>NC_064615.1:590055480-590655480 GCF_023898315.1 Schistocerca nitens | reverse complement strand
TACTTGGGAAAACAAGTTCAGTGGTTTTCCATGTGAGCTGTAAACAGCAGATAAGTTCAGACTGATTACTTCCACTTTGATGCAGAGGTATTCACCATTCATTCCAGTGTCATAGAACTGTGCCAGTATCTCTGGTCAGCTATCTTGGATTCTATATGTAGCATAAGTGACCTGTTTCTACCAACGTGACAATACAACATCTTGAATTTCCCACCAATTCTACATCTTAAATTTCCTGTCAGTTTATACTTAGGAGAACAAACCTACTTCAGTAGTGCCGTCATAAGAGTGGGGGAAAACCCACAAGCACAATTGGGCTGCTTTTGAACATCCTGCCAAAATTTGAATTTCGCGCCATTATATACATAGGTTAGGAAAAATCTGACAACAGTACATGACGTCATAGAGGAGGGGAAAAGATGGGGAAATCTGATGATGTCACTGATGACATCATGAGTGGAGGGGAACTGGCGTATCCTCTTTCCACAATGCACTATATTGTACTATTATCGTACAAAGGCAGGATACTGAAATGCTGATGTCCATGTTAGATTGTACTTGTTACCAGAAACGATAGAATCGGGCATTTACAAAATAATCGTTAGAAAGCGTATGAAATGTCTCTTATTTAGTACTTTGTCTAGATATTTAACAGGATGCCGGTTACGTTTAAGGCAACGCATGAAATGAATTCAGTTTAAATATTATGACAGTTGCAAAATCGACAGACATTATCATTGAAACAGTTTCAGTCCAGTGCGGTTGGCGTTCAGTTTGTCAGAAATAATAAGGGACATGAATACAGCTAAAACTATGGAAAGAAAGCAACCTCGTCATTATTCGCTAATGAAGAAATACGCTGTAATGGATGTCCAGCTATACAACCGCTGAATGAAATATGTGGTGAATTTCATGTACCGGCTGGTGAGCTGTTAACTCAACTTTCATTAAATACAGGAATTTCTGGTCTCTATGTATTATTTCATTAGAGTTTTATACTCTGCCGATGTTCATCGCATTTTATAAAGTACCTAAGCATTCCATATATTTCCTAGGACAATTATTAAAAATGGTTCAAATGGCTCTGAGCACTATGGGACTTAACATCTGAGGTCATCAGTCCCCTAGAACTTAGAACTACTTAAACCTAACTAACCTAAGGACATCACGCACATCCAGGAGGAGGCAGGATTCGAAGGCAGGATTCGAACCTGCGACCGTAGCGGTCGCGCGGTTCCAGACTGAAGCGCCTAGAACCGCCCGGCCACACCGGCCGGCGAAAATTATTAAGTTAAACTTAAGTTTAACATCTTGCCAAAAATTTATATGCATTCTACAAACTGCCTTGTCATTCTCTACAATGCCTTGATTTGACATACTCTTTCGCCATTGTCTGAACTTTGTCGTCGGTTTCTGGTGAGACAATTTTGAGGATGGCTACGGAGTTCTGAAGCGCCTCTCAAGACCGCACATTGCTCTCTTCAGTAACACGACCGTATTTCGCCTTAGCTAGTCGGAAGGGTACAAGGCAATCAGTCTACATGCATCTGAACTTTAGCATTACCGCAGGCATGTCTCTGATTGCAGAACTACGTTCTTCACTACTCCAGGGAACTTCTAAATTAGCCAAAAGACTTGGGTTTGGGCACATTAGCAACGCTGTGGATCGTTCCTTTGGCGTGATCCAGCCACTCCGGCACGATCAGATACGATCATTTGGCTGTAAGCCTCTTTGACTACCTTCTTTGATGTTATTTTTTGGGGAAGGTTCTGTTTGTAAGGTACATTCAGACTGGTGTAAGATCACTGGAGTGCAGGTCATTGCCCACTTCCCATAGAGAGGTGTATACGATTAGAAAAGATTATAAGTGCCAGAGCATACCCTAAATAGCGACGGATTTCGGGAGGCCAATATCCACAGACGTTAAGAAGATCTCAGCAACTCTACCCCTGGTGTGATGAGTGTAGTCAGTTTCTCCACACTATGTGCAGCAGAGTCTCGTACGAGGAGAAACAGATACAAAAGCTATGCAAGGGTTAATCTCTTTCCAAGGTTTTTCGAGAGGTAGGTAAAAGGAGTTCATATACTTTCACAGCGATTGCTTGAAGAACGATGTTCAGATAGAGAGGTGCAGAATGACGATAATGGCGAAAGTGACTTCCTCAACTTTAGGCCTCTCTGTTCGAGTTTACACTTTCTGTGAGACTGTTACCTTCTAATACCACAGGTAACTCCCCGAGCCAATTGAAGTTTTCAGGGTTTTTCTGACATGTTCAATAGCATCAAGGTTTTCCTTACTATACGTTTATGGAACGAAGAGAGCATCTTAGCTAATCTGATCGAATTTGCATGTTTTACTTGCCTTGGCCAATTCTAGGTCGTATGCTTTCGCCTTTCCTCGGTGTCTGAATTAACTTACAGAACTGGTCATAAGGGATCGTGTGGTTTACGTAGACTTAGACCTTCAGGTTTCGCGTTAAACTGTGGGTCCTCCTGTAAGTATAAGGGGCAGCCAAATGAAAACTAGACAGACAGAAAGAAAATGTTGATACATTTACCACCCCAGAGACAGTATGTTTAGTGCCTGCATGGAAAAACGTTGCCTACAGAACCTGATTGTCCCCAGGTGTACACCACTTCGTCTGAAGCAAATCGCCGGTCACGAACGTCTTTCTTCAGGGCTCCATAAATATGGAAATTGCAAAGGGAGAAATCGGGACTGTATGAAGGAAATGTAAGGACTTCCCAGCGAAACTTCTGCAACATAGTCGAAACAACCTTGTCAGCACGTGGGTGGGCATTATCCTGCAACACAATGATGCAGTTCGTCAACATTCCCGAGCGTTTGGACTTTATCGCGAGCTTCAATTTTTATAGAGTGCCCACTTACCGCTGTGCGTTAATTGTGGCGCCGTATTCCAGAATCAGTATCGGGTCCTTGACGGCAAAGAAAAAGCTCACCATAACTGTCCTGGAGCTGACGTATCTGTTGTCTCGACTATGCTGCAAAAGTTTCGCTAGGAAGCCCTCACACATCATCCGAACAGTCCCGATCCCTCCCCATGTTTTCGGTGACTAGAAAAAAAGACATACGTGGTCATCAGTTTGCTTCGAACGAAGAGATTCAAGACTGTGTACAACAATGGTTCCGTAGGCAACCACAAACGTTTGTCGATGAAGGCATTACCATCATGTCTCAAAGTGGGAAAAATGTATTAACAGTTTTGAAATAATTTACAGTTTAGTTACTTTTTCCATCTGTGTTGTTTTTATTTGTTTGTCCCTAATAGACGGTAAAGTTACATCACAGGACGCGGAAGGCAGAGCTGCGCGCGTCTTGATAGACTCAAAAGCATTTCTCTGCATGATTTACTACTGGCACTGCTCCTGTTCCTGCTCCATAAAAGAAACCATCCAACATATATTGTTGACAACGCAACAGAAGCGCTTGTAGTATGTGTCTTGAGTCTGAAGTCTAGCTAGTCGAAACTAGTTACTTCACTGCGAAATCCTCGTGCGCTTGTATCATGTAAAATATAAAAAAGGACATAATCAATCAATCACTTAATCTCCATGGACATTACGCATTTTTTGCGAATAAATGGAATACCCAGATAAACAATTAATTGGCTCCCAGTACGTGGTGTATTATTTAACTTTGAAGAAGCTTATTTCAGTCAGTTCTGTAAAAGGTAAGATCGCCCATCGTGACCAACGACAGAGTACAGGGAAAAGTAAATACAGGGTAATCACGAAGTCCCATTAACCCTTATCGCATGTCCACATATTTATAGATGGTCGCACCGTATTAATGTGGGTAATGTAACTATTCTTTTTAAGAGAGATTCTCTTTCTAAGAGAGTCCCACTCCTTCCAATCTAACTATGTAAACGTAGACAAGATGTGACACAAATTCAGAGAAATAGTGTCGACGCCATTTGAGAGATATATACCGAATAAATGAATAAGTGGTGGTACTGATCCCCCATGGTAAACAATACAAGTCAAAATACTATTGCAAAAGGAAGGAGAAAGGTATACCAAAATTAAAAGGATGCAAAATCCCCAAGGTTGGCGAGGTTTTACAGACGCTCGAAATTTATTGCGAACTTCAATGCGAGATGCTGTCAATAGTTTCCGCAACGAAATTCTGTCTCGAAATCTGGCAGAAACTCCAAAGAGATTCTGGTCATATGTACACCAGTGGCAAGACGCAACCAATACCTTCGCTGCGCGATAAGGATGGTGAATTTATAGATGACAGTGCCACTAAAGCAGAGTTATTGAACACGGTTTTCCAAAATTCCTTCACAAAGGAAGACGAAGTAAATTTTCCGATTAAACAAATGTTTATACATAACCGAATAAGTGATTTCTACGGCTTAAAGACTCCTTATGACTGCGAGGGACAGATTAACTCTGACTCTGTGGATATAATGTGGAACATTACGTGTACAATGGATGGACTACTAATGAGTGAGAATTGCGGAGAGGAGGATCGCAGTGGAACTGTAATTAGCTGCAATGTTGCAAGCTGCCATATTGAATACTGAATGAAATTTGATTAATTGTGATAACATTTCGTCTCTTACAAGAGGATGATGTCTATACTGGAATGTGGCTAGGAAAATCATTGATGGAAAATTATAGTTTCATGAATGGGAAAGGTAGGTTCAATTCTTTGGTTATTTTAACTTCTCCCTTGTTTGTGGCTCGGAACATTATTTGGTGTGTCGTAACTCGTAGGGAACTCTTTCGCTCTATTTTAAGAGATTAAATTCTGGACTTCATCAAAATTGATACACAGCTTGGCCACTAATTCCCATGCTGCAGAGTGAGTACGTCAAAGTACCCAAGAAGGCTTCCCCATGACGTACGATTGTGCCTCTGATCATTTTAAAATATTTCAGAGTCGACGATCGCCGGAATTTGCAAAGCCACAGAGATTTTTCTCCTGGTACTAACTTCGACAACAAGCGTCAGACAGAGTATGATTATGAACTGTAATTTGAGAATGTATCATATCTGCCCCCCCCCCCCCCCCCCCCCATGAACCATGGACCTTGCCGTTGGTGGGGAGGCTTGCGTGCCTCAGCGATACAGATAGCCGTACCGTAGGTACAACCACAACGGAGGGGTATCTGTTGAGAGGCCAGACAAACGTGTGGTTCCTGAAGAGGGGCAGCAGCCTTTTCAGTAGTTGCAAGGGCAACAGTCTGGATGATTGGTCTGGCCTTGTAACAATAACCAAAACGGCCTTGCTGTGCTGGTACTGCGAACGGCTGAAAGCAAGGGGAAACTACGGCCGTAATTTTTCCCGAGGGCATGCAGCTTTACTGTATGATTAAATGATGATGGCGTCCTCTTGGGTAAAATATTCCGGAGGTAAAATAGTCCCCCATTCGGATCTCCGGGCGGGGACTACTCAAGAGGATGTCGTTATCAGGAGAAAGAAAACTGGCATTCTACGGATCGGAGCGTGGAATGTCAGATCCCTTAATCGGGCAGGTAGGTTAGAAAATTTAAAAAGGGAAATGGATAGGTTAAAGTTGGATATAGTGGGAATTAGTGAAGTTCGGTGGCAGGAGGAACAAGACTTCTGGTCAGGTGACTACAGGGGGTAATGCAGGAGTAGGTTTAATAATGAATAGGAAAATCGGAATGCGGGTAAGCTACTACAAACAGCATAGTGAACGCATTATTGTGGCCAAGATAGATACGAAGCCCACACCTACTGCAGTAGTACAAGTTTATATGCCAACTAGCTCTGCAGATGACGAAGTAATTGAAGAAATGTATGATGAAATAAAAGAAATTATTCAGATAGTGAAGGGAGACGAAAATTTAATAGTCATGGGTGACTGGAATTCGAGTGTAGGAAAAGGGAGAGAAGGAAACATAGTAGGTGAATATGGATTGGGGCTAAGAAACGAAAGAGGAAGCCGTCTGGTAGAATTTTGCACAGAGCACAACTTAATCATAGCTAACACTTGGTTTAAGAATCATGATAGAAGGTTGTATACATGGAAGAACCCTGGAGATACTAAAAGGTATCAGATAGATTATATAATGGTAAGACAGAGATTTAGGAACCAGGTTTTAAATTGTAAGACATTTCCAGGGGCAGATGTGGACTCTGACCACAATCTATTGGTTATGACCTGTAGATTAAAACTGAAGAAACTGCAAAAAGGTGGGAATTTAAGGAGATGGGACCTGGATATACTGAAAGAACCAGAGGTTGTACAGGTTTCAGGGAGAGCATAAGGGAACAATTGACAGGAATGGGGGAAAGAAATACAGTAGAAGAGGAATGGGTAGCTTTGAGGGATGAAGTAGTGAAGGCAGCAGAGGATCAAATAGGTAAAAAGACGAGGGCTAGTAGAAATCCTTGGGTAAGAGAAGAAATATTGAATTTAATTGATGAAAGGAGAAAATATAAAAATGCAGTAAATGAAGCAGGCAAAAAGGAATACAAACGTCTCAAAAATGAGATCGACAGGAAGTGCAAAATGGCTAAGCAGGGATGGCTAGAGGACAAATGTAAGGATGTAGAGGCTTTTCTCACTAGGGGTAAGATATATACTGCCTACAGGAAAATTAAAGAGACCTTTGCAGATAAGAGAACCACTTGTATGAACATCAAGAGCTCAGATGGAAACCCAGTTCTAAGCAAAGAAGGGAAAGCAGAAAGGTGGAAGGAGTATATAGAGGGTCTATACAAGGGCGATGTACTTGAGGACAATATTATGGAAATGGAAGATGATGTAGATGAAGATGAAATGGGAGATACGATACTGCGTGAAGAGTTTGACAGAGCACTGAAAGACCTGAGTCGAAACAAGGCCCCCGGAGTAGACAACATTCCATTGGAACTACTGACGGCCTTGGGAGAGCCAGTCCTGACAAAACTCTACCATCTGGTGAGCAAGATGTATGAAACATGTGAAATACCCTCAGACTTCAAGGAGAATATAATAATTCCAATCCCAAAGAAAGCAGGTGTTGACAGATGTGAAAATTACCGGACAATCAGTTTAATAAGCCACAGCTGCAAAATACTAACACGAATTCTTTACAGACGAATGGAAAAACGAGTAGAAGCCGGCCTCGGGGAAGATCAGTTTGGATTACGTCGAAATACTGGAACACGTGAGGCAATACTGACCTTAGAAGAAAGATTAAGGAAAGGCAAACCTACGTTTCTAGCATTTGTAGACTTAGAGAAAGTTTTTGACAATGTTGACTGGAATACTCTCTTTCAAATTCTATAGGTGGCAGGGGTAAAATACAGGGAGCGAAAGGCTATTTACAATTTGTACAGAAACCAGATGGCAGTTATAAGAGTCGAGGGACATGAAAGGGAAGCAGCGGTTGGGAAGGGAGTAAGACAGGGTTGTAGCCTCTCCCCGATGTTATTCAATCTGTATATTGAGCAAGCAGTAAAGGAAACAAAGGAAAAATTCGGAGTAGGTATTAAAATCCATGGAGAAGAAATAAGAACTTTGAGGTTCGCCGATGACATTGTAATTCTGTCAGAGACAGCAAAGGACTTGGAAGAGCAGTTGAACGGAATGGATGGTGTCTTGAAGGGAGGATATAAGATGAACATCAACAAAAGCAAAACGATGATAATGGAATGTAGTCGAATTAAGTCGGGGGATGTTGAGGGTATTAGATTAGGAAATGAGACACTTAAAGTAGTAGAGGAGTTTTGCTATTTGGGGAGCAAAATAACCGATGATGGTCGAAGTAGAGAGGATATAAAATGTAGACTGGCAATGGCAAGGAAAGCGTTTCTGAAGAAGAGAAATTTGTTAACATCGAGTATAGATTTAAGTGTCAGGAAGTCATTTCTGAAAGTATTTGTATGGAGTGTAGCCATGTATGGAAGTGAAACATGGACGGTAAATAGTTTGGACAAGAAGAGAATAGAAGCTTTCGAAATGTGGTGCTACAGAAGAATGCTGAAGATTAGATGGGTAGATCACATAACTAATGAGGAGGTACTGAATACGATTGGGGAGAAGAGGAGTTTGTGGCACAACTTGACCAAAAGAAGGGATCGTTTGGTAGGACATGTTCTGAGGCATCAAGGGATCACCAATTTAGTATTGGAGGGCATCGTGGAGGGTAAAAATCGTAGGGGGAGACCAAGAGATGAATACACTAAGTAGATTCAGAAGGATGTAGGTTGCAGTAGGTACTGGGAGATGAAGAAGCTTGCACAGGATAGAGTAGCATGGAGAGCTGCATCAAACCAGTCTCAGGACTGAAGACCACAACAACAACATCATATCTGTAGCACTCTCTCCCCCATTTTGCAAAAATACAAAACGACCTGCTCTTCTTAGAACATTTTCGAAGACCTTCGTCAATCCAATCTGATGCGTATCCCACACCCCACATCCAGAGGAGGGCGGACAAGCTTACTGTAAGCAGTCTCTATGATAAATCTGTTGCATTATGTGTTCTGCCAGTAGATCACAGTCTTTGGTTTGCTTTCCCCACAGCATTATCTATGTGATCGTTCCAAGTTAAATCAGTTATAACAGTACTTCTTAAGTATTTAGTTGAATTAATAGCCTTTAGATTCGTGAGGTGTATCTTTTCACCGAGATCTGGCGGATTCCCTTTAGTACTCGTGTGGATGTCTTCACACTTCTCATTTTTTAAAATCAATTGCGACTTTTTGCATCTTACATACATCTTGTCTATATCATTTTGCAATTGGTCAATCCAGTCACACAAATGGGACGATACACCACAGGCAGGCAATTTAATCAAAAGTCGCTTGAGAGGAACAGTGTCAAAAACTTTCTGGAAATCTAAAAATATAGGATCAATTTGACGTCCCCAGTCGAAAGCATTCATTTGCGGCAATAAAGAGCTAGCCGCGTTTCACAAGAACGGTATTTTCTGAATACGTGTTGGCTCTTTGTCAATAAATCGTTTTCTTCAAGGTGATTCATAATGTTTGAGCACAGTATATGTTCCAAAATTCTACTGCAAATCGACGTTAGTGATATGGGTCTGTAATTCAGCGAATTACTTCTCTTTCCTTTCTTGGGTATTGGCGTGACTTGTGCAACTTTACAACCTCTGGGTGCTGTTCTTCCCTGAAATAGAAGTGAATTATCATGACAATAATATCTAGTTACTTGAATGGAAACTTTTTGGCAGGAGAGGTCACTTCCCCAATATTTTTTCATAATTATCTCCCACACTTCCTGGTATAGAATTAATTATTAGTTGAATTCTGAAATGTGTAAAACAAAATATGATAGGGAGCTGAGGTGGCAATCGTCAAAAAAAGGCATTTCTCATTACGGCAGGATTTTCTCATGGAACTTCAATCACCAACTTTGTCCTGAGAATGTGAAAATATTTTATTGCCACTTAGATCTGGGACAAATGATCATCATAATAAAATAGGAGAAATGTGAGCTCGCACAGAAAGATTGAAGTGTTTGTTTTTCCCGCGCCCTGTTCGAGAGTGGAACGGTAGAGAAAGGTGAAGGTGGTACGATGAGTCCTCTGCCAGAGACTTAATTGTGAATTGCAGAGTAATCATGAGGATGTAGGCAGATGTAAGTAAAACATAGGGAACGGAAGGTTCTCTACAGTTTGTACAAAAACCGGACTATATTTATAAGGAGTCGGAGGACTGCTCGGTTCTGTTACAGGTCTGTTTGTCTGGCATTGTTAGTTGTACATTCACAGTTGCACAAAGAGTATGGATAGGCTGGCCGACACACACCACTTGTATGGGTTGACAGAATGCAATGGAAAACCTCCATAACGGCCTATGTTGGGCCATCCCGTGGCGTCGGCCACCAAGTCAACATCACCCTTGTATCTATGCACAGGCGTCCTGGGGCTGTTGCATTACTCTGTGTTTTCTATTGTACGTTTTGATGATTTAATGTTCCTGTCGTTTTCACAGTTGTGAAGGTAATTTCACAGAAACTATTGTATATCGAGGCCTAACGTGCAAAGCGGTATGATATGGAACGAGCATTTAAGGATTGTAGCAGGGAACGTGAATGTTCGACTTAGGTTTATTGGAAGAATTTTAGGAAGGTCTGGTTCATCATATAGGACACAAGTGCGTCACATCCTTAAGTACTCCTCGAGTGTTTGAGATCTGAGCCAGGTCGGATTAAGTGAAGTCATTGTAGCAATTCAGAGGCGGTCTCCTATATTTATTACCAGAAGGTTCGAACAACACCGCAACTATTACGGAGATGCTACAGGAATAGAAATCCCTGGAGGGAAGACAATGTTCTTTCCGAGGAACACATTTGAGAAAATATAAGAGAATCGAAATTTGGAGCTGACTGCAGAACGATTCTATTGCCGCCAACGTATTTTTCGCGTAAGGACCATAAAGGCACGAGAAATTAGTACTCGTAAGGGGGCATATTGGTGGTAGTTTTTACCTCACTCTATTTGCTGGTGGAACAGGAAGGGGAATGGCTAGTAGTTATACAAGATGCTCTCCGCCACTCACCATGCTGTGGCTTGCGGAGTATGTATGCAAATGTAGAAGTAGATAAGAGCTAAGAAATCTAATGAATCGCATCTGTATTATTATGCCAACTCTGTAACGAGACACAGGAAACCACATGTCGCTTATAGCAAAACATTCATATTCCTGAACAACATCCGAATTTTTTCGATGCAGGTCGGGTTCATCCTATGCAGATGACCATAGTTCTGTCGTCGTACTGGTACTTGTAACAGGATCTAAAAGTAAAGTAGAATCGTTAACAGAATGAAAACATAAACTACTGTAGCACTGACATTACTGGCTGCAATCTGAACGTATGAGTGAAAAGTACGGCCAAAATATGACAATCGAGAGGAATAAACAGCCTTCAAGCTCAATTTCGATGTTAATAATTCGTGTATTCGTAACACACAAGTGAGCGAGCCAGGCTGTTTGCTTCCACAATGAGGCACATGGCTTACGTTACGTACTACCAGCCATCGGTATTATTGTATGTAACTTCCCATGGCCGTTATTGAAACACATTGCGACGTTACATTAAACAAGTGCAGTGGTGACTAAGCAAAACACACCGCACTGTCCGGCGGGGTCAGGGATTTTCTCTGCCTCGCGATGACTGGGTGTTGTGTGATGTCCTTAGGTTAGTTAGGTTTAAGTAGTTCGAAGTTCTGATGACCACAGATGTTAAGTCCCATAGTGCTCAGAGCCATTTGAACCATTTGAACCGCACTGTCAACACTTTCAAGTCACTGTCGAGCGTACTATCGAGTATACTTGGATTAAACGTTCGGAACGCCCTCGCTCCCAGACGCAGTAATATTGTGGTCGACTAATAGAAGGACCAAAGGGTGGGCTCCAGTTCACAAGCATGGTTGTGAGCGTTGTAAAAACATGGTCAGGTTAAATCTCTGAAATAATCGATCCTCCTAACGCCTCTGTGGGCGTACAAGCACTTAATACTACCCTTAACGTATTTACCACACTTGTACATATGTTGCGCTCATCGTAACTATAGCTTCAACTCTATACACAATACGGAATGTACGGTAACTATAGCTGTAGAATAAATATAACAAAATAATTTCAGATGACATGAAAAAGTGTTATATGATGTAAGAGGCAGTATACCATACCGTGATGCAGAACGGGGATGTGAGAACAGAGCCAATCCCGAAATGTGCTATTAGACAGTTGTATACTTTTATACATATTATACCTACTGTTAAGTTTTTCTACTTTGGCCTATTCTCTACAAAAAGTCAACGGGATGTGCTTTGCATATTTGCTGTGAAAGCTCTATCTGTAAATACATAGCCAATAACGTTGCGTGTGTGAGTAAATAATTCCCAGTACATTTCATATTTTGCAATGGGATCAAATCCTATGTTAGATTTTCCTTCATTTGAATACGATGTAAGAATCAGTACCGTGTAAGTGGGTTTTTTAATTTTTTTTTTCAAAATCATATCTTGTATATCCTATGTAATACAGCGTGTTTATGAATACACAAAACAGTTTAGTTCCTCCATGAACTGATTCAGAGGCTAACTTTCAGTGAAATGACTTGCATTTATTCTGTTTTTAATGTTAGCATCGTGGTATGCATAATATAACAGCTGTTGGTTATGATTCTGAACAGTCATACGATGAACAGTAGTTACAGCAAGAAATTGAAATAAATGAAAGAAGTTACTATCCTCTCGACATCGTTTATGTTGTTAACGATTTTAGGCCTTAGAAATCACATTTGGAAACTTCTACAAACCAGCGTATGAAATCCCTGGTAATTACATGAAAACATAAGCAAAGCCTATCTTGTTGCTGATGATGTCACATTAATAATTTTTTGTTATCTTACCAGGCTTATTTAAATTTCTATTTTATGGTTCTATATCTATAATTGGGTGGTAATTTGGTATTACTATAAATATTTTATGTTCATTCAAAACCAGCTGAATCCAGCAATTATGAAGACGACCATGGTAGCGTTGATGATTACAGTGCAGCAATAATCTAAAATTGAGTTTAAAGATCACCGAGGAATAACGTCAGAAAATATATTTTTTCAGAACTTCACAGTCTAATTGTGAATTATTTTATTGTAGTAGTGTCCCTAAAATGTGATGATGGCTCAAAGAAGGAAGTTTCAAAGTGGTTTATTGCAAGAAAAAATACTCTTTTGTGGCTAGGGGCTTTCTTTAATCTGTGACGGTACGAAGCAATTCAAATGTAACCTCATGTGACGAAATTTCTGAAGTGTACAATCGTTACGTTCTTAGATTCCTCAAACTTTCTAGAACAGTAATTGATAATTCAACTAAATTATTTTTGTACGGTCTTAGAAACATTTCTACAGTGTCACTACTTACACCCGACGTTTTTGAATTTTGGTCGAACAGTTCGTAGTTCTGTCACTTTATATCAGTTTCATATTTCTTTTAGCGCCGTGGGACTTTCCTATAGTCCCCAGATCGTGCTAGTGATCATATGCTCAGCCTATGTATTTTGTTTTTTATGATGTAAGATGGCAGTATGTCTATATTCATGGTTGAACAGTGCTGATCCACATCCTGCTCTGGTTCTGTGACCCGTAGTGTGTCTAATTACTGTATATTTTCCCCCTTGTGCCTATAATTCGTAAATAACGACGTGAAATGACTTCCATCGAGTATCTCTAGGATCTAAAGTAACAGAAGATCTCTTATCTCATGTCAGTGTCAGCAGGCAGCAGACGTGAAATCAATAAATTCATGATCAGTACAGTATAAGGCAGGGGTCTCCAAACTTTTTAGTCTGCAGGCCACATTGACTCCTCCACGAAGTCATAAGGGCCAAGATCTACCTAGTGGGATTAAAGCACCGTAGCACTCCATGATCACCGTAATGTAAGGCTAAAGGAAAGATGAAATCGCAAAAATCTAAGGTTGTGGTAATAGCTAGCACTGAAACGAACTACGATTTTTATTTTATTACATAATTTTGATTGGTGGACGTACCTGACCGATATTCTGACGTATTTTATTCTGGCGAATTTCACCGTCAAAAAAGTATGTCACTGCACATTCTTCACGAAAGCGTCCTGCGAAGTTAACGAAATCTCAAAATCATTGTTAGCAACACTATTACTGCAAGATGTAACAGAGGTAGAGTATGTCAACACATTGTTATTCCAAGCGGCGCAACAATAAGTGTAGTTATGCAGTCTTGTAACGAGTAGCAGAGCCAGGGTCGCGGTGTATTGGTCGCGATAAGCCTTGAAATTGTTGGCAGTATACGTACCACCTCTAATATTTGGCGGGCCGGGTACCGGGGACGTCCGTGCAGCTAAACGCGGGCCGGTTTGCCGGCCGTCGCGGGCCGGTTTCGGCCCGCGGGACGTAGTTTGGAGACCCCTTGTATAAGGAAACCATCTGTAGCCTATAATGTTTTAAATGCCCTACCGTCCTGGTTTTGAACGTTATATGTCGGAGAAAGTCTCTAAATTCGTGCCATTGCCGTTTCTTTTAGATATTTTTTTTTAAATTTCTCAAAATACAGTACATACAGCCTATGTAATATCGTGTGTTTGTGGATACGCAAAGCAGTTTAGTTCTTCCATGATTATTTCTGAACAACTGAATACAATGAACTCCCCTCCGTGGCCGAGGGCGCACACAACGGAGATATCCATGTGAAACTACTGCCACTCGAGTGAGAATACCCACTGCCGCCCGGGAATGTGTTGCCGCAAACATTGCCAGGCAATAATGGCCGGTAATGTTGTAGAACATGTGGCTGCAATTCATGAGGCCGTATGTTGCAGGCAGCACTGTCAGCTTATAATGTCAGCAATATGCAAATTTATGGTCCCTGTTCCATCTTCTCTAACACCGACGCTATTCGTTTCTCCTTCGTCATTCTTTTCTTTGTATTCTGAATGTATTTCTTCGTGGCTGTATCATGAAGTGGTCCCCGAAAATTGTCGTTTCACTGTCTCCTCGATTTCGCCAGCAGATGAGCGTTTATGCTTTTCTGCTTTGGCGGTGCGTCATTTGCATCTCGTAACCTTGGAAGGCGCAGTTTCCTTGTGACGACATGACGTCAACTTCGAGGAAGGCACAAGTAGGTTATCTACGCCGTTTGTGGGTAATTTCTGTTGTTGAAGGACGCATAGAAAAGAGCGAGTTCTGGCCGTACTGCTTCTGCCGGGCTTCTATGTTGAAGTTCCAATTATCAAAAATACTTCTTCATACACCAAGAATTCCAGCTGAATTAGTACATTGCAGACTGAATCAACGTGTTTCTGTCATAATTACAACTTTACAGTAAAATGAATCTAACGCGTTCCGGAAATAATTTCGACTTTATAATCAAATGCAAAAGGAAAGTGAACAATTGTTTATGTTCTGACGCAGACTCATTTCAGAACGAAACCTCTACTTGGACTTTCACTCGTAATAAACATTTACCTGCATTATCACTGAAGAACGAAGACACACTTTTCTGTCACGTGACGTACAATGTCATAATCACTTACCGAAATATCTGTTCTGTTTTTAACATACACCCATAGCGTATATTTGTTTGAGGTGGTGCTCTCGTAGAACATATACAGCAATATTCCATTTACACTAATACACATTTCCGATTTAAAGCTGTTACAAAATATTCCCTGCCTCGGTATTAAAGAGTGACGTACAAACAGTATGAAATGTTGGATACCTCTAATATATCATCTAGAGAATACAAGTTGCATAGTTTCTAACTGAAAACGTTATGGCAAATGAATGCAAGAGACTTTTTGTCCCAGTACAGCTTTTACATCTATCATGGATACATTGTAGTTGGCGCATCAAAAGTGATGATTTGTTGTGGAATACAGGATTCTCGAATTGTTGCGTCCTTCTTCGTTTATGGCACATTAGCAGCAGCCCATTATTTGCAATTTTTAGACGAAGAAAGCGAAAATATTTTGTTGACGACGACCTGTACATAGGAAGAAACGATCACCAGAACAAAATAAGGGAAATCAGAGCTCGCACGGGAAGATATAGGTGTTCGTTTCTTTCGCGCGCAGATTCGAATAACAGAGAATTATTGTGAAGATGGTTCGATGAACCCTTTGCCAGGCACTTAAATGTGATTTGCCAAGTAACCATGTAGATGTAGACGCAGATCAAAATGTGCTGTCTTCACTGCTGTTCGTATACGGGCCTTTTCTGCTTGTTGTCAGCACGATGATGTTCCTTCTCCATTCCGGGCCAGCTATCAAGGCCTATTTGGATATTTAGTTTCCCCAGGGATTGATACGTCGTAGAAAGCCTGTGGAGTGTCCGGCATGTTCCCCTGATTTGAGGTGCTGAGGGCCGTAAGGGCCTAAGACACAGCGTCGTCGATTTTGAGATTGTACTATGTATGCATGCTGTTGACATCTGTTGATCCGATGGTGAACCAGCTTTATGAATGCTGTACCCCTCCACTCTACATATGATCACTCCGATTTCTTTCTACTCACTTCCATAAAGGCCCTAAGCACAAATTATCATAGCTGTAGGCATGCTCTCTGGCTACACTGAATCCAATTCCTTGAACGAATGCCGCCTTATAACTTCACATTCCATGGTTTCAGCATTCCAGTCTGTAAAATGCACATTCATGATTTCAGAACCTTTAAGACTGTTACCAAACGAAAAGTCGGTGTTCGTGGAAACAATGTACATTTCAGATGTACGAAGATAAACATTTCAACTGGTTGCAGTGAACTGTTGTTTGAAGTAACACATTCTTCGCTGCATTCGCGGAAGACCACCATTTTCTTCAAGTCACATCGAGGGGGATCTCTGTTTGTCATTTCCCCACAGTTTGTAGATGTCTCCCACAATCTAGCTCCGAAATGCTTAGATAGAAGGCAAATATCAACCTTGATACACAAATACTTAACAAAACGAGTAGATTAAACTTGAATCAGACTTAAAAAAAACTAGTAGATTTCATGCATACCACACACTTTTATCTGACTTTCAATGCAGAAAATGTGCTACATGATAATGCTGATAACGAGGGCCATTAAGTGTTGGGATAGATCGTAACTGTGTGAGTGGTGTTCTGATTCTAATTTCACATTAATTACAAACCACACTGCAGTCAAGACCACAGTATTGCCACTAGCTTGTGTATGAAAATTTTGTGTATTATAATCCTAAATATTAACAAAAATATCGTAATATGAAATGGCTAAATGATTTTTATAGAAAATATAGGACGTTGAGCCAAACCTATGGGACTAGTAGTCGGCCTACAAATTTGATTATCACAAACATATACTTACTCAAACTTTGTTTCTGTGCTTTGGACCCTTACAGTTTTCAGTGCCCCATTTTTACACAGGGGTGTATGTGAAGGCAATTGTGTACGCGGAGAAGATCAGAAACCTCGCGCAACTCTAGGATTCCTAATGCTTATGCTCGCTTTCCGATGCAGGTGTTGGTTAAAATCGGTGAATCAGATAACAAGAAGCTGGGCACATGCTGTACCTGTTATGTGTTATTTCTTACATATCATTGGCATTTGCTTTCTCCTGTATAAAATGCAACATATCTCTAGAAAAAATAAAGCTATACTCAAGCGAAATACATCATTGTTTTTCTACTGTAATTTTCTCTCTGTCAGATGTGCTACGTGACCTGTTTTCATTTGAGACCTACAAGCTGCATCCAAGATCGTGACTTCCAAAATAGTGCCATGTTTGTAACATAGGGTCACGTTTTTCCCGTCTCCCATCTCATTCAACTTCGCTTTAAATTCATGCTTATCGTCCTATTTTTGTTTTAGAAGGGTGGTTCTACGCTTGTGGAATGTCATTCAGGAAAGCATTTAGCAGTGTGGGTACATGGTACCAGCATTCACTCAATCTTGTAGTGGACAGGTAGCTGCGGAGGGTCGTAAGATTCTTTGGAATACGTTCATGTATTTTTTACGTATTCAACTAGCAGGTACAAAGTTCTTACTTACTTCTCGAAAATGGTGGAAGTTGACAATGCCTTTCTCGTGCCGACAAAGATGACAACACGTTGATCACACAGAGATGATACTACAAAATTCTTCTTGAGAGCCAATATAAATTTTAAGATTGCACTTGCTGAAATTTCAGAAGAAGGAGAAGGGTCAGGAAGATTACGTGTTGTTCTCTGAGTTTGCACAACATGATATCAAGTGTGGAAATGGGGCACTAAACAAATGTACGTTTGTTACCACTTGCTTACGTCGAAGCACCAGATATCGAGCTAAGTACATAACAAAAATTACGATCCAGGAGTTTCCTGTTTCCTGTCATAGAGCACATTAAATCTATGTTGCGCCAGAGGATTCACGCACACAAAATGGCTCTGAGCACTGTGCGACTTAACGTCTGAGGTCATCAGTCGCCTAGAACTTAGAACTAATTAAACCTAACTAACCTAAGGACATCACACACATCCATGCCCGAGGCAGGATTCGAACCTGTGACTGTAGCGGTCGCTCGGCTCCAGACTTCACGCACACAAACCAGCTGATTGCTGTGTCGGGTTTCTCAACACGTTGGATTCGATTACTAATGACAGCATAACGGTAGCAGTTCAAAATTTATTTGAGACATATAACAATGACTTAGACGATCAACTAACAAATGAACTGATGCAGTTTAAGGATTTATGGCACTTGCATCAAAAAGATAACGACGATGAGAAATAAATAGTCAGGAGAGGTGTTTAACACCCCTGGAAAAAAGGAAACCATCGAATGTTTTCCTAAAGCTGAGATCGCTTTAAGAATGTAGCAATCACTTGCGGTCACAAACAGCAGAGGAGAAAGGTCATTTCCAGCACTAGAGTAGATCAAAAATGGGCTTCGAATCTTGATGATAAAAGCCAGGCTCAATGTTCCGGTGTCACTCAGTACCAAAAGTGACAATTAAGACAACTATGCTTTTAAGATATTAAGTTATTGAGACGAAGGGTGGGTGCAAACTAATTAGCCAATAAGATTTTTTGAAACTTTCATTTTAAGAACGATGCTTGGCAAAATATTTCATTTGAATTAAATGTAAGTAAAGTTCGTTTAGTTGTTACATTTTGCTTATACACTGTTGGAAAAAAAGCGCAACACCAAAAAGTAATAAAGAATAATGAAATTTCGGGAATGCATCTGTCTAGGTTTATGTAAGCGCGAGATAAGCCATTGCAAATATGAAATGCCAGTACGTCAATAATCAATGTAACGGCCGAATGCTTAAAGCAAACATGCAAACGTACTAGTATTGTGTTGTACAGATGCCAGTTGTCGGTGCGATGGAGTTCCATGCCTGTAGCACTTCGTCGGCCAATACAGGGACGGTTAATATTGGAACTGGATGACGCTGGAGTTGTCGACGAAGATGTTCCACAAATACCCAATTGGAGACACATCTGGTGATCGAGCAGCCCAAGGCAACATGTCGACACTCTATATAGCATGTTGGGTTATAACTGTGGTATGTGGGCTTTGACAGTACAACATGTCGAATCATTAGATTGACGTACAAATGCAGTAATAGTGCTCCTGCTGTCGTACAATATTGCACCCTTGACGACAACTCCAGGTGTAGATCCAGTGTGTCTAGCACGCAGATAGATTGGTTGCAGGCTTTGATAGATTAGATTAGTTTTTCGTTCCATAGATCCGTGCTGAGGAGCTCCTCGTGGATGTAGAACATGTCAATATTATTATTATTTTTTAAATCTGAAATAACAATACTAATAGTATGAATATATACAATACATTATTTGTTTCTATTAAAAAATTCGTCAATGGAGTAGAAGGAGTAGGCCACTAGTAAGTCTTTCGGGCTCCTTTTAAACTGATCTTTATTTGTAACTAATTTTTTTATGTTTGCTGGCAAATTATTGAAGATGAGTGTTCCTGGGTAGTGGACCCCTTTATGAACTAAAGTAAGTGCTTTTAAGTCCTTGTGCAGATCATTTTTGTTCCTGGTATTGTATGTATGAACTGAGCTGTTTGTTGGAAAAAGAGATATATTATTTAGGACAAATTTCATTGAGGAGTAAATATACTGAGGGGCAGTAGTTAGTATACCCAGTTCTTTGAAGAAGTTTCTACAGGACGTCCGTGAATTTACTCCACAAGTAATAAGTATTACACGCTTTTGGACTCTGAAAGCTTTTGTTTGACTTGAAGAGTTACCCCAAAATATTATACCATATGACATTATGGAATGAAAGTAGGCGAAGTATGCAAGCTTTTTCATTTTTATGTCGCCTACGTCAGCTAGCACTCGAATTGCAAATACAGATTTGTTAAGGCGTTTCCGCAGTTCTGCGGTGTGCTCCTCCCAACTGAATTTATTATCAAGTTGTAATCTCAGGAAATCAATATCTTCTATCTGCTCTTCTTCATACTTTATGCATATGCTGGGTGGAAACCTCTTACAGGTTCTGAATTGCATATAGTGAGTCTTTTCGAAGTTTAATGTCAGTGAGCTGGCTTTAAACCATTTATTAATATCCATGAAAATATCATTAGCAGATCTTTCTAGAACTACACTCGCCATACTATTTATTGGAATACTTGTGTCATCTGCAAACAAAACAAACTCTGCTTCTCACAATGTAACTCATGACAGATCATTAATGTACACAAGGAAAAGCAATGACCCTAAGATGGATCCTTGTCGGACACCACATGTAATTTCGTCCCATTCTGATGATGACTGATGACTTAATTCGCTAGTCCCTTGCACTGACACCCTTTGTTTCCTGTTAGCGAGGTATGACTTGAACCAGTTTGCAGCACTGCCCGTGACACCATAGAATTCTAATTTATTTAAAAGGATGTTGTGGTTCACACAATCAAGTGCCTTTGACAAATTACAGAAAATACCTGCTGCTTGTAATTTGTTATTTAATGAATTAAGTACATTTTAACTGTAGGTGTAGATAGCCTCCTCGATATCAGAACCCTTCAGAAATCCAAACTGTGTTCTTGATAAAATGTTATTTGTGGTCAGATGGTTGAGAAGCTACCTGTACATTACTTTTTCTAAAATTTTTGAGAATGCTGGCAAAAGTGAAATCGGTGTCAGCTGACATGCTTCTAATTGACACATATCCATCACTGGCACCGAGGCAGAACCAGCTTTGATCAGTCAGTGGAATGCACGCTACAGGGCTTCTGGCTCAGAGCTGCCTTTGAAGTAACCGTAGTGTAACAGTTCGTTGTGTCATGTTGGGGCCAAGGGTTACTCAGACTGCTGCTGCAGATGCAGTACGATGCGCCAGTCACACGTCGAACACGATGGTCTTCTCTCTCGGTAATGTCCCATGGCCGTCCAGAGCCCAGTCGTCTTGCAACTGTACATTCTTGTGACAACCGCTGCCAGCAGTCATGTACAGTAGTTACGTTCCTTGCAAGTCCTTCTGGAATATCGCAGAAGGAACGTCCAGTTTCTCGTAGGCCTGTTACACAATCTCGTTCACACTCAGTAAGATGTTAATATTGACGTCTTTGTCGCCTTAAGGGCATTACTGAGTAACATCAACTCAGCACGTCCAATCTCTAAGGTAACTAACTCACACGACGTTTACAGCGTGTATTTAAAGCGAACATAATTTGCATTCCCATAGTGAGGCTACTAGCGCCATTCTTAACGAGACTGGCGCGAAATTTGAATAAACAAAGTCTTTCATTTGTAGAAACACTCCTACCAACTTTCGTTTATGTCGCACAACTCCTTCTTAGTCTCAGGATTCTTCTTCCGTCAGTATTGTTCAAATGTATTTTTAAATTGAAATACTGCGTTTTGTGTGAACATTAATCTCACTTTATATTCCTTTCTTTTATTATGGTTGTTCACAACAATGTTAATAAATGGTGTTGAATAACTTAATGACTTCATTTCCTTAAATCATACAATCTGTAGCAAATGTCATACATTTAAATAATAAAACTTAAAACCTGTGGTTGGGTTGTTTAGGGGAAGAGACCAAACTGCGAGGTCATAGGTCTCATCGGATTAGGGAAGGATGGGGAAGGAAGTCAGCCGTGCCCTTTCAGAGGAACCATCCCGGCATTTGCCTGGAGCGATTTAGGGAAATCACGGAAAACCTAAATCAGGATGGCCGGACGCGGGATTGAACCGTCGTCCTCCCGAATGCGAGTCCAGTGTGCTAACCACTGCGCCACCTCACTCGGTTAAAACCTGTGTTTTACAGTTGTAATTCTAAAATTGCTTCAAGATGCTGCTATGACAGGTTATTCATATATGTGGATGATGTGCTGTGTTTATGGATCGGACGATTAGATACATCACTACAACATTTAAACTCCCAACAAAAGAAAAAAACAGTTCACAAAAGAGCTGGGAGACTACACTGTACGTTTCTTGGACCTTAATATAGATGTTAACAAAAGTGTGGAGACACTTATTTAGCTTTTACTTATTTGACATTTAGAGAAATCCATAGCTACAGATACGGTAACCCTTGCAAGCTCCCAGCATCCACACAACCACAAACATAGAGCTTTCATTCAAAGGTGCATCACCTTATGTCTGTCTCATTTTCTGAATCTACCTTAACTCCGCTACGCCGGTCCCAAGCCCGGGGCCTCACCATACAAGAGGTGAGGAAGGAGGAGGGGGAGGAGTAACAACCTCATTAAAAAACCAAGGTTCACCTGGCCCGGGTGATAGCACCTTGTGAGGGCTCCTTGCTAGGACTACAGTGAAGACCTCAACGGTAGTGAAGGCGGAGAGAATAGTTCTCGGTACGGCGGAACTAGCGGAAGAGGCAACCAAAGAAAAAAATCCACTTGGCGTCTGTCTTGAAACAAGCGGCTGAGTGGTCAGCGTCTGTCCACCAGTGGTGCGGCTGAAAACCATTCCTCGGAGCTAATAACCTCGAGTAGAATCCTTAGGGGACTTGTTCCCCTAATCCAACAAACAATCAACAATGGATACGCACCTTGTAAGAGATTTTACCCCAGGGAGTAACCAATCTCCAATTTCTAAGGAAATTAAAAGTAGGCATTCGGATTCTGGGGGCCTACAGCAATGTGCGAAGGATGAGTCGGAGCATCCTGAAACCTGCCTTAAGCAAGCAACAAAAAAAATTAAACACAAAAATATAAACTACTTGGCAACGTTCAACGTAAACTCACTTCTAAAAACAGGAAAACTTAAAACGTTAATAAATTTTATAAAACAGAAAAATATAATGATAACTGCACTCCAAGAAACAAGGTATACTGATGAACATTCATTTGATTCAGAGGGATTCAGAATCTTCAAAGGGAAGCCAAGAAAAAGAGTTATGAAGAATGTACCCCAATTTGGAACAGGATTCATTGTAAACCAAAATATATTAAACTCGATAGTAGAATTTAAATCTGTCAATGAAAGGCTTTCAACATTAACCTTCAAATCAGTAAACAAACTGTATACCATTGTAAACTCACATGCACCAACAAATGAGAAAAACAGAACACAAAAAGAACAAACAGAAATTTTTTGGCAGGAACTGTCAAACACCTTAGACCAGATTTCATCCAAAAACACAATAATATTGTTGGGAGACTTTAATGCTCAAATCGGCAAAGAACGTCATCACCAATCCATAGTAGGCAAATTCCCTGCACATAAAAGAACCAATGCAAATGGAGAAAGACTTATTAGTTTATGCAGAGAACATGACATAGTTCTAAAGTCTACATATTTCAAAAAAACTCCCTAGAAAACAAATTACATGGGTATCCCCGAATCCAGTCTGTGGGGAGAAACAACTTGACCATGTTGCTATAAGCAGACTGTCTGCATCAGAGATACTCAATGTAAAAGTTGCTAAGAGTGCAAGTTTAGATTCAGATCGCTATCTATCTGTCGTTAAATTCAAAATTAGACCAATATATAAAAGAAAGAGCGAATATCAACCTAAAAAGTTTGACACTCAGAAATTAACCAAGGAACACAATTTCAGGACACTTTTGGAAAAGAAAACACCTAAAACATGGGAACAACTTCAAAAAGATATAGTACAGACAGCAGAAGAAACCATTCTCCTTACCAAAAAATGGAAACATGCCTGGTGGAAAGATGAGTGTGACAAACTAATCCTAACAAGACAACGAGCTTGGAACATTTTGAATGCCAACAAAAATGATAAAAATAGGAACTCCCTAAAAGAAGCCTAGAAGCAAGCTTCAAAAGAACTTAAAAAGATCCAAGTTCAATACATAAAAGACCAACTAGCATCAATAGACTCCAACTTCAAACAGAACAATGCTAGGGACTTTTACAAAACTTTCAAAAGTAACTTAAAGAAATACTCTCCTCCTAGTCTATTTTTCACGGATCCAAAAACGCAGAAAACTGCATACAATAGCATAGAGAACTGTAGAATACTTGCTGAATATTTTGAAGAACTACATAACTGTTATCCACCGAAAGAAAAATTTAATTTCAATATTGTAAACCCAACACCACCAGACTCCAAGCCGCCAACCACAGAAGAAATAAAAGAAAACATAAAAGAGCTTAAAAATAATAAAGCCCTTGGAGAGGATAATATAGATGCTGAACTATGGAAGTACTCTAGTGACAGCATGATACAGTGTCTATCAGAAATACTCAAAGAAATCTGGACAACACACAGATTACCACCAGACTGGACATCTGCATTAATACATCCACTACAAAAAAAAAAAAAAAAAAAAAAAAAAAAAAAAAAAAAAAAAAAAAAAAGGGAAGAAAACAGATCATAGTAATTATAGGGGAATCTCCCTCTTACCAGTGACCTATAAGATCTTGTCTAAGGCGCTTTTAAAAAGAGCAGAAGAGATACTTGACAAACAGCTAGGAGAGTATCAGGCTGGATTTAGGAAGGGAAGGTCATGTGCAGAACAAATACTAAATTTAAAGAACATAATAGAAATGAGGAAAATCAGGAACTTAAAATATGTAATTACTTTTGTGGATTTTAAAAAAAGCCTATGATTCAATTGACAGAAATACACTGCTTGATATCTTAAAAGAATTGGGACTCGATGCTAAAACAACTGCAATAATTAAAGGTACTTTGACAAATACAAAATCGAAAGTAAAATTTAGGGGAGAGCTCTCAAAATCGTTTGAAATAAAGTCAGGTGTTCGACAGGGAGATGGTCTGTCACCTCTGCTTTTCAATTGTGTCTTGGAGAAGGTAGTTCGAGAATGGAGGAAGGCCATCAATACTAAAGGGATTCAACTAGGGAGAAATCCAAACAAGATCACTGTCGACTGTTTAGCCTTCGCAGATGACATGGCATTGATTACAGATTCACTAGACAATGCCCAAGAACAAATAAGAGAACTACAAAAACAAGCAACCAAAGTAGGACTACAAATATCCTATGAAAAAACAAAGTTTATGACAAACATCTGTGATGCTCCCCAAAATATTGCAGTGGACAACAACACAATACACAAAACAGATTCCTTTAAATACCTAGGAGAGTGGATTACATACAATGCCAAAGAAAAGATAGCTATAGAAACTAGAGTGCACAAAATGGAAAAAGTGTTTCATATGACCAAAAACGTTTATAATAAAAAATCCTTGTCCTGGAACACGAAATTAAGACACTACCAAACAGTGGCCAGACCTGAAGCTCTCCATGCGGCAGAAACACTTAAACTAACAAGAAATGGAGATCTTGAGAAACTAGAGAAGATCGAAAGAAGAATTTTAAGGAAAATACTGGGAGCTAAAAGAAACGATAATGCTGAATACAGGTTAAGACCAAATAGAGAGCTATATCTGAAAACGGAGAAACTAACTGATGTAATGAGGAAGAGGAGACTACAGTTTTTTGGACATATATTCAGAATGGATAACAACAGACTAACCAAGCGGATATTCACATTACTCAATAGCTACAAATCCAAGCCAGCATGGTTCATAGAGACTGAAAAGGACATTGAAAATGCTGGAGTTACAATAGAAAACAGAACACATTTCAGAAAGGCAGTTCAAAAGGCAGAATTTCAGGAGAGAAAGAAAATAACTAGACGAAAGTGGACTCAAGAAGACAGGGAACAACACTCTAAAAGGATGAAGGAAATTTGGAAACTGAAGAAATCTAATACAATGAAGAGTAGCCAAAGTTGATTCATCGTACCCTCCAAATGGGTTATTCGAAAGAAAAAAAAATAAAACAGAACTACAGACCATCAAACATAATATTTCTTCCAGTAATGCCTACAGCTTTGCCCTGATCGATAATATACTACGAAAAAGGAAAATGGGTAAAATTAAACCACTTCTGTACACCGGCCAACAGGTACCAGTCAGTAGTTACAAAGCCTGGTGCATCACTCCATACACTGGCAAAATTTCATAAAACCTCACAAAAAACCATCTCACAGGAACAGACTTGCTTTTTATAATGACAATAGCGTATCAAATTTTTATTCATTATAAAGACAACTCCAACCACTGGCACAGAGTGGTATGTATAAAATCACATGCTAGTACTGTGGAAGAGTATATACTGGTCAGTCTGATAGGACTGTAGCAAGTAGGTTATCTGAACTTCAGAGGCGCTGGAGATTGCGAAAGACCTATTCAACCTTTGCCGATTATCTTGTAACAGAAAATATGATATAGAATGTAAAGCTTTACATTCTGTTAAGAAAAGCAGAATTAAGTTTTAGCTGAAAATACTAAATGAAAATTGTAAACTCGAATTTATTTTTTATCATTAGTGAATGTATCTCCATGTAAAAAAATTATTTTCCTTTTTCTAGTTAATGCAACTGCTTTTCTGTGACAAAAAATGTTATATTTTCCTATGTAAGCACCCTACATGTCATTTTTGTATGTTCTGTATACGTAATATCTGTGTAAATCGCACGTCATTTTATCGATGTTAATAACATTTAGATGTCAGCTGAAGGTGGCGTAAGAAATCGAAAGGTGGTTAGTGACCAAATGAATATAATTTTGCAGAAAATTGGGAACTGTTTCCTATCTAATGTTCCTTTCTCTGAGGTACAACAGCAGTTAGTCGATATTATTGAAACTCCCACAATCCTAACGATCATGCAAAAATAGATGCATGGTATTGGATGACTGCTTATTGTTCTTAAATGGAAGTGAAATTCGTACTAGGTATTACTTAGTGCGGTGTCTCAGATGAAATTGTGAAGAGAAACCGTATGTAAAATAACAAACGTCGTGAACGTTAGTGGTACATCATACATTGTAATAAGTTGGTGGCGGAGTTCCTGATGTGTCAGGACAATACATGTTTTAATCACGAGGGTTTTTTTTTTTTTTTTTTTTTTTTTTTTGGAACTGTTAAAATAAGTTCAGCTCCATGAGATGGTACTAAGTAGTCTTCCTATATTCATCGAAGGTGCATAGTAATAATGACTATTTGTATCCCTTTCTTTGTTAACGCTATTTTCCACCACACACTTTCACCCGTGTTAGTTTTCGCTATTAAGTGTGTTACGCACTGTATACAAACCTTACACGTGGACCCCCATCCAAGTTTGGCACCGTAAGCGGCGGCTTGGGTTAATAGGATAAAACATAGTGTATCGGCGGTTAATTGAAGACAGCTAGGGTGACAACATCGTAAGAGGTAAACTCTGTTGTACGGATAGTCTTGACCTTCACAATGGCACATTTATTTGAAATGATAATTAAATGGACACCCTAGCTGCAAGCAGGCGTTGATATACTTCATTGGGGACATGTTGAAAATGTGTGCCCCGACCGGGACTCGAACCCGGGATCTCCTGCTTACATGGCAGACACTCTATCCATCTGAGCCACCGCGGGCAGAGAGAATAGTGCGTCTGCAGGGACTTATCCCTTGCACGCTCCCCGTGAGATCCACATTCCCAACATGTCCACACCACTACATTCGTAGTGCGCCTAATAGATGTTTGCCCATCATTCTCATTACTCGTGGCAGATTAATCTACCAAGTCCCGTACGAGTTCGGGCATAGCGTATGCGTTCGCACAAGAAGGTCAATGGCCGGGAAGCCATATTTTTAACTATATATGACGATAGTTTCTGTTCCCGAAAGAACAGTTACCGTGGATGACCATGCAGCTTTGCTAGAAATGAAATGATAATTAAATGGACACCCTAGCTGCAAGCAGGCGTTGATATACTTCATTGGGGACATGTTGAAAATGTGTGCCCCGAGCGGGACTCGTACCCGGGATCTCCTGCTTACATGGCAGACGCTCTATCCATCTGAGCCACCGCGGGCACAGAGGATAGTGCGTCTGCAGGGACTTATCCCTTGCACGCTCCCCGTGAGATCCACATTCCCAACATGTCCACACCACTACATTCGTAGTGCGCCTAATAGATGTTTGCCCATCATTCTCATTACTCGTGGCAGATTAATCTACCAAGTCCCGTACGAGTTCGGGGATAGCGTGTGCATTCGCACAAGAAGGTCAATGGCCGGGAAGCCATATTTTTAACTATATATGACGATAGTTTCTGTTCCCGAAAGAACAGTTACCGTGGATGACCATGCAGCTTTGCTAGAAATGAAATGATAATTAAATGGACGCCCTAGCTGCAAGCAGGCGTTGATATACTTCATTGGGGACATGTTGAAAATGTGTGCCCCGACCGGGACTCGAACCCGGGATCTCCTGCTTACATGGCAGACGCTCTATCCATCTCCCCAATCCATGTCCCCAATGAAGTATATCAACGCCTGCTTGCAGCTAGGGTGTCCATTTAATTATCATTTCATTTCTAGCAAAGCTGCATGGTCATCCACGGTAACTGTTCTTTCGGGAACAGAAACTATCGTCATATATTGCACATTTATTTGTTATTTTGCATAAACTTTACTGAAAACAGGAACATTGTGCATCTCTTTCCAAACGTTATCGAATGGGAAAGCGCATCATCCTATGAGGGAAGAAAAGCACAATTTCTAAATCCAACTAAAAGCCTGCTAGAACTGACCATACAGTTAAATATTCGCGTCATTGTGGAGCTGTTACTTGTCTAAAGTCTTGTTTCGGTGTCTTGAGCCTTTTATGACGCATTATGGAGAGATAAGTTCAGTAGGCCACTCTGTGTGTTAACTACAACCGACATAAGACGACCATAGTCATCGCACTGCATGAAACAAATTTTGTTCAAATAACTTTATAGGGTGAGACGACACGTCAAATTAGCTACGTTATTCCTAGCCTATCATTTTGGTTGAAAAGCACCTCAGATGGAGGTTGTCATGATTCATTTCCGCTGTCAGCATCGGGGGTAATCTGAATGGCTTTTATAGAGTACGGTCATACGTTACAGGTCGCTTCAACACCTCAATGATAACTTTCATCATCTTCATCTATCGATCCTCAGTTTGCAGTAACATTATCTCAAACTCTGGAGTACTGATATAAGACCTACGCGGTTTTTACATCTTCTAGCTACCAGAGGAGAAAAGTATTAATTAGTCTTGGGCAGCAGTAATATTTCCAACCTGGTAAGATTACTATAACATTAACTATTCTTCTTTCTTTGGTTAAGCCATTTGTTAGTTGTCTACATTACGGTTAGCTGTATTTATTTCTCGCTAACAAAGCTCACTACTTGGTAATTGGTACCGCCTAGGCGTCCATTTATCGAAGCTTGACGCGCAGTCTCCTAGCTCTTACGCAAGCGGGAATTTCATGCGACAGTGAGCTGTGTGGGCTACGTCGTAGTTGTTTAGATGCTCAAGTGACCAAGCGTGAAACTTCAGACACTACTCGCAAGACGTGATGCAGCGCTTGGCCTCCCTCTTAATTGCAGTACTGTGCGGCATTGGCAGTTCCGCTTCGTATGTTGGCAACGATTTAGTTTTACACGGAAACAATATACATTTGGTTGGAAATCGAGGAAAAGTTTATGGTGATAACTGTAATGTTGTCGGCGATTCTTGTGATATCTACGGTAATGATGGAAAAATAGTGGGTGACAATGGTGTTATTGTTGGTGCGAGAGGAATGATCGTGGGCAACAATGGAAATATAACCGGCAGTAACGGTAAAATAACAGGAACTAACGCAGGAATTCAAGGCGATAACGCACATGTTAATGGCGAAAATGCTGTTGTGATAGGAGATAATGCTAAGGTAACTGGTCAAAACGCAAGAATTAAAGGGAACAATGGTACAATTGTTGGAGATTATGGTACTATTCAAGGTAATAATGGTGTTATTCGCGGTTATAGTGCTAGGATAGTAGGAGACAATGGAGTAATTTACGGTAAAGGTGGTACCATTTCTGGTGCAGGAGGCCATATATATGAGAATGACAGCATAGTCGTGAATTCCGTTGGCATCATAATAACAGATGGTAACTGGTAGTTGGCTTTTGCAATATTTTAATCAGAAGATGCCATTTGCTCAGTGAAAGTAGACGTTACTTTGATAATAAAAGATGCCATTGAAATTAATTCACTCTCTTATGACTGATTGACTGACTTGTTTGTACAGTAACTTTTGGAACTGTCAAGATGGTTGTTAACTACATTTATTGAGCGCATTGAGGTGGTACACGTAGGCCTACATCACGTAACAATATCAGTTATATATAGATGACCGTTTGTGTTGCTATTTTCGTATCATATTGTCATGAAGAATGTAAAATATTAGAGGACAATAAGTAATTATTTGCAAAAAATAATCATGCCCTGTATAAACTGTTTTATTTTTCTTCCTTTTATTCATGTTGAGTGACATATTACTTTTCCTTTTATTATTTTATGCACATGATGACTAATAAATGGATTGTGTTGATCAACAGTTCAATGTTTAATCGGAGACTACTTGAGTCACAATTTATTGGTTTTATTAAAAGGGTGAGACTGGTATTATTAGAAGTGAAGTTAATTTCATATCCAATCTTTATTTTTTATTGAATGTTACGGACATACGTGCTGACAAAATAAATTAAATGAAGCATTTTGGAAGCACTGTATTCTGTGTGCTCTAAGTAATGTGTTACAAACTTAATTAAAGTAACTGGGGTAATTTTATGCAAAGAGAATTATTAGTACTTTAATTCTGTTTTAAGCCATTTCATGAAAGTTTGATAAGATGTCAAGTGGAGAAAATCTATTACAACTGAATTATTATGTCTTTTTTTACACTCACCTGTTGCACTCATTTCTACAATTATTACCAGTTTTGTTCCATGTAGATCATCTTTTTAGATCAGCCATTGTTTCAGAGTAACCATTTTGTTACAAGTGTTGTACACAGTGTGACAAGATGACTATGTCAGCAATAAAATTTAGTTTTGGAAGCAAATTATTTCACTTTATGAAAGAAAGGGAGAAGTAATCAGAATAAGGTTTGGTCACAAAGAATATACTGGTGATTGGCTTCTGATTTAAAATGGTTCCTGGAACTGACAGTGGACATGGATGTGAGTTTTCTACTCCTGATGAATGACTGTCTGAAACCCAAATATTTACAGCACTCTTTTCATTGTGCCTGTCTGCAAACTCAGTGCCTGCTCGATGTGGTGAGTATCAATCTATTGTTCCCATGTAGCTCTTATGCCATTTTCAATCTTGCAATGTTTAGGTGACAAGCATTGTTTGACGGCAGTGGCTGGCGGACACTAGAAGTGTTTCCCTATTTTATTTTCATTTTCATATTTTTTATTTCTAAATCCACCATTTCTTTCTTCTGTGTTGCTATACTCTTTAAGAAAAAGTCATTAGACTGTTCTTTTCCTTGAAAGATGGATTCCTCTATACCATGTATATATTTTCCAATGATTGTTTTTATTTAAGCACTCAAATTGTTTGTTAAACTTTTACAACGATCCTCTCTCAATGAGAGCAGCATACAAAAGACATATATTTCAGACATGAAAGGAAGTGACTGCACATCATAACAGTGCTACAGTAAGATCCTAGGAATCATTCAAGTATGTTTATTCTAAGAAGATTTATATGTGGCATCCTTTCATGTGGCCATGCTGGAGCCAGAAACCCCAAGTTACAATTGCTAACACAGCTCTTACTACTGGTTGTAAATTGCCTCATACCTCTACCGGAACCTCAGACACAAATACACGCTAGATAAATGACACAGGATAGAATTACAACTTTGGTGTAACCTCTACTTAAATGAATCTTAAATGTAATAGGCCTATTTCCTTGTACTCTCTCAGACTTATCATTTATAAGCAATTAAGAGTGACATACACTGTTTTACACATACCTTATTTTATAATAATTTTAAAACAAATATACACATATCGTCTCACATCTGCTGCCACCTTTCCAAAGTAAGCATTGCAGAACTGTTGTTCATTACTTCGCCAATTTAACTTCAAATTCTAGTTATAATCACTGAATGAAACCCATAGGACATAACAGCCATTTCATGACTTAAATTCACATTATATGTATCATGATTTCTTCAAGTAATTTGTACCTCTACATTTCTGTTATGAGCTATTAATTGTACCACATATCTGCTCATAGAATGAATCACTTGAGCTATTCCCTTCTTTTTTCACCCCAATGCACTGAACCTGATATCTCTGCTTTTACCAGCATGCTTGATTAATGGTTTACTTACCAGATCTTCATCATGTTTGTATTTACATAACGGAAATATAAACTCACTGAATATCATAAATTTGCGCTGGTCTTACGTCAGGCAAGACTTTATCAAAGAGTCACTATCACATCACCTTTGTCACCCACTGCCTGACTTATGATTATATACTGGTTGCACACTTGGTCCTTCTAGAGAGTCAACATCAACTCCACATATTCTGAAGACTCCTTTGCAAAAAGTGAAGATTGTTATTCAAAGTGCACTTGTACTGTAAGCTGGGTGACCTGGGAGAAGGAGGCAGGGCTTTAACCTACAGCCAGTGTGCTAAGAATCGAGTGCAAACCTCTGCTCCTAACATTGTACACTCAGGGCTCAAGCAAAAGTGTGCAGTCGTGCAGTCAGGGATCTGCAGCCAGTGTTTATTTAACGATTTTTGTGAAGTTTCACCAGTACAAGTGGCTGGCTTTTTCAAAGATTCGTCGAATGCACTATCCCCACCATCATTTAATAAAAATCTTGCTGATTATTAGTCCTATTGCTAATCAAATCATACAAACGTACATAACTCCCTTGTGCCAACTTATTAAAACAAATTTCATAAGTGATATTTTTGCATCTCAACAGAAATAAATAATATTGCAAACTCTTCCACGCAATGGTAAGTGTCTTTCACCAAGTAAGTTAGTTCTAAAGTAATGAGGCGGCTAATCAAGCATGCCGCAGCATATAGTATTACTTATCACTTAATTCAACATTTCTGGCAACTAGATGTAAGAATCTCAGAAGAGGTATTTTGTCTCCAATAGTCAGTACAATGAACTCCACAATTCACCTCCACTTCATCATGAATCCCTATTCAGAAATCCCTTTTCTCACATAATGGGACTAGATATTTATTCCTCTCCTTAATTGGAGCCTTCCAGTTTCTATACTTTTGAACCACACTACAATCACTGTTTCTTAGTGCTTACCATTTACCTGCCACAAATAGGTTGAATGCACTTTCCTATGCTTCTGCTCGTATAGGGGTCTGAGAGTTACCATGCTCTTACAGCATCTGTCCATGACTTCCAGAGTGTCCATCGCCCCATCATTCCTTTTCATTCCACTTAACGGCACCACATCCCAAATGCACACCTATGACACGCAACACCCCCACCCCATAAAAATTGCCTCCACTAACCAGTGTCCACAATTTAAAATAAATCTACACTTACTTTTTTATTTGCAGACCATATACGTACTTTTTCATTGCTCTGCTTAGGGAATTAATTGACCCTTCTGCTATAAAATCTCTATTTTTAAAAATATAAATATTCTTTTTTCCCAAAATATCATATCTTTGGTAACCCATCACAGTATGTGCATCCACCTGCCCGTGAAGTTGAGGACTAATTTTTTTAAAAAATCTCATTATGTGTGCTGTATTTTATTCTTTTTTTTTCCCTGGCCTCTTAAGTTCAGTTTCAGATCTACATAATTTTTCTCCTCTGTCGCCATTCAATCCACATTATCAAAGGTTCACCTACAATTATATTTCGCAATATAGTATCTCCCAGCCTAACTTTCTTCAGAAATGTCAAGCTACCACCCTCCTGTACCATTTAAATAAAGATACATGATGCAACATCCACTCTGGTGCTAAGTAGACGCTCCAGTTCTTCAATGGTTTCCATTTGTGTGTTTGTCCATGGAGTATATTTAGATACTAAATCATGTTTTACATTCACTCACACAAAGAATTCTTGGCTACTGACTGAGAACCATTGCCTGATATTCATTCTCCTGAGTATCTTTTTTACTGGTATGAAACATTCTCCAGAAATAATAAAATTTCCTTATATGGTGTGTAGATTTCTTCTGCAAAAAAGAGTTAAAATCTGCATGAATGTCAATCCATCAAAACTTTTCTCAGAAATATGAAGCAGCAATCCTTTTGTTCCACACATACTCCAATACTGTTACTGGCACCTTCTATCCCACGAGAGGAAGAGCCACCTGTGCAAGCAGCCATGTCCTGTACCAACTTAACTGCAACCACTGTGCTGCATTATATGTGGGTATGACCACTAATTAGCCATCTGTCCACTTGAATAGCCACATTCAAACTGAGTAAGAGACAGCTGGACGACTCAGATGCTGAGTGTACCACACACACACAATATGCTTGGCTTTAATTGCTGCTTCGCAGCCCATGCCATCTGGATTCATCCTACCAGTGCCAACTTTTTCGAATTGTGCCTGTGGGAACCCTCTGTGCAACATATCCTTCACTAATGTAACCCTTCTTGCCTTAGCCAAACCTAGTCTCTGTCCCTCACCTGCTTCTATTCCTTCTCTGCCCCAATTCAGACCCACTACTGTACATCCCCACCCCTCCCCCGACTACCTGCGTAAACTTTTCCTCCCCCATTTTTGCCAAGCACTGCGCCACTGACCGAGCGAGGTGGCGCAGTGGTTAGCACACTGGACTCGCATTTGGGAGGACGACGGTTCAATCCCACCTCCAGCCATCCTGATTTAGGTTTTCCGTGATTTCCCTAAATCGTTTCAGGCAAATGCCGGGATGGTTCCTTCGAAAGGGCACGGCCAGTTTCCTTCCCAGTCCTTCCCTAACCCGAGCTTGCGCTCCGTCTCTAATGACCTCGTTGTCGACAGGACGTTAAACACTAACCACCACCACCACCACCACCACTGCGCTACTGATGCTATGCTGCACCTAGCAGCCTACCATCCTGTCCTCGCCATGTCTCTACACACTCCCACAGGCAGAACTACAGCATCTTCTGCCACCCTACATTGCTATTCCTCCTCCCCCCAGCTAACCTGTCCCACAGCCCCCAGCGCCAGCTCAGATCACTATTTACGCAGTGGTGCCACAGCATCTGGAAATGACAATGACTGAATGTATGCTAGTTTTGCATGTATGTATATATGTGTGTGCACATCTCTTCTCTGCTCTGTCACCCAGTACTTCCCCTATGTGCTGAGTAGCAATCTATCCAGTTGATATTACTGTTGTTATTCCATTCTGCATTTTCCATTGTTTAAATAAAGTTCCACCATAGATTACCAACTCTCATTTGTTCAGTTTGTTTCTTTGGTCCAGTCTCAGTTCTAATTGGTAAATATATGCTGTTAACTTTTCATTTCTGTGGAGGGTTCGTAAATTTTTATACACACCCTTAACTTCACTGTTGATATTCATTTACTTTCTTTCAGGGTGTATATGCTCTGGGACAACCGGTAAATTAGAGGAAAACCCAGGAATTATTCCACCCAGGAAAAATCTGGGGAATTTTTTAGAATTACTGGCATTTTCCAACAGTTTTCAGTTAAATTATTGTAATTTTGATTGGGAAGAACTGATACTCTAACAAAGAATTTTACTTTAGCTCGCTATTACAGAATAATTCTGTGCAGCCACAAAATATAAACAACAGAGTAGCACCAAAATAAAACTTCAATTGCGCTGTTTATAACAACAGATTAGAATACACACACAAATTTCTACAGACAGCAAAATGTGTCAGAGGCTTTAGGACGAAGGCTGTGCAATATTTTGTGACAACAAAGCTGCTTTCAATGAGCCTGACATCACAACTGTTTACATTTCTAACAGGTCACAGGAAAATATTGTGCATGGTGGTTTCAGAAGCAATATTTTCAATCCTTTTATGCAATATAAATTATGTTACATGTGAGCATGTTCGATGATTTTCTTAAATCATGGAACGTTTTACTCTCACTCACAACATAGCGGTATGCGGATCAACCACCCAGAAAAATTTTGAGGCTAGAAGACCAGGCATTTATGCCATTATTATGTTTGATATGCCTTAAAGGGTAACACACTAAAAAGATGAACTTTCGAGGTTAGTGTTTCATATTTATTGTAGCTGCTTCATAGATTACAAATTATGCTGTAATGATGGCAAAAAGTGTAATGATCCTTTTAAAAAAGTACAAGGTGAGTTCTTGATCAATTTTACATATAATTGGTTTTCTATGGAAAAGTCAGAGTTCACAACAGAACATTTATTCAGGCAGGTAACTGCACAGCAGTGAAATTTATAATCATGCTAGCCAGAGATATTCAGCTGCTGCAGTTTAAGCTTTGCTCTTAGGGTCCTGTCTAATCTCACCCTCGGGAGAAACAGCAAAAAATTTTTGACCACCAATATTTTATGTGAATTTCTTATTTGTGTATTCGCGCTGCTTAACAGTGATATTGCTATTGGCTGACTACATCACATGTCCTCCGCTCTGAATATATGTTGTCATTGGCTGGTGATACAATGTGACGTGAACTAACAGAACTATGATTGGCTGACAAAAGCACATCACAGAGAGATTTCAGTGCTTCGGTAGTTAGTGTGGTGTTTTGGGTGGAAATAGTATCTATACTTTAGTAATATGAAAATATGCAGTGTATATGTTGCCGTGCATCGAAGATCTTCCCAAAACATATTGTTTTTTTATTGCATTTTGTTTCCTAAAGTACCGGGATGTTCTATGCTGGTGTATAAAATCTTTACCATTCATAGGATTGATGAGTTGTACAGCTCCAAGTGAAAGTATATTTTCACTCAGCAAGGAAACGGTGTACTTTCACCTGGGGTATAGCATACTTTCAGCCAAGGAAAAATGTATTTTCACCCAGGAAAAAATTTGTTTTCACCTGGGGCAAAGTCTGTATTTAACTAGGAAACGGAGTTTTTTTTCTTGTCCACAAGTACACACACTCGTAGTTCCAAGGGTAATGTAGACAACACAGTGAGCACTAGATTCTTAGTACTTTTGATATATTTCACTTGAAAACTAAATTTCTGTAGAAAGCAAGCCCAAAGTGCTACTTGGTAATGTAATAGTCTACTCTTCATTAAAAAGTTATTGGTCTGTGATAGTATAATCAAATCCTCTAGAAAAAAAAGCTACTGACTGGTGAAGCTCACAATAATTTACTCATATTTTTTGAAAGTCTCGACTTCCAATATATCAGTGATTGGTCCAAAGTGACAACTGAAATCTAGATGGTATAATGGAAGAATACAGCTTCCTTCATCTTGTCAAATTTGGTTTTACCCTCAGTGGTTCATTGCCACTTTATAAATTGTTACTCAGTTTTAATGCAAAGCATGTGTGCAGTGTCTGCCCACTATTAGAACAGTATATGGAATTTACCCACTGATGCTTCTAACATAGAATGCAGCATTTGTAATGTGTCAGTTACAGTTGAAAAACACTAATGGGATCACCTTCAGCAGCATATGGAAGGGAAAAAAACACGGTACAAGTAAAATGTAATTGGCCTCAAAAATTGATGATTACAGTTAGAATAAAGGATGACAATGGGGCAAATGAAGTGTGAGCCAGCAGTTTATTGATGCTGAACTGGTATCCTCAAGAAACAGGGAAGATTGTTTATATGTTATGAGATAGAAGGGCAGGTCATTTAGACATCACTCCGCCCTCAGATCTGAGCAACGTGGTCTTCTCCACTGTATATCTCTCCCCTCCCTGAGGAAGGAACTATTAGTTCCAGAAGCTGTATTGAGTTGGTGTAACTTGATCCATGACAGCTGCAGTGGGCTACATTGCACAGCTTCGTGTGTCTAACTCAACGTATAACGTAATGTGATTTTGTAAATGTCTCTATAGCAACACTTCTCATGTTGTCACAGCTCTGTAAATGGCTATTGTTTTCACCTGCAACTGTTAGCGCTTTGCAGTTGAAAGCTGCTAACAGCACTACGAGGTGTCAGGGATGTTATTACGGCATCTCTAATATGGAAATAAATGTCTATTGGCAGTACTATACATTTAGCCTTCTGAAATAAACAATTGCCAGCAATTCTGTCTCATAATTTATTAGTTTTCTCAGCTGAATTTTTCTTTGACACAGAAAAGATTATTTATACCAAACACTATTACTGATTTCAAACTTAACAACTTAATGATTGAACTGAATGTGTCAAATCATACTAGGAAATATGTTTCTACAGAGATTATCTTTTAAAACTGTTACCTTCAGTGTATGTTTGAGGAAGGGGAGAGGAGGGGGAGATGCATGGGGCAGATGGTAAGTGTAGAGGGCAGGTGGAAATTGAAGAGGGGTAGGCAGAGATGGAAAGAAAGAGGGGGAGGAGGATATGGTCAGGGTGTTGGGGGAGGAAGATACGGCCAGAGAGAGATGGTGGAGGAAGTTGACAGAGAGAGGAGAAGAGGAGATGAAGAGATAGAGAGACTGGCGAGGAAGAGGCAGGTAGAGGAGAGAGGATGAAATGAACAGAATGCGGGAGGAAGAGATGGACACAGAGGAGTGGGGGGGGGGGGGAGTAAGTATTTTCAAATATACATCAAATTTTCTTCAAACTTCTGCTCTCCTGCATTCACACTTAGCAGGACCTTTGGTGTAATTGTTCAAAGCACTCCTGGAAAGATACAGATGGCATGGGTTGTGAGGCAACCATTGAACTCTAACATATTGTGTTTTTTTGCCACTGCTTTGTCAACTCTGCTCTTGGCTGCAGTCTGGTAGTGTCATTCATTCTGGTGGACAGCTGGTTGTTGGTCATATCCACATAACGTGGTGCGCAGAAATTGCAGCAGAGCTGATATATGACATGGTTTCTGCCACAGGTGGTCTTGCTCTGATAGTATAGGATACACATGTCCCAGGACTGAAGTAAGATGTGCTGGATGTGTGAATCAGTCAAGTCTTGCATGTGGGTCTTTCACAGCGATATGACTCTGTGGATAACACCCTGTGGCAAGGAGTTGGGAGTAGGCGTGGCTCAGGCATGGACCAGCATGTGGTGTAGGTTGGATGTGCTGCGGTATACCACATTAGGAGGGTAGGAAGGATTTTGCCACCCATTTTCCTTTGAGCTTCCTCATAACCAGACATTCATCAAAGTTGATTCCAGATATGTTTCCATTGCTATGTGTGTGATACATAAGCTTCATCATAGCCGAAAGTTCCTGTCCTGAGAATACTCTTCATCATAAATGTACAGTTACAGTACAAGTTATTCACTACATGACCTTTTACCATATAACAAGGTCTCACAATCTCTAAAGTACTCAAAAGAACTACATATGAGATTTCAGGTAGAAATTATAATCTGTACATTTAAACTCATAACATTCTAATTTCTACCAAAATATTGAATTTCTTTGTTCCATAAAAGTTCATATTCATCATTCTATGCTCATAAATGTCAACAGCTCAGTGTCATAGGTAGTTTGCACCACACACTTGCAAGATAGACATTTATGCTGCCCTAAAGTAATATTCTCATTCTTACCATGACGGCACTTGTGGTGTATTCACAACACTCATTAACTTTACAAAAATCACAAAAATTTACACATTCATTCATTATTAAATATTAACATTTGTATATTATATATATATTTATGTGTATGTATATAAATGCATACTAATTCAACATATATATCACACTTACACGTTTTCACTTGTAAACAGTGAGTAATGTAGAACATCAGTTTTCATAGATTGCACAATTCAATCACTCACATTTTGTCCAGTCTATACAAACGTTGACTGATCGCAAAGACAGAGTTTAAGGCTATTTCTAGTTTGAGCACATACACATTCATTAGGGAAGAACCCATTTATAATCCACTTATGTGGATATGTAAAGCTGCATACACACACACACACACACACACACACACACACACACACACCACTCAGAATCATTAATTTGTCCTTGAGCATTTTTGTGACCAGGAGAGAGGAGTCAATTCTTTTTTTTTTTTTTTTTTTTTTTTTTTTTCATTCACTGTCCTGGCCTTCACTATCGCTGTCACTTTTATCTGAAAGATAAAATAAAGTATATTATATAGTGTTTCATTATCCTTCTGAGACATGTGACTATAGCAGTATTTTTAAGATTGAAAGAGAGACCATGTGTTGGAAAAAGGTCTGAAGTAACTGTCCACCACAAGAATACAAATAATTATCTTCCAGAAACAGAAAAGTCAGAGCTGAAAGCTAAATTCAAAAGAAAATACAAGATATGAATGTAAGGAAAATACATAGGATAAAAAAGGGTTAATGTGGATGCTCCTCTTCTGACATATTCATTAGTTGTATTATATGAAAAATTCAGTTGTTTAACTGTTAAATTACAAGAAGGCAAAATGTCTGGCTAGTGCTTATTCTCTGGAGACAAACTTACAAGTACACCACACAGTAAAAGTTGAAGAAACTATCCCTAGCTTTTGGAACTTGTATGTACCGTTTCTGGAAGGGACGGATTAGTTGGGAAGGTTAGGGTGAGGAGCAAGTCACTCAGATGCCAGATTAAGGGGCTCCAGAACGCCCTATACTTGCAATGTTAAAATAATGCTTATAAATTACATCTTTCCTCACCAAGTATTTGAGGTAGGAAGTTGAGGCTACAACTTAACACAGGGATTTTACAAAATTTTAGTTCAGTTATTAAACATGATTTTTTTTCAATTGTAATGAAAATTCACAACATTTTTTTTGCAATTTTTTATTTATATATTCAAAAATATACAGTTTTTTGGAAAAAGGCTGTGTTAAATTATGCAGAAGGTACTGTGTAACATTTACTGAAAGTTTGAAACAAATATGTTTGGAAGATCCTTAGAAAACATGTAATTAGTATGAGAAAATAAAAGTTTTGGGAATCGAGCGACAAAGATTGGCTTAACTTTTTAGTGCATTCCAGGTCCATAGGATGGATTATCTTCATCCTCTGCAAACTCCTCGTCCAGCTTCCTCTTGTTCCTCCTCCTGTTTACTCTTGCTTGTATTTCTAGACTCTTTACAGCCCTGTCTGCAGCCTGAAGGCGTTCCTTGTCTAAAGCAAGCATTGCTCGTACCATGTTAGAACCTATCTTCATTCCCATATTTCTAAATACCTTGCACCTTACAATGTTGCCATCATTGAAAGTCGCAACAGCATCATACACACCAAAGTGAAGTGTTTCTATTCCAACAAATACAGTCTTGGGGATTCTCGACCATATAACACTATTTACACTTTATTGGGGTTTTGAGTTTTTCCGTGAATACACTTTTTCAACAGTTCAGGTGCTGCTAAGTCTCTGAAAATAGGTTTTATCACCTCCATTATTGCATGAGGCAGACTATGCTTATGAGTGTACACTTCACCAGTTAGCAATCCTTTGTTATATTTACACCAACTGTCTTCTTCTTTGGGACACAAGCTATGTTGGGGTTTTTCATCGGTTGAAGAAGTATGAAAAAAAAAGAGCCCAAACAGCCTTCTTCATTTCGTCGACACTTTGTGTATTTTGCCTAATAGCCATTCCATAATAGTTCTGTATTTTGTCAATTACACTGTCAGTTAACCTTCCCTTCCCATCCAACCCTTTACCATCACTGAGTTTTTGTTTTTTGTACGAAGCTTTCAGTCGCCGAAGTCTTGTTCCCATTCGCTTCTGTACGTGTCCAATACACTCAAATTTCTGCACTACAACATCATCACCATAGGGCTTCAGTCCTTGAACATGTTTGAAACTTTTAGAATCACCGTCACCAAGGTAATTAACATATCGCACTTTATCACACGCCTCAGAACGCTGGAATATACTGGCAACACCAGCCACTTCCATTCCTCCACTACTGCCACTATAGTTAGCTTTGCAGTTGTTTTCATGTGTACCTTTATATTTTTGTGGACATCTACAATACTTTGATATGACTGCTACATCTAAAACTTTCCCCGTATACATACTGGTGGCAGATACTACACCATGAAGAGATGTGTGTCCCCGTTTATGTCAGGTACCATCGAACGCTGCAGTCAAATCTCTGTTACCATTATTTTCCATTACTGCCTCTTCCACAGCGTTCTTCATAGATTCTATACAGACATCTACTTTAGACCCTATTAATTTATTATAGGTCATAAACTTGGTTGGGGGATTTGGAAGATTCATGATGCCACAGAAAATTGCACCTGCATTAGCACCCTTACCAACTGAACGCAAGGAATAAACAAATCTAATGTTGTGTTCGTAGATTTTGCTACCATTTTCTTCAGTTGCAGTTACTGCAACACTGTTCCAAAAGGTGGTCATGTATGAACACTTACCACATTTCAGTTGTATTTCACTAGCAAGTCCTACGTGCTTTATTATGGAGAGTTCCAGACCAACTTCACTACAATGAATACATCTTACACAGTTTGAAAAAATTCCTTTGAGAACCAACATATCAAATATTTCATTCACATCCGATTCGCCCATAAAACATTCATAGTTTTCACTCATTGAACCAAGCTTCTTCTGTGAAGTATTTTCTTTCCCACTTCGACTGCTATGGGCAGGTGTACTTGAGAGGTTAGGTTCACTCACTTGGTTATCGTCTTTATTGTTTACAGTAATAACACATACCTTTGGCTTTCCAACATTTCTCCTTTTCTTAAAAGCCTTCAGAGGATTTCTAATAACTTTACTTTTACTCATTATTATACTTCAACAAAACAGAGACTCAAGAAACAGAATTAATTATGAATGTTTTCGAGATAACGACAGAGTAAATAAACATGAAACAATCAACAATCACACCAACGATATATATTGAACCATCACAGGTTAGCCACAACACATACTTTATCTCACATCACTAAAATGTACCTGATGAACACGGACGTTAATAATAACACCATTTGACAGCAGTTTAACAGCGCCACAGTGGGTCATGCCCATGTAGAACACATTTCAAAAAAAATTTAAAAATAGTTGTAGTCTTCGGAATTGAACAAATTATATATCTATTAAAAGGTAATAGTCTGCAGATTCAGAAAACGCAAAAAAGTAAAAATTGAACTTTTCATGATTTTGAGCCTTTCCGGAGCCCCTTAAGAGAGACTCAACTGTTATGAGGACACAATGAGACAAATATTTGTTCAGAACAGAGTATCCTATCTGTCCTTCCAGCCTTCCCCAACAAAGTCCTCAAAGAATGCACACATTCCAAAAGCTAGGAATATCCATCCTCTAGTCAAAACAGTCCTGGCAAAGTGAGGCTTGTGGACCATACCCCTCCAGACAGCAATTCCCCCTCCAACTCTACTCATACTGGGTGTTCATGGTCACACCACAGCACATGATGTGCTTATTTATCTGCAGTTGAGAGGAGCAGTGTCTTCCTTAGACTACTTCCTCATAGCATGCGTTCTCACAGCTTCAAAGGCATTGATTTCTCTCAGTGATTTATTCAGAGTTACTCTTCTTAATATTTGTCTACTGCTCAGACTGTCAGTTTAGTTGCTAATGTGGCTATTATTCTGGTCTTAATTCTGTTTATTATGATGGCTTTTGCGGCTATTGAAAATGTCGGGGGGAAAAACACTGAAAACCATTTTTCAATGATGAGTGAAAGACTAAGATCTTTTGTACACAATTCTGATGAAAAATCCAAATGTTTAATATGTAAAAAAGGGATTAAGTCAAAAAAAAGGCAGTAATTTCATTGGACATGTCTGTTTTCTCCATGTAGAAATACCTGGCCATTACACTTACGACAGGCAATGTGCTTTAGTGGATAAGTTAAAAATAAAAATAGAAAAGTTACGTGAACCATCAAGTCTTAGAGAAAAGTGTTGAACTGCTTGTATGCAATATGCCCAGTATTCAGAAATGATCAAAACTTCTTCGTTAATGACATACTCATGAAAGAATGTGCAATAGATATGGCAAAAGCATTTGTTTAGGATGGCGTTACTAACATTTAAGAATAGTTAATCTGTAATATAACACTGTAAAAAATCTATTTCCTGATATGGGTCACTGCAGGAAATAAATATTGTAGTTGCAAACTGTCAGCCACGAGTACTGATCAAATGGATCTCAGTTAAGAATTAATTTTTATTCACATGATAATAGACTTCTATGCACAAAGAATTAGTTGATTTATAATGTGTTTGCAATGAGTTGTGATTTTTGATGTTTGGCTCTCTGGAAGGGACATGATTCCATTGTCCAGGTAACACCAATGGCGAGCCGGCTTTTCCTACCAGGCCACCAGCAGTTTAGTTGGTGAAGCATCTCTGTTTCCAGTCCCAGGCATTAGATGCACCTACGTTCATTAGCTCATGTTGTAAAGTGGTATTTTGTGGTGTTGATGTGTTCTGCAATAATCAGGTATTGTGAACAAATGCTTTGTGTTGGTGTTTCATTAATAATTACAGTGCAACACATCTGAGCATGAGATTCACAATAAAAGTGGTTGTCCAAGAATGAGATAATGTTCTGCTGCAAAATGTACCCTCAAATTCGACAATAGTAATGGACAATGTGCCTTACCCCTCCATTGTGATGGATGAAGCTCCAACAGTGCAATGGAGGAAATCAGATATTTTGCTTTGGGTTCAAAGAAATGTTCTATTGATTATAATTGAACATAGCATTGAAAATTGGACATTCTAATGGAGTTAAATTGTGACAGGATCATAAAACTGTATTTCTAAACAAGCAGCTAAATGAATAACAGGTCAATAGTTATGAAAAAGCCCTTTATCAATATAAAAATAAACGTGTAACCTCTTCACTTATCACTGCAAAACCCACTGCGATTCTCATTTCATCAGCTACTGATGAACATTAAAAGTTACATTATTTCATTTAGGGGGAGAAGCAAAGAAGCAAAGGTAACAGGTTTGACCGAAAATGTGTAGCTGATGAAGCTTGAAGCTTGTTTGAGTATATCACAAGGAACTACAAGCACCAGCAGTGACAAGAAAAGTGCAGTGCCGACACCCCCCCCCCCCCCCCCTTTCCAGTGCTTCAAAAAGGAAAGTGACTTTAGAGTTTATGAAGAGCTCAGTATAGAAAAAGACATGGATACGAATATAATCGTGGAGTTCGGTATTTTGGCTTGTGTTCTAAGTGAAGCAGTGAGTTGTTCTCTTTGTGGTGGTGCAGTAACACTGCCTGAAGCTGAATCAGATAGGAAAGGAATTGTTTGTCATTTACATATTTCCCATCAGAACTCCGAATTCTCGAAATCGTTTTGCACATCAAGCAAGTGCAAAAACAACTTGTATACTGATAACATAAGATTAGTATATGGACTGAGGTGCATTGGGAAGGGTCGGGCAGCTGGGAAAATGTTATGCAGCATCATGAATTTGCCAGGTCCTCCTACAGAGTATGAACACTACACAAATGTCATTGGTGATTGTGTAAAGCAAGTGGCTACAGATTCCATGATATCTGCAACAAATGGAGCAGTGGAAGCAAGTGATGGTTGCACTGATATCAGTTTTGCCTTTGGTGGTTGCTGGCAGACACGAGGACACAAATCTAGGAATGGAGTCGCAACGGCAACAAGTGTTGACACAGGAAAAGTCCTGGGTCTTGAGATTTTGACAAAATATTGTCAAGGATGCACATGTGCTGGCTTGGATAGAGAGAGAGTAGAAGCGCATAAGCCAAACTGTGGAAAAAATTATGAGGGAACAAGTGGAGGGATGGAAGTGGCTGCTGCAGTAAATATTTTTCAGCGATCTGAGGAAGAAAGGGGAGTTAGATACACTCAGTTCTTAGGAGATGGAGACAGCAAGTCTTTCAGAGCAGTAGTGGACAGCAAACCTTACAGTGTGCCCATAACTAGAGTGTGTAGGCCATGTGAAAAAGAGAATGGGTGCACGTCTCAGACAGTTGAAAATAAAACTTGGCAACACAAAGCTATCAGTTGGTAAAATAATAAAAGGTCCTGGCAGACTGACTGACAAGGTGATAGACCAGTTTCAAGATTATTATGGCAAAGCTATCAGGGACAACACCAATGATTTGCACAAGATGGTGGGAGTGGTAAAATTTCAACTGATAACAACCCCGAAAAATGGTTGTGTCCTTCTCCTCCTGAGACTTGATGCAAATATAGAAAACCTGAAGCTGAAGGGTCTCTGGCAGATTTTAAGCATAAAAACAGTGTGCCTCAAGCAGTAATGAAGGCTCTGAAGCTCATATTTAGAGATCTGGCCCATCCAGATCAGTTGAAAAGGTGTTTGCATGGGAAAACACAAAACGTCAACGAATCTTTCAATAATCTTCTCTGGACTCGCATACCAAACAGTGTATTTGTTGAGATGAAGACCCTACAGTTAGGGATGTATGACTCTGTAATCACATTTAATAATGGATATAGTGGCAGACTGAGAGTACTTGAGAAGCTGGGAGTGATTTTGGGGAAGCATACAGTGGAAGGTCTTCACAAAGTGGACATTGGAAGAGTGAAAAAAGCTGAGGTTCCAGCAAAACATGTGACCAAAGAGGCAAGGAAAAGGAGAAGGCAGCTATTACTTGATAGAACTCGTGGTGAAGATGACCTAGAATATGGAGCAGGGTGTTTTTAATAACATCATGTAACAATAAAAGTAAGAAATTTCACAGGAAAACTTTAAACATCCTTTTCTCAGTTTATACATTTTTCACTACAAATACCCTGTTTTCTCATAAACTATTCATCCTATTACACTGAAACTTTCGCAGGGTCCTGCACAACTATCCAGTAAGCCATGGATCTACAACCAAGAATATACGTTCAGTTCAGCTATTTTTATGTATATTTATGTTAACAAAATTTTTGCATAAATACAAGCATTGATTAAAAAAAATTTGTAAAACCTTTTGTTTTGGTGCAAAACCTTCCATCATAGATCAGTAGAATAAAGAGTCAGTTGTTAATATATGGCAGAAATTTTAAATCCGTATCTACAACGGTCTCTGAGATAATCGGTCATTAACATTGGTGAATTAACATGGGCGAGATAGTGGCCCAGGTCTTGAGTATTGTGGTAGATGTGGAAGTTTCACATATTACTCATATGGCAAAATAATCTCCTCATTGTGTGCTATAGTTTTTGTCAAAATCCTGTTTTGATATCTCACACCATTTGTGAGTTACAAGGAATTTATGAAAATTTCATTCTGGCTTTTTCACCATCACGTGTTCTTGGGAGAGCTCTTTACATACATTCCATTTTATCAACATTGGAGAAGATAGCGATATTGTTCCAAGTATAAAGAATAATTCAGTATGTTATCTACTATTTTTTAAGAAAAAGAATTATAAACGGCTGAGATAGCATAGAATATTTCTTTATTTAAGGAAACCACTTTTAGCAGTCTTTATTGCCATCTTCAGGTCTTAAAAAACTTTTTGTTGTAAAACATTTTTGTATCATGTTGAATTTCACACGTGAGATATGAAGTCAGTCAGGTTCAGTGTAAAATGAACATGTTTTACAACAAAAAGATTTTTGAGACCTGAAGATGGTGGCAAAGTCTGTTAACCAGATGTGTTAGATAAAGAAATATTATATGGAATCTTGGCTGCTGCATCGTTTTTTACATTAAAACAGATCACCTTTCAGTACTCTCAAAGTGAGAAAATTGTATATAAATTTCATACAAAGCAAGATATGATTTAATATGCACCAAACGCAAATTCAGAGCAAACCCTATTTTTCACTGCTAACTTTAAGAATTTCTTGCAGCAGTTTACTTGATATTATAATATTACAATAACTATGACCATTAATGAAATGATAGACAGTTTGTCATGAAGCTATGGATGTTCAGAGAATCAGAGTTCATTACTGAATAGTTTCTTTAAAATCATTTGACAAAGATTGCAGATTGGCCACTTAGCACAGTCAACTGAGCTTGACGAGCTCCATGGCGAGTAGGCCTGGAATTATCATCACCTGCTGACGCATTCAGCACAAGCTGGTAACTACACTTCCCTCTGCTCACTGAACTGTCAGAAGCTACAACTTACTTTAAATGCACTATAATTCCATAGTTTGAAACAACAGGTTTGGATATTTTTAATGCTGTTAAAAAGTGTGTTGACAAAATAGGGGTTTTCAAAAATGGTCTGCAGTTTGTCCTGGTAGTGTACCAGCTATGATCTGTAGCGTAAATAGCTTCATTGGTCAGTTATGAAAAAAATAGAATAAATTATTTAACTTTTCACACTACACTATTCATTGGCAAACACTACATGAGAAAAGTGTGAAAGTGCTGTCCGCAATGGAAAATATTAATGAAAATTATGAATATAGTATACTGAGGGAATCCATCACTATTTCATCGAAACAGCCTGTGGGCCCAGGCGTTAGAAGAGGCCCGAGGTATTCCTGCCTGTCTTAAGAGGCGACTAAAAGGAGTCTCACACCTTTTGACCTTTATGTGATGGCCCCTGTAGGGTTTGACCTCCATTTTTCTAAATTTTCCTGAAGAGCTAGCCAATTGGGGAAGGGTGCCTTACAAGATGCATCATGTCCATTGTGCATTGAGATCATTAGACCACTTTCTCATCATGGCATTGCAGTCCCACTCATCCTCCATCTCTTGAGCAAGGACACCTTCCTGGGTGCATTTACCTCCACCCATTATGCAGGGTCGTTTTCTGCACTGATGAGGACCATGGAATTCTTTGCACCTCATATCCATCACAGTAGTCAGTCCGTTGTGGTGGAGCTGCTATGTACCCTATTGGTTGAAGTCCCCTGACTACACCGGGATTGCTCTGCTGATGCCTGCACCGTTAACTCCCCACGTATGCCAAGGAGTAGATGCCCGTCACTCTGGGGTATGGGACTCCTGGCAATAGTCATCCAGCCAGGTAGCCTTTACCGTGGCTGGGTGGTGACCTGGGGAGGGCTCCTAGTCAGAGTGGGTGGCATCAGGGCGGATGGTGCGTGATGAAGCACACCACATAATCACTTGTTGGTGATCAAATGCCAGCAGTCTCTAAGCATACCAAGTCTCAGTAAAATGCAAAGAAGTATGATCCTAAATCATTCCTCTCCCGGGCCTCACCATGGGAGGAATGCCAGGCTAAGGTTGGCAGCGAACCTTATTCACCCCAGTACCTCGAATGTACGAGAGCTGATGGGGACTCCTTTGTCTCAATGAAGCCTCAGTTTTTTGTAGAGCATTTAGAGGACAAGTTTGGGGAGGTGGAGGGCTTGTCCAAAATGCAGTCAGGGTCAGTCTTGATAAAAACAGCGTCCTCTGCCCTGTCAGGGGCATTACTCGCTTGTGACAAGCTGGGGAATGTTTCTGTTACTGTCATACCTCATAAGAGCTTAAATAAGGTCCAGAGTATTATATCCCACAGGGATCTTCTTTTGCAATGTGACGACGAGCTGCGTGCCAATTTAGAGTGACGAGGAGTTGATTTCGTCTGGCATGTCCATCAGGGTCCGAGGGATAATCAGGTTGCCACCTGTGCCCTCATCTTGGCCTTCAAGGATGACACATGACCTGAGAAGGTCAAGATTATAGTCTACTGCTGTGATGTCAAGCCATATATCCCTGCCTGTTTCTCCCGCAGTGCCTACTTCGGGAGCACTGTCCCCACAACCATCAGGGGCACTAGTCCCCACTTCTGAGCTCGAGGAGCATAAGTTTTCTTCAGCTCCTCTCGCTAGGAATGGGTCCTTTGGGTCACTTCCTTCCCAGGTTTCTGCTAGTGGGAAAGATGACACATGCCAGTGACTGAAGTGCCCAAAAGCAGCTGGTTGTAGGGCTTCACGATCATCCTCAGTCCCACAGCCTGAATCAGTGAAGCCCTCCTAGCCAGAGAAACCCAAGGATCAGCGAGAGAAATCCAGAAAGAAGACCCCCAAGACCAAGGGAATTGCGGTGGCACTCACACCACCGCTGCCTATAAGCTCTGTGTCTGAGGTTGAGGTGAAGATTCTGGCATCTGCTGTGAACCTAGATCTCGCCAGACCCACAGACACAATGGATATAGCCTGTTCAGGAAATAAGTCGGTGGCAGCATGTGACCCTGAGGTGTAGACTACCTCATTGAGTCTTTCATGCCTTCCAAATGGTTCAAATGGCTCTGAGCACTATGCAACTTAACTTCTGAAGTCATCAGTCGCCTAGAACTTAGAACTACTTAAACCTAATTAACCTAAGGAAAAAAGGAATACAAACATCTCAAAAATGATATCGACGGGAAGTGCAAAATGGCTAAGCAGGGATGGCTAGAGGACAAATGTAAGGATGTAGAGGCTTATCTCACTAGGGGTAAGATAGATACTGCCTACAGGAAAACTAAAGAGACCTTTGGAGAAAAGAGAACAACTTGTATGAATATCAAGAGCTTATATGGAAACCTAGTTCTAAGCAAAGAAGGGAAGCAGAAAGGTGGAAGGAGTATATAGAGGGTCGATACAAGGGCAATGTACTTAAGGACAATATTATGGAAATGGAAGAGGATGTAGATGAAGATGAATGGGAGATATGATACTGCATGAAGAGTTTGACAGAGCACTCAAAGACCTAAGTCGAAACAAGGCCCCGGGAGTAGACAACATTCCATTAGAACTACTGACAGCCTTGGGAGAGCCAGTCCTGACAAAACTCTACCGTCTAGTGAGCAAGATGTATGAGACAGGCGAAATACCCACAGACTTCAAGAAGAATATAGTACGAGGGCAGTTCAATAAGTAATGCAACACATTTTTTTTTCTGAAACAGGGGTTGTTTTATTCAGCATTGAAATACACCAGGTTATTCCCCAATCTTTTAGCTACACAACACTATTTTTCAACGTAATCTCCATTCAATGCTACGGCCTTACGCCACCTTGAAATGAGGGCCTGTATGCCTGCACGGTACCATTCCACTGGTCGATGTCAGAGCCAACGTCGTACTGCATCAATAACTTCTTCATCATCCGCGTAGTGCGTCCCACAGATTGCGTCCTTCATTGGGCCAAACATATGGAAATCAGACGGTGCGAGATCGGGGCTGTAGGGTGCATGAGGAAGAACAGTCCACTGAAGTTTTGTGAGCTCCTCTCGGGTGCGAAGACTTGTGTGAGGTCTTGCGTTGTCATGAAGAAGGAGAAGTTCGTTCTGATTTTTGTGCCTACGAACACGCTAAAGTCGTTTCTTCAATTTCTGAAGAGTAGCACAATACACTTCAGAGTTGATCGTTGGGGAAGGACATCGAACAGAATAACCCCTTCAGCATCCCAGAAGACTGTAACCATGACTTTACCGGCTGAGGGTATGGCTTTAAACTTTTTCTTGGTAGGGGAGTGGGTGTGGCGCCACTCCATTGATTGCCGTTTTGTTTCAGGTTCGAAGTGATGAACCCATTTTTCATCGCCTGTAACAATCTTTGACAAGAAATTGTCACCCTCAGCCACATGACGAGCAAGCAATTCCGCACAGATGGTTCTCCTTTGCTCTTTATGGTGTTTGGTTAGACAACGAGGGACCCAGCGGGAACAAATCTTTGAATATCCCAACTGGTGAACAATTGTGACAGCACTACCAACAGAGATGTCAAGTTGAGCACTGAGTTGTTTGATGGTGATCTGTCGATCATCTCGAACGAGTGTGTTCGCACGCTCCGCCATTGCAGGAGTCACAGCTGTGCACGGCCGGCCCGCACGCGGGAGATCAGACAGTCTTGCTTGACCGTGCGGCGATGATGACACACGCTTTGCCCAACGACTCACCATGCTTTTGTCCACTGCCAGATCACCGTAGACATTCTGCAAGCGCCTATGAATATCTGAGATGCCCTGGTTTTCCGCCAAAAGAAACTCGATCACTGCCCGTTGTTTGCAACACACATCCGTTACAGACGCCATTTTAACAGCTCCGTACAGGGCTGCCACCTGTCGGAAGTCAATGAAACTATACGAGACGAAGCGGGAATGTTTGAAAATATTCCACAAGAAATTTCCGGTTTTTTCAACCAAAATTGGCCGAGAAAAAACATGTGTTGCATTACTTATTGAACTGCCCTCGTAATTCCAATCCCAAAGAAAGCAGGTGTTGACAGATGTGAAAATTACCGAACTATCAGTTTAATAAGTCACAGCTGCAAAATACTAATGCGAATTCTTACAGATGAATGGAAAAACTGGTAGAAGCTGACCTCGGGGAAGATCAGTTTGGATTCCGTAGAAATATTGGAACACATGAGGCAATACTGACCCTATGACTTATCTTAGAAGAAAGATTAAGGAAAGGCAAACCTACATTTCTAGCATTTGTAGACTTAGAGAAAGCTTTTGACAACGTTGACTGGAATAGTCTCTTTCAAATCCTAAAGGTGGCAGGGGTAAAATACAGGGAGCGAAAGGCTATTTACAATTTGTACAGAAACCAGATGGCAGTTATAAGAGTCGAGGGGCATGAAAGGGAAGCAGTGGTTGGGAAAGGAGTGAGACAGGGCTGTAGCCTCTCCCCGATGTTATTCAATCTGTATATTGAGCAAGCAGTAAAGGAAACAAAAGAAAAATTCGGAATAGGTATTAAAATCCATGGAGAAGAAAAAAAAAAAACGTTGAGGTTCGCCGATGACATTGTAATTCTGTCAGAGACAGCAAAGGACTTGGAAGAGCAGTTGAACGGAATGGATGGTGTCTTGAAGGGAGGATATAAGATGAACATCAACAAAAGCAAAACGAGGATAATGGAATGTTGTCGAATTAAGTCGGGTGATGTTGAGGGTATTAGATTAGGAAATGAGACACTTAAAGTAGTAAAGGAGTTTTGCTATTTGGGGAGCAAAATAACTGATGATGGTAGAAGTAGAAAGGATATAAAATGTAGACTGGCAATGGCAAGAAAGCGTTTCTGAAGAAGAGAAATTTGTTAACATCGAATATAGATTTAAGTGTCAGGAAGTCATTTCTGGAAGTATTTGTATGGAGTGTAGCCAGGTATGGAAGTGAAACATGGACGGTAAATAGTTTAGACAAGAAGAGAATAGAAGCTTAGCCATATTTGGAAGTGAAATGTGGACGATAAATAGTTTAGACAAGAAGAGAATAGAAGCTTTCTAACCTAAGGACATCACACACATCCATGCCCGAGGCAGGATTCGAACCTGCGACCATAGCGGTCACGCGGTTCCAGACTGAAGCACCTAGAACTGCACGGCCACACTGGCTAGCCATGCCTTACAAGTCTCACGATTACGTCATACTCCAGTGGAATTGTGGCGTTTTTTTCCACCACCTGTCTGAGCCACGGCAACTGTTGAGCTTAACACCTGCTTTCTGCATTGCCCCCCAGGAAACCTAGTTCCTAGCAATGTGGACCCCAGCCCTTTGTGCCTACAGGGGATATTACAAGAACTGTAGCTAACATAATAGAGTGTTAGGTGGAGATTGCGTTTATGTCCTGAACTCTTGAAGTTGTGGCTGTCAGGATATGGTCACCGCAGGAAATAACTGTCTGCAACATATATCTCCTTCCAGATGGTGTGATACCTCTGAACGTATAGGCTGCACTGATTGATCAACTCCCTAAACCCTTCCTAATTTTGGGAGATTTTAACACCCATAACCCCGTGTAGGGTAGCACCATGCTTACTGGCCGTGGCAGAGTTGATGAAAATTTACTGTCCCAACTCGACTTCTGCCTCTTAAATGCTGGGGCCACCACATATTTCAGTGTGGTTCATGGTAGTTACTCGGCCATTGATTTATCAATTTGCAGCCCAGGACTCCTCCCATCTATCCACTGGAGAGCACATGACGACCTGTGTGGTAGTGACCACTTCCCCATCTTCCTGTCACTCCCCCGGCACCATGCCCACGGGCTCCTACCCAGATGGACTTTAAACAAGGCAGACCTCTGCTGTCACCATTTAATCTCCCCCACGTGTTGCCATCGATGTTGTGATTGAGCAGGTCACTACAACATAATTTCTGCGGCAGAAAACGCGATCCCTCATTCTGTAGGATGCCCCTGGCGAAAGACTTGCTTGATGCTCGTCGGAAGTCGCTGAGGCAATTAAAGAGCTTCAGCAAGCTCTACAGCGACATAAGCGGCACCCTTCCATAGAGCACCTAATAGCCTTTAGCGGCTCTGTGCCCGCATTCGCTTGCTTATAAAACAATGGAAACAGGAATGTTGGGAGAGGTACATGTCGACCAATGGGTGCCATACGTCACCTTCCCAAGCCTTGAAGAAGATCAGACCACCTTTTGGGTACCAGACCCCCAACAGGTGTCCCTGGCGTTAACATCAATGGCGTGCTCTCTACCGACGCAAACGCGAATGCAAAGCACTTTGCTGAGCACTATGAGCGACCCTCTGTGTCGGAGAACTACCCCCCAGGCTTTTGCACCCTCAAATGGCAGATGGAAAGGAAAGTCCTCTCGTTCACTACACGCCACGGTGAAACCTATGACGCCCCATTTACAGAGTATGAGCTCTGCAGCGCCCTTGCACCTTGCACATTGCTCTGACACAGCTCTTCAGCTGGATCAGATCCACATCTCTCATATGACAATAAGCGATATCTCCTCATCATCTTCTACCAGATCTCGTGCGATGGTGTCTTTCCATCGCAATGATGGGAGAGCATCATCATTCCGGTGCTAAGACCCAGTAAAAATCCGCTTGACGTGGGTAGCTACTGGCTCATCAGCCTCACCAACATTCTCCGTAAGCTGCTGGAACGTATGGTGTGTCGGCAGTTGGGTTGGTCCTGGAGTCACGTGAACTACTGGCTCCATGTCAGGGTGGCTTCCGCCAGGGTCGCTCTACCACTGATAATCTTGTGTCCCTCGAGTCTGCCATCCAAACAGCCTTTTCCAGACGCCAACATCTGGTTGCTGTCGTTATTGACTTAAAGCATACGACACAACTTGGCGACATCATATCCTTGCCACATTGTATGAGTGGTGTTTCCAGGCCCCACTCCCGATTTTTATCCAAAACTTCCTGTTGCTCCGTACTTTCTGTGTCCAAGTTGATGCCTCCCATACTCCTACAATATGCAGGAAAATGCCATTCCGCAGGGTTCCATATTGAGTGTATCTCTATTTTTAGTGGCCATCAATGGCCTAGCAGCAGCTGTAGGACTGTCAGTTTCACCTTCTCTGTATGCGGATGACTTCTGCATTTCGTATTGCTCCTCCGGCACTGGTGTTGCTGAGCGGCACCTACAGGGAGCCAGTCACAAGGTGCAGTCATGGGCTCTAGCCCATGGCTTCCCGTTTTCAGCTGTGAAGTCATGTGTCATGCATTTCTGTCGGCATCGTACCGTTCATCTGGAACCTAACTTTAGCTTAATGATGATCCACTGACTGTAGTGGAGACTTATCAATTCTTAGGACTGGTTTTAGATGCATGATTGAGTTGGCTACCTCACCTTCGTCAGCTCAAGTGGGAGCGCTAACGGCACCTCAATGCTCTCCGCTGCCTGAGCAACACCAACTGGGGTGCAGATCGCTCTATGCTGCTGCAGCTCTACAATCAATCCCGCCTTGACTATGGGAGTCTGGTTTACGGTTCAGTGGTGCCCTCAGCATTGCATTTCCTTGACCCAGTGCACCACTGTGGCATTTGCCTAGTGATGGGAGCTTTCAGAACGAGTCCAATGTCCTGATGGACGCCGGAGTCCCTCCAATGCGGATCCCACATGCACAACTGCTCACCAGATATGTTGCACACATTCATAGTTCTCCCGAGCATCCAAATTACCATCTCCTTTTCCCACCTGTGGCGGTTCATCTCCCTTATCGGTGGCCCAGGTCACGGCTCACGATTGCGGTTCGTGTGCGATCCCTTCTCTCTGAACTGGAGACCTTTGCTTTACCACCTATACTTGGGGTCTATTCACGTACACCTCCATGGTGTACACCTTGGCCAAAGCTTCATCTGGACCTTTTGCGTGACCCTAAGGACTCTGTTAACCCCGCCGCTCTCCGCTGTCACTTCCTCTCGATTCTTGACGTGTTCCGGGGCTCTGAAGTTGCTTACATCGACTGCTTGATGGCTGATGGTAATGTTGGCCTCGCCTTTGTCCACAGAGGCCATACTGAACAGCATTCCTTGCCCACTGGCTGCAGTGTATTCCTGAAGAACTTGCGGCCGTATCTCATGCACTTCAGTACATCCATTCCTGTTCTGGTGAGTCGTTTCTTCTCTGTTCTGACTCCCTGAGCAGCTTACAAGCTATCGACCAGTGCTACCCTTGCCATCCTTTGGTATCGAACATCCAGGAGTCCATCTCTGCCCTGGAACAGTCCAGTCGTTCAGTGGTGTTTGTGCTGACCCCAGGACACGTTGGAATCGCAGGCAACGAACATGCTGACAGGCTGGCCAAACAGGCTACATGGAAACCTCTCCTGGAGATGGGCATATCTCAAACTGTCCTGCATTCTGTCTTACACTGCAAGGTTTTTCGGCTTTGGGAGATGGAGTGGCATAACAGCATGCACAACAAACTGCATGTCGTTAAGGAGACTGTGAATGTGGGGAAGTCTTCCCTGCAGGCTTCTCACAGGGAATCAGTTGTCCTTTGTCGACTCCACATTGGCCATATGTGGCTGACACATGGTTACTTCCTCCGTCAAAAGGACCCACCTCAGTGTCACTGTGGCTCCCAAATGACAGTCGTCCACCTCTTGCTGGACTGCCCACTTTTAGCCACTCTGCAGCGGACTTTTAACTTTCCCAGCACCCTACCTTTGGTGTTGGGTGACAATGCCTCAACAGCAGCTTTAGTTTTACGTTTTATTCGTGAGGTTGGGTTTTATCATTTGATCTGAGTTTTAGCTCATGCCCATTGTCCCTGCGTGTCTTCCACCCAAAGGCTTTTAGGGTGGACGTTATAATGTGTTCCAGAGTGGCTGGCTTCTCCATTCTTAATCTCATGGTCAGCCAGCCATAGTAATCTGCTTTCTTGTTTTTAGTCTCCTCTCCCTGTTTCTTGCGTCTCTCTATGGTTTTCTTGTCCTGTTGTGTCCATTGCAATGTTTGTTATCGTTCTACCATTCTTCTGGTTCTTCCTTTCTGCTGTTATTGTGCCGTACATCTTCTTTGTTTTCTTCCTTCTCTTGGGTAATTGTTCTACTGGGAACAAGGGACCAATGACCTCGCAGTTTGGTTCCTCGCCCCCGCCCCCCTCCTCCCCACCTTTTAAACCAACTAATCATTTCTTTAAAAGCTTAAGCAATTTTGGCAGAAGAAGGCATGGTATATGGAGATAGAATTCTTCATTCTGAAAAGCGTTAGTTGAGTGCAGGAACCAGTTTAGTTCCTTTTTGCCCTTAGAAGTTTTCAAGTTTTTTAAATAAAAAGGTAAAACTGGATACTTTACAATTTGAAAAGAAACTGAAGGGGTCACTTTTCTTTATCATAATTAGCATTTATAACGAATGTTACAGTTCACTTACATGATTAGAATTTATGTTTGCTTACGGAGAGTAGGTAGTGCATGCAGTTCAGAATGCTGCAACTGGTCAGTGTGGTTGTGTTTGCAGTGAGTGAATGGATTAAGTTGGAGGGGGAAGCATTGGAGAATAAAGCACTCACTGGAAAGGAATAATCTGCGAGTCACACTTTGCCAAGCCTGAGTTAAAGGGTTTGCACTGGCGGTACTTTGAATTCCGCCTCATGAACGTAAAAACTAGCCAGCTATTTTCTCTTTCTAATGTATCTTGTCAATATTAAGTTTGAAACAAATAAATTCTAGAACAATAGTCTGAAATGTGGGTAACTGAACAATGAGTAAAATAGCATCTTGAAAGCATACAAGGTGCATCCCGGTTAACTTGGGCATGCATATATATATATATATATATATATATATATATATATATATATATATATATATATATATATATATATACCTAAAAACAAAGATGATGTGACTTACCAAATGAAAGCGCTGGCAGGTTGATAGACACACAAACAAACACAAACATACACACAAAATTCAAGCTTTCGCAACCAACGGTTGCTTCATCAGGAATGAGGGAAGGATTGGGAAAGATGAAAGGATGTGGGTTTTAAGGGAGAGGGTAAGGAGTCATTCCAATCCCGGGAGTGGAAAGACTTACCTTAGGGGGAAAAAGGGACAGGTATACACTCGCGCGCACACACACATATCCATCCGCACATACACAGACACAAGCAGACATTTGTAAAGGCAAAGAGTTTGGGCAGAGATGTCAGTTGAGGCTGAAGTACAGAGGCAAAGATGTTGCTGAAAGACAGGTGAGGTATGAGCGGTGGCAACTTAAAATTAATGGAGGTTGAGGCCTGGCAGATAACGAGAAGAGAGGATATACTGAAGGGCAAGTTCCCATCTCCAGAGTTCTGACAGGTTGGTGTTAGTGGGGAGTATCCAGATAACCCGGATGGTGTAACACTGTGCCAAGATGTGCTGGCCGTGCACCAAGGCATGTTTAGCCACAGGGTGATCCTCATTACCAACAAACACTGTCTGCCTGTGTCCATTCATGCGAATGGACAGTTTGTTGCTGGTCATTCCCACATAGAAAGCTTCACAGTGTAGGCAGGTCAGTTGGTAAATCACGTGGGTGCTTGATTGTGTACACCTTCCGGGTTACAGGACTGGAGTAGGTGGTGGTGGGAGGGTGCATGGGACAGGTTTTACACCGGGGGCGGGTAGGGAAGGTGGTTTGGGGATTTCATAGGGATGAACTAGGAGGTTACGAAGGTTAGGTGGGCGGCGGAAAGACACTCTTGGTGGAGTGGGGAGGATTTCATGAAGGATGGATCTCATTTCAGGGCAGGATTTGAGGAAGTCGTATCCCTGCTGGAGAGCTACATTCAGAGTCTGATCCAGTCCTGGAAAGTATCCTGTCACAAGTGGGGCACTTTTGTTGTTCTTCTGTGGGAGGTTATGGGTTTGAGGAGATGAGGAAGTGGCTCTGGTTCTTTGCTTCTGAACCGGGTCGGGAGGGTAGTTGCGGGATGCGATAGCTGTTTTCAGGTTGTTGGTGTAATGGTTCAGGGATTCCGGACTGGAGCAGATTCGTTTGCCATGAAGACCTAGGCTGTAGGGAAGGGACCGTTTGATGTGGAATGGGTGGCAGCTGTCATAATGGAGGTACTGTTGCTTGTTGGTGGGTTTGATGTGGATGGATGTGTGAAGCTGGCCATTGGACAGATGGAGGTCAACGTCAAGGAAAGTGGCAAGGGATTTGGAGTAGGACCAGGTGAACCTGATGGAACCAAAAGAGTTGAGGTTGGAGAGGAAATTCTGGAGTTCTTCTTCACTGTGAGTCCAGATCATGAAGATGTCATCAATAAATCTGTACCAAACTTTGGGTTGGCAGGCCTGGGTAACCAAGAAGGCTTCCTCTAAGCGACCCGTGAATAGGTTGGCGTACGAGGGGGCCATCCTGGTACCCATGGCTGTTCCCTTTAATTGTTGGTATGTCTGGCCTTCGAAATTGAAGAAGTTGTGGGTCAGGATGAAGCTGGCTAAGGTAATGAGGAAAGAGGTTTTAGGTAGCGTGCCAGGTGATCGGCGTGAAAGGAAGTGCTCCATCGCAGCGAGGTCCTGGACGTGTGGAATATTTGTGTATAAGGAAGTGGCATCAATGGTTACAAGGATGGTTTCCGGGGGTAACAGATTGGTTAAGGATTCCAGGTGTTCGAGAAAGTGGTTAGTGTCTTTGATGAAGGATGGGAGACTGCATGTAATGGGTTGAAGGTGTTGATCTATGAAGGCAGAGATACTTTCTGTGGGGGCTACGTAACCAGCTACAATGGGGTGGCCGGGATGATTGGGTTTGTGAATTTTAGGAAGAAGGTAGAAGGTAGGGGTGCGGGGTGTCGGTGGGGTCAGGAGGTTGATGAAGTCAGGTGAAAGGTTTTGTAGGGGGCCTAAGGTTCTGAGGATTCCTTGAAGCTCCGCCTGGACATCAAGAATAGGATTACCTTGGCAAACTTTGTATGTAGTGTTGTCTGAAAGCTGATGCAGTCCCTCAGCCACATACTACCGACGATCAAGTACCACGGCCGTGGAACCCTTGTCTGCCAGAAGAATGACGATGGATCGGTCAGCCTTCAGATCACGGATAGCCTGGGCTTCAGCAGTGGTGATGTTGGGAGTAGGATTAAGGTTTTTTTAAGAAGGATTGAGAGGCAAGGCTGGAAGTCAGAAATTCCTAGAAGGTTTGGAGAGGGTGATTTTGAGGAACAGGAGGTGGGTCCCGCTGTGACGGAGGACGGAACTGTTACTTACCCTAAGGTAAGTCTTTCCGCTCCCGGGATTGGAATGACTCCTTACCCTCTCCCTTAAAACACGCATCCTTTCGTCTTTCCCTCTCCTTCCCTCTTTCCTGATGAAGCAACCGTTGGTTGCGAAAGCTTGAATTTTGTGTGTATGTTTGTGTTTGTTTGTGTGTCTATCAACCTGCCAGCGATTTCGTTTGGTAAGTCACATCATCTTCGTTTTTAGATATATTTTTCCCGCGTGGAATGTTTCCCTCTATTATATTCATATATATAAATATACAATTAGTAGGTAGATCTACTTTACATATTTTACATCTTAATTATTGTTAAAAACATCTTCAGAATAATGAGAAATGAGGGACAAAAGCTTGTCATCGGCAGACATCTGTCTCTGAGGTACAAAAAGTAATATATCACTACAAAAGTGCACAATAAAGGCCAAAGGCCTGCAATTTTAGGGCTGGGAGATAATTAGCTGTTTATGGAGGAGACACAGCAATGAGGTCAATTAAACAAAAGTTGAGAAAGAGTTCTAATGAAGTGCCCGATGTCTGATTAAGTTGCTTATTGTTCAAAGTCTTTTGGAGGCATGAATTTCTGCAAACTTTCAGCTTATGTAAAATACTTGATTTCAATAGCTGATTCACAACCCAGCTCATCTGGGTAGTCCCCTTCACCACCAGCTTTTCTAAACTGCACAAATGGGAGACATCATTACAACATATTGTCCAGTCCAAAATCATCTCATCCTTAGCCTATGATAACTTATTGACCCCAAATCCTCCATCCAACTGTTTCCAGCCCCCTCTGTTGTGTCGCCTCACAATTCGCCTCCCCTCACCCTCGTTATGTTCTGTTGTCTGCCATTGAATCCACTGGTCTCTTTTCTCTTCTCTGCTTCTCTCCTTTCTGCTCCCCATTTTTCCTTATCTTGTTCCTCTCCTACAGCCTCCTGGTGCTGCATCTGTCAGTCCTATCCTGCCACCTCTAGTCACAGTGTGCTCCATCAGGCAAGGCCAATTCCTGTTCCCTCACCCATGTCTCACTGTCCCTTCTCTTTCCCCACTCTGCTCTGGATTGTTGCTCCTGTTCAGCATGTTTCTGTTGCAGTCTCGCTGGAGATAGCAGTCGTGCATCTCGCTTTTCTGAAAGAGCATTTGCTGAAAGCTTATATCTAGCAGTCTCTTCATCATGTATGCCTGCAACTCAGTGTATCTTTACAGAGAGTAGCAATGTACCCTTTTCATAATATTCGTGACTTTCCATTCTTAGATTTTTATTTGAAACACTAACAAGGATCACAACTGAAAACTGGCCGGGAGTTCAGTGCAAGTACCTGATTCTCTAGAGCAGTGCAATCACCAGTGGGGATACTTCAGTCTTCCATTATGTTTGGAAAACAGCTGCAGAGTAAATAATTTCATCTAGAGGCAAGACAATTGGAACAAAAAATGCAAGGATAGAACTACCTGAGAGAAATCAAAGTGTGAGGTGAGTGGAATCAATAAAGTCGACTTGTCAGAGAGTACATACAAGAAAGAAACACATTTGTACAATTTTCTATAATCCAATTAAGTTACATGTAGATGACCAAAAAAAGAGCAGTCTACTTTACATAGAGAATCTGTCAACACTGAATATTCAGCTTGCTGTCCTCTTGGTAACATATTTATATTAAAATGAGCTCTTATATTATAAACCCTCTGATGGCACAAACAAAACTTAGTGTACATTATAAAGTTACACAAATGTGGAGATGTAAATTTTTGTGAGAAAGAGCCTTCATGGATGCAAATTGTTACTGGTGATAATGTAATGACTTTCTGGTTTTGTCCTCCATAAAACACTGTAAGAGTGGAAAACATTTTTATTTTAATCAGTGGTAAGTGGGTGGTAGCTTCTATGAAAGCAAAGGTTGATAGTCAGCTAAAATAGGCTGGCAGGGAGGGGGGGGGGGGAGGAGGGGTGAGTTTATTTGTTTGATTTCGAGAGAATGTAGTGAACAATGGCACATTAATGGGTCATTTTTGTAAACAACACAAATGGAACACATTTTCTACTTAGATATCTCTAATTTGCTACATTCAATGACCCTTTTAAGAGATGAAAAAACCTACCAACTTGTAGAGGTACATGACAACTCAGTGGAAAGTTATGGTTTTGCAAATTCAGAAACTATGAAATCTAAACATATCTCTCAAGATAATGTACTAAATTGTGGTTCTAGTTCAGGTGTAGCAATATAAATTCCGTCATTAGAAAATAAATACTAGAGCTTTACATTATTAGGTAATATGACCTCACTTCCTACAGCTGCTCCCTTTCCCTCCCTACTTCAGGCTGTTGCTGGGCAGCAGGCAAAGTGGCCTTGGGTACAATGAAACCTTTCTTAATATCAGTGTGCTGTCCTCTGGTGATGCCCATAGAACGATATGAAAATATGTATATTTGCTGCTTCCAGTTGAGCTGCACAGTACATATGACCACATGAAATAATTTTTAAATGCAGAAAACCATCCACATGATTGCAATGTTTGATTATTTCTCCATGGGATTTGTCGTTGTAATTCAATGAACCTAAGTAGTTCAAATATACTGCATATATCACACGAGAGTAGATTAGAAAATTTACACTCGTATTGTAGATGCAATACATATAAAGGTTATGCAAGAGTACAGAAGAATTTAAGGACTTACAGTTGTGAGCATTAAATAAGTTTCCTTTGATTTTCAACAAAGTTGGAAGAAAAATATTACAAAACCCAACTCTTGTTGACCTGACCTCAGCTGTGAAATCTACTTTTGCAGAAAATGTAGGTGGAGATGACAGCAAGTACTCCATATTTAGGTGAATAGCCTAGGAAGAAGTAGACTTCAGTGCGAGGAAAAGCAAAAGCTGAAAATCACAATCTCAATGCTGGGGCACCTTTATGTAGCACAACCAGAAAAAGAAAACAGGAAGAACTTAAAGAAAGTGGAGCAGCATACTAGCTGAGAGGTAAGTTTCAGAATTCAGACAGTACATGTGACAAAGCACAAATTTTGGCTGTAGTTCTGCAGGGGAGAAAAATCACTGTATTGTTGCCATTGCGACCCAAACCTTCTGAGTACATGATTCACACAATTTTAAGTTTTGCTGCAAAATTTTAAGGATGAGAAAGAATGCAGTAATGCATCAAGAACAATGGTTGTGGCCATAAAAAGAAACACAATGTAGTATTTCTTCCATGCCATCCTGTTCTGCTAGCATTATTATTATTATTATTATTATTATTATATCATGTCTCTTACATCCACATTCCAATTATTGAGATTAGATTACACTCACCTTTAGTTCCATAAACCCAAAAATGAGATGATTCTCATGGGTGTAGAACAAATCAGAAGGTATAACATAAAGACAAAACATTTGACTGTATGTCAGAATGTTGTCAAATATGTGAATATATTACAGTAAACTGGAACTGCTAGTGTTTACAGAAATAATACATTGCTAGAATGAAACATAGGTATCTACTTTTAATAAATGTATCATACACAAAATACCTAATCTTGACTGTTGCGTCCAAAAGCTGACAAAACTGAAATCTAACAGACATTAAAGTATGATAAGATGGGTTGGAATGACACTGACGAAATGATGTACAAGTGTTTAACAAAAGACTATTAAAATCAACAGATCAATGTACCAAATCATTTGCAAAGACCTTACAACAGCTTCCATCACACCAGTTTACCACACAGCAGAAGCTACAAATCTTTCAATCACTAAAGACAAACTCAAAGTAAAGTAATCTCATGTCTCCAACTTGCAAGCAACCCAAGACTTCACAGCTAAAAATTCGCCCATTACAGATCGAAATACTTATGAAGTATGTCATATACAGAAATGCCTCACTGCTTTCATTAAGCATTTCTTCATTATCTCACACTTATATTGTTTAATTTTAATGAGATAACCAGAAACAAATTGAGAAAATGATTTTGGCCTGTTTATGCACAATATTGACTTTAGGCAATCGAGATAATGTACTGCATCCTTGGCGATACCACCAATAGGTATTTCCCAACATAATTCCTTATAATAAGTGAGTTGATGGAAACTGGTGCTCACAGCAGCTAACAATGATCAGATTTGTAGCATACTGCAGAAGAAAGCCCATGAAACAAAAGAGACAGTATGGATCACAATGTTATTATTGCTTTTTTATTGAAACTGAAATTCGTATTAATTACTGATTTTCCCCCTTATTTTTGTGGCTGGCATATCTGTGATACTGAGAACTTTGATGTCAGAACTTGTGGTAAACCATGGGTGGAGGGGAGTGAATGGGTGGGACTTGTTCCGTGTCCGGGGCTGTTGCTAACGTTATGTCAGCACAAGTGACCTGTTTCTACCATAGTGACAATTTACTATCTTCAATTTCCCGCTAATTCTCCATCTTAAACTTTCAGTCAATTTATACGTAGGAGAATAACCCTACTTCAGTACTGCCATCGTACGAGTGTGGAAAAACTCACTAGCACACTTGGGCTGTTATTGAATTTCCATTCAAAATTTGAATTTCTCGCCATTTTATACATAGGACAATTGGCCTATTAGGAAAAATCCGACAACAGTACATGACGACATTGGGAAGGGGAGAGGATGGGGAAATCTGATGTTGTCACTAATGACACCATGATGGGAGGGGAGGTGGCGTCATTGTTTGTTTCAGAATGCACTCTGTTGTCCTACTATTGTCCAGATGCAAGATACTGAAAAGCTGATGTCACTGTTATTTTGTACTTGTTATCAGCAAACCATGGAATCCGGCATTTTATGAAACGCTTAGGCAATATGTAGAATACCAAAAAATCGTTAGAAAGCGTATGACATATCTCTTATTTAATACTTTGCATGGACATTTAACAGAAATCCGGTTACATTTAAGGCAACACACAAAAAAAGGCAGTTCAAGTATTTTGATACTTGCAAGATCGACAGACATCTTAGTTGTAACAGTTTCAGTCCAGTTTGGTTGAAGTTCAGTTTGTCAGAGTGTCAGTTTCAATAAGATGGAGGTTGATGAAAATGTTGTGGTTAATGATCGTGCAAATGCAATAAAACCATGATGTTACAGAGAGTTAATGAGGGGTGATTCTTCAAAGAAACTGCGTTTTTCTTTTAAGGAAATAATAAGGGACATAGATGCAGCTAAGACTGTGGAAACAAAGCAACATCGCCACTATTCGTTAGTGGAGAAGTACACTATAATGGACTTCGAGGTAACATAGGAGCTATACAACCGCTGAATGAAGTATGTAGTGAATTGTTATGTACCAGCTAGTGAGCTGTCAACTTAAATTTCATTCAATATATAAATTTCTGGCTTGAATATGTTATTTCATTGTACTTTTATACTTAGCCGATGTGCATCACTTTAAAAAAGTACCTAGGCATTCGACACATTTCCTAGGAAAAGTATTAAATTAAAATTAAGTTTAACATCTTGCTATTAAGTTCTAGGCATTCTATATATTGCCTAGCATTCTATACAATGCCTTGGTTTGACATACTCTTTTGTCATTGTCTGAACTTTCTCGTCGGCTCCTTGTTAAGACTGTTCTGAAGTTCCTCCCACGACCGCACGTTACTCTCTTCAGTAACATGTCCATATTTCGCCTTAGATAATCGGAAGGTTATGAGGCAATCAGTCTAATGCATATGAACTTTAGCACTACCGCACGCATGTCTCTGGTTGCAGAACTACGTTCTTCACTACTCCAGGAAACTGCTGTCTTCTAAATTAGCCAAAAGACTTGCGTTTGGGCTTATTAGCAACTCTGTGGATCGTTCCTTTGGCGTTATCCAGCCACTCAGGGACGATCAGATACGATCATTTGGCTGTACACCTCGTTGACTACCCTCTTTGACGTTATTTTTTTGGGGAAGGCTGTCTATAAGGTAGTTTCAGAAAGGTGTGAGATCACTGGAATGCAGGTCATTGCCCACTTCCCGTAGAGAGGAGTATATGATTACAAAAGATTTTACGTACCAGAGAACGTCTCTAAACAGCGACGGATTTCGGGGGCCAAGTATCCACAGACACTATGAAGATCTCAAGAACTCTATCCCTGGTGTGATGAGCGTAGTCAGTTTCTCCACATTGTGTACAGAAAAGTCTTGTACGAGGAGAAATAGATACAGAAGCTTTTCAAGGATTAATGAGACCATCTCTGTCCAAGGCTTTTCGAGAGGTAGGTAAAAGGAGTTCATAGACTTCCACGGCGACTGCTTGAAAACCGACGGTCAGGGAGAGAGGTGCTGAATGACGATAATGGCGAAGGTAGTCTCTCCAACTTTAGGCCTCTCTGTTTGAGTTTACACTCTCTGTGAGACTATTACCATCTAATACCACAGGTAACTCACTAAGCCCACTGAAGTTTTCAGGGTTTTTCTGACACGTTCAACAGCATCAAGTTTTTCCTTAGTATACGTACACGGAACGAACCGAGAATCTTAGCTAATCTGATCGAATTTGCATGTTTTACTTGCCTTGGTCAATCCTGCGTCGAATGCTTTTGCCTTTCCTCAGTGTCTGAATTAACTTACACAACTGGCCATAAGGGGTCGTACGGTTTACGTAGACTTAGACCTTCAGGTTTCTCGTTAAACTGTAGGTCCTCCTGTAAGTATAACGGGCAGCCAAATTAAAACGAGACAGATGGAAAGATAGTAAGTGAACTGGTCATTGTTTCAAAAGTAAGCGCCATAACTGTTAATACATATACCTTACTGGAGACAGCGTGGTTAGTACCTGCATTGAAAAATGTTTGTGGCTGCCTACAGAACTGATTGTGGGCATTATCCTGCAACACAATGATGCCGTTCGTCAACATTCCTACGCATTTGAACTTCATGGCGAGCTTCAATTTTTGCAGTGCCCACGTACCGCTGTGCGTTAATTGTGGCTCCCTGTTCCACAATCAGCATCGGGTCCTTGACATCAAAGAAACAGGTCACCATAACTGTCCTGGAGCTGACATTTACTGTCTCGACTACGCTGCAAAAGTTTCGTTAGGAAGCCTTTCTTTACACATCCTCCGAACAGTCGCAATTCCTCTCCGTATTTTTTGAGCGAAGAAAAAGATGTATGTGGCCATGAATTTTCTTCGAACGAAGAGATTCAAGACTGTGTACAAGAATGGTTCCGTAGGCAATTGCAAACGTTTGTTCATGACGGCATTGAACATCTTGTCTCAAAGTGGGATAAATGTATTAACAGTTATGGCCATTGTTTTTGAAATAATATACAATTTAGTCACTTTTTTCCATCTGTCTTATTTTCATTTGGTTGTCCCTTATAGACGGTTAAGTTACATCATGGGGCGCTGAATGCAGAGCTGTGTCGTGTCTTGAAGGACTCAAAAGCATTTCTCTGCATGATTTACTACTGGCACTGTTCCAGTTCCTGCTACATATGAGAAACCATCCATCATACATTGCTGACAACGCTACAGAGGCGCTTGTAGCATGTGTCTCGAGTCTGAAGTCTGACTTGTCGAAACCAGTTACTTCACTGCGAAATGTCCATGTGCTTGTATCATGAGAAATATAAAAAAAGGCCATAATCAATCAATCACTTAATGTCCACAGGCATTACGTAATTTTTTTGCGAATAAATGGAATAGCCAGATAAATAATTGATTCGCTCTCAGTACGTGGTGTATCATTTAACTTTGAAGAAGCTTATTTCAGTCAGTTCTGTACAAGGTAGGATCGCCCATCGTGAACAACAACAGAGTATGGGGAAAAGTAAATACAGGGTAATCACGAAGTCCCATTAACCCGTATCGCATGTCCACATATTCATAGATGGTCGCACTGTATTAATGTGGGACTGTGGCAGAGGACAACTTTGAGGTATGCTAACTATTATTTATTATTTATTCCAGAGTATCTGTGTGTACACCAACGTTTTTTTATAAGAAAGCATGATTTTCCTCCACGTACGACTTGAAACTATCCTCAACATTGCTGCTATGCCGCGCGGGATCAGCCGAGTGGTCTCAGGGCCTGCAGTCATGGACTGTGCGGCTGGTCCCGGCGGAGGTTCGAGTCTTCCCTCGGGCATGGGTGTATGTGTTTGTTCTTAGGATAATTTAGGTTAAGTAGTGTGTAAGTTTAGGGACTGATGACCTTTGCAGTTAAGTCCCATAAGATTTCACACACATTTGAACTTTTTTTGCTGCTATGATGACAGTAAATGCACGTCAAACAGCAGTCCTAAGTTCCCCAACTGTCGCATAGCTTTGGGCAGCAACTTCTGTTTTATGAACCCCCATAAAGCAATGTCACGAAAGGCATCTATTTCAAAAAGCAGACAAAAATTCGCTCGAGTGCTTTCTAAGAGACAGATTCGTATCCTACTAATCTGACTTTGTAAACCTACACCAGATGTGGTTCAAATTCAGAGAAATATTATCGACGCCATTAGAGAGATATATACGAAATAAATGAATAAGTGGTGGTATGATCCCCCATGGTAAACAAAACAAGTCAAAATACTATTGCAGAAGAAACGAAAAAAGCCTGCCAAAATTAAAACGAAGCAAAATCCCCAAGATTGATGAGGTTTTACAGAAGTTCGAAATTTAGCCACAACCTCAACGCGAGGTGCTGTTAATATATTCCCAAACGAAATTCTGTCCAAAAAATGATTCAAACGGCTCTGAGCACTATGCGACATAACTTCTGAGGTCATCAGTCGCCTAGAACTTAGAACTAATTAAACCTAACTAACCTAAGGACATCACACACATCCATGCCCGAGGCAGGATTCGAACCTGCGACCATAGCGGTCGCTCGGCTGCAGACTGTAGCGCCTAGAACCGCACGGCCACTCCGGCCGGCAATTCTGTCTCAGAACCTGGCAGAAACTCCAGAGACATTCTAGTCGTATTTAAAGTACACCAGCAGCAGACGCAAACAATACCTCCACTGCACGATAACCATGGTGATTTTATAGATGACAGTGCCACTAAAGCAGTTATTAAACACGGTTTTCCAAAATTCCTTCAAAAAAGAAGAGGATGTAAATTTTCAGATTAAACATGGTTTTCCAAAATTCCTTCACAAAAGAAGACGAAGGAAATTTTCCGGAATCCGAGAGAAGAACAACTGTCAACATGAGTATCTTAGAAGTAGATATCTTCGTTGTAACGAAGCATCTTAACACATTGACTGCCACGTGAGCCAATGTTGGCTCACAGTTACACGGATTGTGACGCCACGTGAGCCATATTTGGTTTACGTGTACATTGCACTGTGGGCCGCGTGAGCCATAGCTGGCTCACATGCAGAGTTATGTTTAGAGGCCTCGTGAGCCTCATAGAGCTCACAGATTATGCGTTTCAACTATGGGTTTAAAAGTGGTGGATCCATTGAAGACTATCATGTCATTTTTGCATTTGGTAGCCACGGTAATTCTTAATTGCAACCGTCATGGATATACTTAACGACGACTCAGCTGTAGTAGTATTTTGTTAGTTTTGCAGATTGGTCGTGTATGCTAAATGAGGATACGTTCGTATATTTGGTTAGTTTCCTAGTTTATTATTATGGCCAAAAGAAGACAATCTTTTGATGAACTTCAACAGCTAGTGAATGAGGCTACGCAAGATAGCTTATCAAGTTGTGAAAGTGACATACTTGATAACACAGACAGCGACCCTGATTACGAGCCTGATAATGTAATGAGAAGAGAACCACTTGTATGAATATCAAGAGCTCAGATGGCAACCCAGTTCTAAGCAAAGAAGGGAAGGCAGAAAGGTGGAAGGAGTATATAGAGGGTTTATACAAGGGCGATGTACTTGAGGACAATATTATGGAAATGGAAGAGGATGTAGATGAAGATGAAATGGGAGATAAGATACTGCGAGAAGAGTTTGACAGAGCACTGAAAGACCTGAGTCGAAACAAGGCCCCGGGAGTAGACAACATTCCATTAGAACTACTGATGGCCTTGGGAGAGCCAGTCATGACAAAACTCTACCATCTGGTGAGCAAGATGTATGAGACAGGCGAAATACCCACAGACTTCAAGAAGAATATAATAATTCCAATCCCAAAGAAAGCAGGTGTTGACAGATGTGAAAATTAGCGAACTATCAGTTTAATAAGTCACAGCTGCAAAATACTAACGCGAATTCTTTACAGACGAATGGAAAAACTGGTAGAAGCGGACTTCGGGGAAGATCAGTTTGGATTCCGTAGAAATGTTGGAACACGTGAGGCAATACTAACCTTACGAGTTTTGCTATTTGGGGAGCAAAATAACTGATGATGTCAAAGTAGAGAGGATATAAAATTTAGACTGGCAATGGCAAGGAAAGCGTTTCTCAAGAAGAAAAATTTGTTAACATCGAGTATAGATTTAAATGTCAGGAAGTCGTTTCTTAAAGTATTTGTATGGAGTGTAGCCATATATGGAAGTGAAATGTGGACGATAAGTAGTTTAGACAAGAAGAGAGTAGAAGCTTAGCCATATATGGAAGTGAAATGTGGGCGATAAATAGTTTAGACAAGAAGAGAATAGAAGCTTTCTAACCTAAGGACATCACACACATCCATGCCCGAGGCAGGATTCGAACCTGCGACCATAGCGGTCACGCAGTTCCAGACTGAAGCACCTAGAACTGCACGGCCACACTGGCCAGCCATGCCTTCCAAGTCTCACGATTACGTCATACTCCAGTGGAATTGTGGCAGTTTTTTCCACCACCTGTCTGAGCCACGGCAACTGTTGAGCTTAACACCTGCTTTCTGCATTGCCCCCCAGGAAACCTAGTTCCTAGCAATGTGGACCCCAGCCCTTCGCGCCTACGGGGGATATTACAAGAACTGTAGCTAACATAATAGAGTGTTAGGTGGAGATTGCGTTTATGTCCTGAACTCGGTATGTAGTTAAACTGTGCCTCTTCAAACTCCTCTTGAAGTTGTGGCTGTCAGGATATTGACAACACAGGAAATAACTGTCTGCAACATATATCTCCTTCCAGATGGTGCGGTACCCCTGAACGTATAGGCTGCACTGATTGATCAGCTCCCTAAACCCTTCCTAATTTTGGGAGATTTTAACACCCATAACCCCTTGTGGGGTAGCACCATGCTTACTGGCCGTGGCAGAGTTGATGAAAAATTACTGTCCCAACTCGACTTCTGCCTCTTAAATGCTGGGGCCACCACATATTTCAGTGTGGTTCATGGTAGTTACTCGGCCATTGATTTATCAATTCGCAGCCCAGGACTCCTCCCATCTATCCACTGGAGAGCACATGACGACCTGTGTGGTAGTGACCACTTCCCCGTCTTCCTGTCACTCCCCCGGCACCATGCCCACGGGCTCCTACCCAGATGGACTTTAAACAAGGCAGACCTCTGCTGTCACCATTTAATCTCCCCCATGACGACCTGTGTGGTAGTGACCACTTCCCCATCTTCCTGTCACTCCCCCGGCACCATGCCCACGGGCTCCTACCCAGATGGACTTTAAACAAGGCAGACCTCTGCTGTCACCATTTAATCTCCCCCACGTGTTGCCATCGATGTTGTGATTGAGCAGGTCACTACAACATAATTTCTGCGGCAGAAAACGCGATCCCTCATTCTGTAGGATGCCCCTGGCGAAAGACTTGCTTGATGCTCGCCGGAAGTCGCTGAGGTAATTAAAGAGCTTCAGCAAGCTCTACAGTGACATAAGCGGCACCCTTCCATAGAGCACCTAATAGCCTTTAAGCGGCCCTGTGCCCGCATTCGCTTGCTTATAAAACAACGGAAACAGGTATGTTGGGAGAGGTACATGTCGACCATTGGGTGCCATATGTCACCTTCCCAACCCTGGAAGAAGATCAGACCTCCTTTTGGGTACCAGACCCCAACAGGTGTCCCTGGCGTTAACATCAATGGCGTGCTCTCTACCGACACAAACGCGAATGCAAAGCACTTTGCTGAGCACTACGATCGACCCTCTGCGTCGGAGAACTACCCCCCAGGCTTTTGCACCCTCAAATGGCGGATGGAAAGGATAGTCCTCTCGTTCACTTCACGCCACAGTGAAACCTATGATGCCCCATTTACAGAGTATGAGCTCTGCAGCGCCCTTGCACATTGCTCTGACACAGCTCTTCAGCTGGATCAGAACCACAGTCAGATGATTAAACATCTCTCATATGACAATAAGCCATATCTCCTCATCATCTTCTACCAGATCTGGTGCGATGGCGTCTTTCCATCGCAATGATGGGAGAGCACCATCATTCCGGTGCTAAGACCCAGTAAAAATCCGCTTGATGTGGGTAGCTACTGGCTCATCAGCCTCACCAACATTCTCCGTAAGCTGCTGGAACGTATGGTGTGTCGGCAGTTGGGTTGGTCCTGGAGTCACGTGGCCTACTGGCTCCACGTCAGGGTGGCTTCCGCCAGGGTCGCTCTACCACTGATAATCTTGTGTCCCTCGAGTCTGCCATCCAAACAGCCTTTTCCAGACGCCAACATCTGGTTGCTGTCGTTGTTGACTTAAAGCATATGACACAACCTGGCGACATCATATCCTTGCCACATTGTATGAGTGGGGTTTCCAGGCCCCACTCCCGATTTTTATCCAAAACTTCCTGTTGCTCCGTACTTTCTGTGTCCAAGTTGTTGCCTCCCATAGCTCCTCCAATATGCAGCAAAATGGCATTCCACAGGGTTCCATATTGAGTGTATCTCTATTTTTAGTGGCCATCAATGGCCTAGCAGCAGCTGTAGGACTGTCAGTTTCACCTTCTCTGTATGCGGATGACTTCTGCATTTCGTATTGCTCCTCCGGTACTGGTGTTGCTGAGCGGCACCTACAGGGAGCCAGTCACAAGGTGCAGTCATGGGCTCTAGCCCATGGCTTCCCGTTTTCAGCTGTGAAGTCATGTGTCATGCATTTCTGTCGGCGTCGTACCGTTCATCTGGAACCTGAACTTTAGCTTAATGATGATCCACTGACTGTAGTGGAGACTTATCAATTCTTAGGACTGGTTTTAGATGCACGATTGAGTTGGCTACCTCACCTTCGTCAGCTCAAGTGGGAGCGCTGACAGCATCTCAATGCTCTCCGCTGCCTGAGCAACACCAACTGGGGTGCAGATCGCTCTATGCTGCTGCAGCTCTACAATCAATCCCGCCTTGACTATGGGAGTCTGGTTTACGGTTCAGTGGTGCCCTCAGCATTGCATTTCCTTGACCCAGTGCACCACTGTGGCATTTGCCTAGTGATGGGAGCTTTCAGAACGAGTCCAATGTCCTGATGGACGCCGGAGTCCCTCCAATGCGGATCCCACATGCACAACTGCTCACCAGTTATGTTGCGCACATTCATAGTTCTCCCAGGCATCCAAATTACCATCTCCTTTTCCCACCTGTGGCGGTTCATCTCCCTCATCGGTGGCCCAGGTCACAGCTCATGATTGCGGTTCGTGTGCGATCCCTTCTCTCCGAACTGGAGACCTTTGCTTTACCACCTCTACTTGGGGTCCATTAACGTACACCTCCATGGTGTACACCTTGGCCAAAGCTTCATCTGGACATTTTGTGTGACCCTAAGGACTCTGTTAACCCCGCCGCTCTCCGCTGTCACTTCCTCTCGATTCTTGACGTGTTCCGGGGCTCTGAAGTTGCTTACATCGACTGCTTGATGGCTGATGGTAATGTTGGCCTCGCCTTTGTCCACAGAGGCCATACTGAACAGCATTCCTTGCCCACTGGCTGCAGTGTATTCCTGAAGAACTTGCGGCCGTATCTCATGCACTTCAGTACATCCATTCCTGTTCTGGTGAGTCGTTTCTTCTCTGTTCTGACTCCCTGAGCAGCTTACAAGCTATCGACCAGTGCTACCCTTGCCATCCTTTGGTATCGAACATCCAGGAGTCCATCTCTGCCCTGGAACAGTCCAGTCGTTCAGTGGTGTTTGTGCTGACCCCAGGACACGTTGGAATCGCAGGCAACGAACATGCTGACAGGCTGGCCAAACAGGCTACATGGAAACCTCTCCTGGAGATGGGCATATCTCAAACTGTCCTGCATTCTGTCTTACACTGCAAGGTTTTTCGGCTTTGGGAGATGGAGTGGCATAACAGCATGCGCAACAAACTGCGCGTCGTTAAGGAGACTATGAATGTAGGGAAGTCTTCCCTGCAGGCTTCTCGCAGGGAATCAGTTGTCCTTTGTCGACTCCACATTGGCCATATGTGGCTGACACATGGTTACTTCCTCCGTCAAAAGGACGCACCTCAGTGTCGCTGTGGCTCCCAAATGACAGTCGTCCACCTCTTGCTGGACTGCCCACTTTTAGCCACTCTGCAGCGAACTTTTAACTTTCCCAGCACCCTACATTTGGGGTTGGGTGACAATGCCTCAACAGCAGCTTTAGTTTTACGTTTTATTCGTGAGGGTGGGTTTTATCTTTTGATCTGAGTTTTAGCTCATGTCCATTGTCCCTGCGTGTCTTCCACCCAAAGGCTTTTAGGGTGGACGTTATAATGTGTTCCAGAGTGGCTGGCTTCTCCATTCTTAATCTCATGGTCAGCCAGCCATAGTAATCTGCTTTCTTGTTTTTAGTCTCCTCTCCCTGTTTCTTGCGTCTCTCTATGGTTTTCTTGTCCTGTTGTGTCCATTGTAATGTTTGTTATCGTTCTACCATTCTTCTGGTTCTTCCTTTCTGCTGTTATTGTGCCATACATCTTCTTTGTTTTCTTCCTTCTCTTGGGTAATTGTTCTACTGGGAACAAGGGACCAATGACCTCGCAGTTTGATCCCCCCCCCCCCCCATCCCCACCTTTTAAACCAACCAATCATTTCTTTGAAAGCTTAAGCAATTTTGGCAGAAGAAGGCATGGTATATGTAGATAGAATTCTTCATTCTGAAAAGCGTTAGTTGAGTGCAGGAACCAGTTTAGTTCCTTTTTGCCCTTAGAAGTTTTCAAGTTTTTTAAATAAAAAGGTAAAACTGGATACTTTACAATTTGAAAAGAAACTGAAGGGGTCACTTTTCTTTATCATAATTAGCATTTATAACGAATGTTACAGTTCACTTACATCATTAGAATTTATGTTTTCTTACAGAGAGTAGGTAGTGCATGCAGTTCAGAATGCTGCAACTGGTCAGTGTGGTTGTGTTTGCAGTGAGTGAATGGATTAAGTTGGAGGGGGAAATATTGGAGAATAAAGCACTCACTGGAATGGAATAATCTGCGAGTCACACTTTGCCAAGCCTGAGTTAAAGTGTTTGCACTGGCGGTACTTTGAATTCCATCTCATGAACATAAAAACTAGCCAGCTATTTTCTCTTTCTAATGTATCTTGTTAATATTAAGTTTGAAACAAATAAATTCTAGAACAATAGTCTGAAATGTGGGTAACTGAACAATGAGTAAAATAGCATCTTGAAAGCATACAAGGTGCATCCCAGTTAACTTGGGTATATATATATATCTAAAAAGAAAGATGATGTGACTTACCAAATGAAAGCGCTGGCAGGTTGATAGACACACAAACGAACACAAACATACACACAAAATTCAAGCTTTCACAACCAACGGTTGCTTCATCAGAAAAGAGGGAAGGAGAGGGAAAGACGAAAGGATGTGGGTTTTAAGGGAGAGGGTAAGGAGTCATTCCAATCCCGGGAGTGGAAAGACTTACCTTAGGGGAAAAAAAGGACAGGTATACACTCGCACACACACACACATTTCCATCCGCACATACACAGACACAAGCAGACATTTGTAAAGGCAAAGAGTTTGGGCAGAGATGTCAGTCGAGGCTGAAGTACAGAGGCAAAGATGTTGTTGAAAGACAGGTGAGGTATGAGCGGCGGCAACTTAAAATTAGTGGAGGTTGAGGCCTGGCGGATAACGAGAAGAGAGGATATACTGAAGGGCAAGTTCCCATCTCCGGAGTTCTGACAGGTTGGTGTTAGTGGGGAGTATCCAGATAACCCGGACGGTATTACACTGTACCAAGATGTGCTGGCCGTGCACCAAGGCATGTTTTGCCGCAGGGTGATCCTCATTACCAACAAACACTGTCTGCCTGTGTCCATTCATGCGAATGGACAGTTTGTTGCTGATCATTCCCACATAGATAGTTTCACAGTGTAGGCAGGTCAGTTGGTAAATCCCGTGGGTGCTTGCACACGTGGCTCTGCCTTTGATCGTGTACACCTTCCGGGTTACAGGACTGGAGTAGGTGGTGGTGGGAGGGTGCATGGGACAGGTTTTACACTGGGGGCGGTTACGAGGGTAGGAGCCAGAGGGTAGGGAAGGTGGTTTGGGGATTTCATAGGGATGAACTAAGAGGTTATGAAGGTTAGGTGGACGGCGGAAAGACACTCTTGGTGGAGTGGGGAGGATTTCATGAAGGATGGATCTCATTTCAGGGCAGGATTTGAGGAAGTCGTATCCCTGCTGGAGAGCTACATTCAGAGTCTGATCCAGTCCTGGAAAGTATCCTGTCACAAGTGGGGCACTTTTGGGGTTCTTCTGTGGGAGGTTCTGGGTTTGAGGGGATGAGGAAGTGGCTCTGGTTATTTGCTTCTGTACCAGGTCAGGAGGGTAGTTGCGGGATGTGATAGCTGTTTTCAGGTTGTTGGTGTAATGGTTCAGGGATTCCGGACTGGAGCAGATTTGTTTGCCACAAAGACCTAGGCTGTAGGGAAGGGACCGTTTGATGTGGAATGGGTGGCAGCTGTCATAATGGAGGTACTGTTGCTTGTTGGTGGATTTGATGTGGACGGACGTGTGAAGCTGGCCATTGGACAGATGGAGGTCGACGTCAAGGAAAGTGGCATGGGATTTGGAGTAGGACCAGGTGAACCTGATGGAACCAAAAGAGTTGAGGTTGGAGAGGAAATTCTGGAGTTCTTCTTCACTGTGAGTCCGGATCATGAAGATGTCATCAATAAATCTGTACCAAACTTTGGGTTGGCAGGCCTGGGTAACCAAGAAGGCTTCCTCTAAGCGACCCATGAATAGGTTGGCATATGAGGGGGCAATCCTGGTACCCATGGCTGTTCCCTTTAATTGTTGGTATGTCTGGCCTTCGAAAGTGAAGAAGTTGTGGGTCAGGATGAAGCTGGCTAAGGTAATGAGGAAAGAGGTTTTAGGTAGGGTGCCAGGTGATCGGCGTGAAAGGAAGTGCTCCATCGCAGCAAGGCCCTGGACGTGTGGAATATTTGTGTATAAGGAAGTGGCATCAATGGTTACAAGGATGATTTCCGGGTGCAACAGATTGGGTAAGGATTCCAGGTGTTCGAGAAAGTGGTTAGTGTCTTTGATGAAGGATGGGAGACTGCATGTAATGGGTTGAAGGTGTTGATCTACGTAGGCAGAGATACGTTCTGTGGGGGCTTGGTAACCAGCTACAATGGGGTGGCCGGGATGATTGGGTTTGTGAATTTTAGGAAGAAGGTAGAAGGTAGGGGTGTGGGGTGTCGGTGGGGTCTGGAAATTGATGGAGTCAGGTGAAAAGTTTTGTAGCGGGCCTAAGGTTCTGAGGATTCCTTGAAGCTCCGCCTGGACATCAGGAATAGGATTACCTTGGCAAACTTTGTATGTAGTGTTGTCTGATAGCTGATGCAGTCCCTCAGCCACATACTACCGACGATCAAGTACCACGGCCGTGGAACCCTTGTCTGCCAGAAGAATGACGATGGATCGGTCAGCCTTCAGATCACGGATAGCCTGGGCTTCAGCAGTGGTGATGTTGGGAGTAGGATTAAGGTTTTTTTTTAAGAATGATTGAGTGGCAAAGCTGGAAGTCAGAAATTCCTAGAAGGTTTGGAGAGGGTGATTTTGAGGAACAGGAGGTGGGTCCCGCTGTGACGGAGGACGGAACTGTTACTTACCCTAAGGTAAGTCTTTCCGCTCCCGGGATTGGAATGACTCCTTACCCTCTCCCTTAAAACACGCATCCTTTCGTCTTTCCCTCTCCTTCCCTCTTTCCCGATGAGGCAACAGTTTATTGCGAAAGCTTGAATTTTGTGTGTATGTTTGTGTTTGTTTGTGTGTCTATCAACCTGCCAGCGCTTTCATTTGGTAAGTCACATCATCTTCGTTTTTAGATATATTTTTCCCCTGTGGAATGTTTCCCTCTAATATATTCATATATATACATATACAATTAGTAGGTAGATCTACTTTACATATTTTACATCTTAATTATTGTTAAAACACCTTCAGAGTAATGGTAAATGAGGGACAAAAGCTTGTCATCGGCAGACATCTGTCTCTGAGGTACAAAAAGTAATATATCACAACAAAAGTGCACAATAAAGGCCAAAGGCCTGCAATTTTAGGGCTGGGAGATAATTAGCTGTTTATGGAGGAGACACAGCAATGAGGTCAATTGAACAAAAGTTGGGAAAGCGTTCTAATGAAGTGCCCGATGTCTGATTAAGTTGCTTATTGTTCAAAGTCTTTTGGAGAGATGAATTTCTGCAAACTTTCAGCTTATGTAAAATACTTGATTTCAATAGCTGATTCACAACCCAGCTCATCTGGGTAGTCCCCTTCACCACCAGCTTTTCTAAACGACACAAATGGGAGACATCATTACAACATATTGTCCAGTCCGAAATCATCTCATCCTTAACCTATGATAACTTATTCACCCAAAATCCTCCATCCAACTGTTTCCAGCCCCCTCTGTTGTGTCACCTCACAATTCGCCTCCCCTCACCCTCGTTATGTTCTGTTGTCTGCCATTGAATCCACTGGTCTCTTTTCTCTTCTCTGCTTCTCTCCTTTCTGCTCCCCATTTTTCCTTATCTTGTTCCTCTCCCACAGCCTCCTGGTGCTGCATCTGTCAGTCCTATCCTGCCACCTCTAGTCACAGTGTGCTCCATCAGGCAAGGCCAATTCCTGTTCCCTCACCCATGTCTCACTGTCCCTTCTCTTTCCCCACTCTGCTCTGGATTGTTGCTCCTGTTCAGCATGTTTCTGTTGCAGTCTCGCTGGAGATAGCAGTCGTGCATCTCGCTTTTCTGAAAGAGCATTTGCTGAAAGCTTATATCTAGCAGTCTCTTCATCATGTATGCCTGCAACTCAGTGTATCTTTACAGAGAGTAGCAATGTACCCTTTTCATAATATTCATGACTTTCCATTCTTAGATTTTTATTTGAAACACTAACAAGGATCACAACTGAAAACTGGCCGGGAGTTCAGTGCAAGTACCTGATTATCTAGAGCAGTGCAATCACCAGTGGGGATACTTCAGTCTTCCATTATGTTTGGAAAACAGCTGCAGAGTAAATAATTTCATCTAGAGGCAAGACAATTGGAACAAAAAATGCAAGGATAGAACTACCTGAGAGAAATCAAAGTGTGAGGTGAGTGGAATCAAAAAAGTCGACTTGTCAGAGAGTATATACAAGAAAGAAACAGATTTGTACAATTTTCTATAATCCAATTAAGTTACATGTAGAAGACCAAAAAAAGAGCAGTCTACTTTACATAGAGAATCTGTCAACACTGAAAATTCAGCTTGCTGTCCTCTTGGTAACATATTTATATTAAAATGAGCTCTTATATTATAAACCCTCTGATGACACAAACAAAACTTAGTGTACATTACAAAGTTATACAAATGTGGAGATGTAAATTTTTGTGAGAAAGAGCCTTCATGGATGCAAATTGTTACTGGTGATAATGTAATGGCTTTCTGGTTTTGTCCTCCATAAAACACTGTAAGAGTGAAAACATTTTTATTTTAATCCGTGGTAAGTGGGTGGTAGCTTCTATGAATGCAAAGGTTGATAGTCAGCTAAAATAGGCTGGCAGGGAGGGGTGGGGTGGGGTGGGTGGGTGGGGGGGAGGGGTGAGTTTATTTGTTTGATTTCGAGAGAATGTAGTGAACAATGGCACATTAATGGGTCATTTTTGCAAGCAACACAAATGGAACACATTTTCTACTTAGATATCTCTGATTTGCTACATTCAATGACCCTTTTAAGAGATGAAAAAACCTACCAACTTGTAGAGGTACATGACAACTCAGTGGAAAGTTACGGTTTTGCAAATTCAGAAACAATGAAATCTAAACATATCTCTCAAGATAATGTACTAAATTGTGGTTCTAGTTCAGGTGTAGCAATATAAATTCCGTCATTAGAAAATAAATACTAGAGCTTTACATTATTAGGAAATATGACCTCACTTCCTACAGCTGCTCCCTTTCCCTCCCTACTTCAGGCTGTTGCTGGGCAGCAGGCAAAGTGGCCTTGGGTACAGTGAAACCTTTCTTAATATCAGTGTGCTGTCCTCTGGTGACGCCCATAGAACGATATGAAAAAATGTATATTTGCTGCTTCCAGTTGAGCTGCACAGTACATATGACCACATGAAATAATTTTTAAATGCAGAAAACCATCCACATGGTTGCAATGTTTGATTATTTCTCCATGGGTTTTGTCGTTGTAATTCAATGAACCTAAGTAGTTCAAATATACTGCATATATCACACGAGGGTAGATTAGAAAATTTACAATCGTATTGTAGATGCAATACATATAAAGGTCATGCAAGAGTACAGAAGAATTTAAGGACTTACAGTTGTGAGCATTAAATAAGTTTCCTTTGCTTTTCAACAAAGTTGGAAGAAAAATATTACAAAACCCAACTCTTGTTGACCTGACCTCAGCTGTGAGATCTACTTTTGCAGAAAATGTAGGTGGAAATGACCGAAAGTACTCCATATTTAGGTGAATAGCCTAGGAAGAAGTAGACTTCAGTGTGAGGAAAAGCAAAAGCTGAAAATCGCAATCTCAATGCTGGGGCACCTTTATGTAGCACAACCAGAAAAAGAAAACAGGAAGAACTTAAAGAAAGTGGAGCAGCATACTAGGTGAGAGGTAAGTTTCAGAATTCAGACGGTACATGTGACAAAGCACAAATTTTGGCTGTAGTTCTGCAGGGGAGAAAAATCACTGTATTGTTGCCATTGCGACCCAAACCTTCTGAGTACATGATTCACACGATTTTAAGATTTGCTGCAAAATTTTAAGGATGAGAAAGAATGCAGTAATGCATCAAGAACAATGGTTGTGGCCATAAAAAGAAACACAATGTAGTATTTCTTCCATGCCATCCTGTTCTGCTAGCATTATTATTATTATTATTATTACATCATGTTTCTTACATCCACATTGCAATTATTGAGATTAGATTACACTCACCTTTAGCTCCATAGACCCAAAACTGAGATGATTCTCATGGGTGTAGAACAAATCAGAAGGTATAACATAAAGACAAAACATTTGACTGTATGTCAGAATGTTGTCAAATATGTGAATATATTACAGTAAACTGGAACTGCTAGTGTTTACAGAAATAATACATTGCCAGAATGAAACATAGGTATCTACTTTTAATAAATGTATCATACACAAAATACCTAATCTTGACTGTTGTGTCCAAAAGCTGACAAAACTGAAATCTAACAGACATTAAAGTATGATAAGATGGGTTGGAATGACACTGACGAAATGATATACAAGTGTTTAACAAAAGACTATTAAAATCAACAGATCAATTTACCAAATCATTTGCAAAGACCTTACAGCAGCTTCTATGACACCAGTTTATCACACAGCAGAAGCTACAAATCTTTCAATCACTAAAGACAAACTCAAAGTAAAGTAATCTCATGTCTCCAACTTGCAAGCAACCCAAGACTTCACAGCTAAAAATTCGCCCATTACAGATGGAAATACTTATGAAGTATGTCATATACAGAAATGTCTCACTGCTTTCATTAAGCATTTCTTCATTATCTCTCACTTATATTGTTTAATTTTAATGAGATAACCAGAAACAAATTGAGAAAATGAATTTGGCCTGTTTATGCACAATATTGACATTAGGCAATCGAGATAATATACTGCATCCTTGGCGATACCACCAATAGGTATTTCCCAACATAATTCCTTATAATAAGTGAGTTGATGGAAACTGGTGCTCACAGCAGCTAACAATAATCAGATTTGTAACATACTGCAGAAGAAATCCCATGAAACAAAAAAGACAGTATGGATCACAATGTTATTATTGCTTGTTTATTGAAACTGAAATTCGTATTAATTACTGATTTTCCCCCCTTATTTTTGTGGCTGGCATATCTTTGATACTGAGAACTTTGATGTCACAAGTCACAATTTATGGTAAACCATGGGTGGAGGGCAGTGAATGGGTGGGACTTGTTCCGTGTCCGGGGCTGTTGCTAACGTTATGTCAGCACAAGTGACCTGTTTCTACCATAGTGACAATTTACCATCTTAAATTTCCCGCTAATTCTCCATCTTAAACTTTCAGTCAATCTATACTTAGGAGAACAACCCTACTTCAGTACTGCCATCGTAAGAGTGTGGAAAAACTCACTAGCACACTTGTGCTGTTATTGAATTTCCATTCAAAATTTGAATTTCTCGCCATTTTATACATAGGACAATTGGCCTATTAGGAAAAATCTGACAACAGTACATGACGACATTGGGAAGGGGAGAGGATGAGGAAATCTGATGTTGTCACTAATGACACCATGATGGGAGGGGAGGTGGCGTCATTGTTTGTTTCAGAATGCACTCTGTTATCCTACTATTGTCCAGATGCAAGATACTGAAAAGCTGATGTCACTGTTATTTGGTACTTGTTATCAGCAAACCATGGAATCCGGCATTTTATGAAACGCTTAGGCAATATGTAGAATACCAAAAAATCGTTAGAAAGCGTATGACATATCTCTTATTTAATACTTTGCATGGACATTTAACAGAAATCCGGTTACATTTAAGGCAACACACAAAAAAAGGCAGTTCAAGTATTTTGATACTTGCAAGATCGACAGACATCTTAGTTGTAACAGTTTCAGTCCAGTTTGGTTGAAGTTCAGTTTGTCAGAGTGTCAGTTTCAATAAGATGGAGGTTGATGAAAATGTTGTGGTTAATGATCGTGCAAATGCAATAAAACCATGATGTTACAGAGAGTTAATGAGGGGTGATTCTTCAAAGAAACTGCGTTTTTCTTTTAAGGAAATAATAAGGGACATAGATGCAGCTAAGACTGTGGAAACAAAGCAACATCGCCACTATTCGTTAGTGCAAAGGTACACTATAATGGACTTCGAGGTAACATAGGAGCTATACAACCGCTGAATGAAGTATGTAGTGAATTTTTATGTACCAGCTAGTGAGCTGTCAACTTAAATTTTCTTCAGTATATGAATTTCTGTCTTGAATATGTTACTTCATTGTACTTTTATACTTAGCCGATGTGCATCACTTTAAAAAAGTACCTAGGCATTCTACACATTTCCTAGGAAAAATATTAAATTAAAATTAAGTTTAACATCTTGCTATTAAGTTCTAGGCATTCTATATATTGCCTAGGCATTCTATACAATGCCTTGGTTTGACATACTCTTTTGTCATTGTCTGAACTTTCTCGTCGGCTCCTTGTTAAGACTGAAGTTCCTTCCACGACCGCACGTTACTCTCTGCAGTAACATGTCCATATTTCACCTTAGCTAATCGGAAGGTTATGAGGCAATCAGTCTAATGCATATGAACTTTAGCACTGCCGCACGCATGTCTCTGATTGCAGAGCTACGTTCTTCACTACTCCAGGAAACTGCTCTCTTCTTCATTAGCCAAAAGACTTGCGTTTGGGCTTATTAGCAACCCTGTGGATCGTTCCTTTGGCGTTATCCAGCCACTCAGGGACGATCAGATACGATCATTTGGCTGTACACCTCGTTGACTACCCTCTTTGACGTTATTTTTTTTTTTGGGGAAGGCTGTCTATAAGGTAGTTTCAGAAAGGTGTGAGATCACTGGAATGCAGATCATTGCCCACTTCCCGTAGAGAGGAGTATATGATTACAAAAGATTTTACGTACCAGAGAACGTCTCTAAACAGCGACGGATTTCGGGGGCCAAGTATCCACAGACACTATGAAGATCTCAAGAACTCTATCCCTGGTGTGATGAGCGTAGTCAGTTTCTCCACATTGTGTACAGAAAAGTCTTGTACGAGGAGAAATAGATACAGAAGCTTTTCAAAGATTGATGAGACCATCTCTGTCCAAGGCTTTTCGAGAGGTAGGTAAAAGGAGTTCATAGACTTCCACGGCGATTGCTTGAAAACCGACGGTCAGGGAGAGAGGTGCTGAATGACGATAATGGCGAAGGTAGTCTCTCCAACTTTAGGCCTCTCTGTTTGAGTTTACACTCTCTGTGAGACTATTACCATCTTATACCACAGGTAACTCACTAAGCCCACTGAAGTTTTCAGGGTTTTTCTGACACGTTCAACAGCATCAAGTTTTTCCTTGTAACTCTTCAGGCTTTCCCGGCGATCTAATGACATCTTGGGTTGTCGGGTGTTCTGCCGGATATCAGCGTCGTACTTGCACGATATTTCGGTCACGTAGCTCGTAACCTTCATCAGGTGCGACCTGAGACTGCTCCTCGAGTGGACCTGGTCCAGTATTTATGCCTATGGCCTTCCCCCTCCACCAACGGCTGCAGGCGCTTCCTCTGTGGTCCGCGCCCATTCCCTGCGACCTGCTGGAGCGTTGCTGCTCCGTTTTCCGTCCGCTGCGGTTCTAGGTGTTCCCTCTGCGGTCCGCGCCCACCAACCCCGCTCCTGGGGGTTTCATCTACGTTCTGGGGTACCGAGCGTTCCCCCTGCGGTCCGCGCCCGCTCACCACGACCTGTTGGAGCGTTGCCGCTCCGTTTTTCGTCCACTGCGGCTCTGGATGTTCCCTCTGCGGTCCGCGCCCTCCAGTCCCACTTCTGGGTGTTCCATCTTCGGTCTGGTGCTCCTGGCAGTCCGTCAGGGGCTCGTTTTCCATCTCCATGTCTCTGGTTCTTCTGTTTGTGCAGTGTTGCAGCTGGCCCCGTTGCTCCTTTAACAATTCCAGAGCCGGATCCCAGGCTCTACTTAGCTGGTACCCTGTGTCACGGTTCATAAGATCGTCAGCCATTTTAATTTCTATCGATTCTCTTATAACACTGTCCCAGAATCTGGGTGTTTGTGCTAGAATCCTGGTATCCTCATACTTCATGGCATGATCTAGTTCTAGACAGTGTTCAGCAATGGCTGACTTAGTCACCTGTCTTAATCTAGTGTGCCTCTGATGTTCTTTGCATCTGATCTCCACTGTTCTGGTCGTCTGGCCAATGTAGGAACTGCCACATTGACAAGGTATATTGTAAATCCCTGGTTTTCGTAACCCCAGGTCGTCTTTGACACTCCCCAGCAGTCCCCCAATCTTGTTGGATGGACAGAAAACACACTTGATATTGTGTTTACGGAGGATCCTACTGATTCTGGCAGAAATAGAGCCAGCATAGGGCAGATATGCCACCTTCTTTGTTTCATCTTGGTCTTCTTCAGGAACCTGTGGTATGGTGGCTGGTTGGAGTGCCCTCTCAATTTGTCTGTCCGTGTATCCATTCTTGGAGAAAACTGTTTTGAGACGTTCTATCTCTATAGGTAGATTCTCTTGGTCTGACAGGGCATGTGCTCTGTGGACCAAAGTCTTCAGAACCCCATTCTTCTGTGCAGGGTGGTGACAGCTGCTGGCCTGCAGATATAAATCAGTGTGTGTTGGTTTTCGGTACACACTGTGGCCAATTGATCCATCTGCTTTCCTCTGGACTAGTACATCCAGAAATGGCAGCTGGCCATTCTTCTCCAGTTCCATGGTGAACTTGATATTAGGTTGGCATGAGTTAAGATGTTCAAGAAACTCATTGAGCCTGTCCATCCCATGTGGCCAGATCACGAAGGTGTCATCCACATACCTAAAGAAGCATGTGGGTTTAAATGTGGCTGTTTCCAATGCCCTCTCCTCAAAACTCTCCATAAACATGTTGGCAACCACAGGGGACAGTGGGCTGCCCATAGCTACACCTTCAGTTTGCTCGTAATATTGGTTTCTGTACAGGAAATACGTGGATGTCAGTGTATGACTGAACAGGTCCAACAGAGCACCGTCAAATTTCTCTGCAATCAGTTCTAGTGAGTCCTTCAGTGGGACCCTGGTGAACAGCGATACCACATCAAAACTGACCATGATGTCACATTTAAACCCACATGCTTCTTTAGGTATGTGGATGACACCTTCGTGATCTGGCCACATGGGATGGACTGGCTCAATGAGTTTCTTGAACATCTTAACTCATGCCACCCTAATATCAAGTTCACCATGGAACTGGAGAAGAATGGCTAGCTGCCATTTCTGGATGTACTAGTCCAGAGGAAAGCAGATGGATCAATTGGCCACAGTGTGTACCGAAAACCAACACACACTGATTTATATCTGCAGGCCAGCAGCTGTCACCACCCTGCACAGAAGAATGGGGTTCTGATGACTTTGGTCCACAGAGCACATGCCCTGTCAGACCAAGAGAATCTACCTATAGAGATAGAACGTCTCAAAACAGTTTTCTCCAAGAATGGATACACGGACAGACAAATTGAGAGGGCACTCCAACCAGCCACCATACCACAGGTTCCTGAAGAAGACCAAGATGAAACAAAGAAGGTGGCATATCTGCCCTATGCTGGCTCTATTTCTGCCAGAATCAGTAGGATCCTCCGTAAACACAATATCAAGTGTGTTTTCTGTCCATCCAACAAGATTGGGGGACTGCTGGGGAGTGTCAAAGACGACCTGGGGTTATGAAAACCAGGGATTTACAATATACCTTGTCAATGTGGCAGTTCCTACATTGGCCAGACGACCAGAACAGTGGAGATCAGATGCAAAGAACATCAGAGGCACACTAGATTAAGACAGGTGACTAAGTCAGCCATTGCTGAACACTGTCTAGAACTAGATCATGCCATGAAGTATGAGGATACCAGGATTCTAGCACAAACACCCAGATTCTGGGACAGTGTTATAAGAGAATCGATAGAAATTAAAATGGCTGACGATCTTATGAACCGTGACACAGGGTACCAGCTAAGTAGAGCCTGGGATCCGGCTCTGGAATTGTTAAAGGAGCAACGGGGCCAGCTGCAACACTGCACAAACAGAAGAACCAGAGACATGGAGATGGAAAACGAGCCCCTGACGGACTGCCAGGAGCACCAGACCGAAGATGGAACACCCAGAAGTGGGACTGGAGGGCGCGGACCGCAGAGGGAACATCCAGAGCCGCAGTGGACGAAAAACGGAGCGGCAACGCTCCAAAAGGTCGTGGTGAGCGGGCGCGGACCGCAGGGGGAACGCTTGGTACCCCAGAACGTAGATGAAACCCCCAGGAGCGGGGTTGGTGGGCGCGGACCGCAGAGGGAACACCTAGAACCGCAGCGGACGGAAAACGGAGCAGCAACGCTCCAGCAGGTCGCAGGGAATGGGCGCGGACCACAGAGGAAGCGCCTGCAGCCGTTGGTGGAGGGGGAAGGCCATAGGCATAAATACTGGACCAGGTCCACTCGAGGAGCAGTCTCAGGTCGCACCTGATGAAGGTTACGAGCTACGTGACCGAAATATCGTGCAAGTACGACGCTGATATCCGGCAGAACACCCGACAACCCAAGATGTCATTAGATCGCCGGGAAAGCCTGAAGAGTTACATCAAAAGTCTCTACGGGGAGGAGATGTATCAGAATATCAAGAAGCTGGATAAGCTTCGGCAGAAGAAAGGGAAGATGCTGAGTTCTCTCAGTTTTTTGCTGAGGTGCCGAGATGGAGAAGTGGTACCAGTATTTGCCAGAATCAAACATCACATCAACTCCAGAGCGGCGAACAAGATAAAACGCAGAGCCAGCATGGCACTGGTGAGAGAGAGGATTCGAGATATGCGCCACAGGTTAGATGTTGTGGCCAGGGAGCTGTTACACATTCATCTGTACATGGCAGCCTCCTTAACAAGAGAAGATTGGGATTGGGTAGACCGTGCCTCCTGGTCTTTAGCTGAGTGTGCTAGAAGGAATGCCTCATCTTGCCAATCTGCAAAGTTTGACCGCATGAGTAAGAAAGCACAGCAGATGGAAGAGACACGCACTGTGACGAATCTGAGTGGCGTACAGTTTGATGATACAACCTTAAAGGTACTCAGCAAGGGTCTCAACTTTGCTACGACCCCTAGAAATGTACCCATCTCAGGTTTCGTCAGTGCAGTAGAGCAAGTTGCAGCCACACTTCCACCTAATGTGGCAGAGGAAGTCCGCCGAGAGACCTGCAGGGCCCTCACCAAGGCCAGGCCGCCGAAATCGAACATCACAACCGAGGAGAGGCTTGCACTCAAGAAACTCCGGGAAGACAACAGCATTGTGGTACTGCCAGCAGACAAAGGGAACTCCACTGTCATCTTGCAGCGGGTGGATTATGATGAGAAAGTACGCCAACTTCTGGAGGACCCTGCATACAGAATTCTGGAGTGTGACCCCACGGACAAGGTGGCCAAGAAGACTAGTGCTCTCTTGAAGGAAACAGGGATGCCTGATAAGATCATCAGACAACTACGGGAAAAAGCGCCAGTGCCACCGAGACTGTATGGTCTGCCTAAAATACACAAGGAGGGCGTGCCCCTACGTCCCATTGTCAGTAATATTGGGGCACCGACGTACACAACAGCCATGTACTTGAAAGGTCTCCTGTCTCCATATGTGGGCAAATGTATTCACCATATCCGCAACTCAGAAGATTTCCTGCAACGCCTCAAGCAACTGCACATCACAGATTCGGACATCATGGTCAGTTTTGATGTGGTATCGCTGTTCACCAGGGTCCCACTGAAGGACTCACTAGAACTGATTGCAGAGAAATTTGACGGTGCTCTGTTGGACCTGTTCAGTCATACACTGACATCCACGTATTTCCTGTACAGAAACCAATATTACGAGCAAACTGAAGGTGTAGCTATGGGCAGCCCACTGTCCCCTGTGGTTGCCAACATGTTTATGGAGAGTTTTGAGGAGAGGGCATTGGAGACAGCCACATTAAAACCCACATGCTTCTTTAGGTATGTGGATGACACCTTCGTGATCTGGCCACATGGGATGGACAGGCTCAATGAGTTTCTTGAACATCTTAACTCATGCCACCCTAATATCAAGTTCACCATGGAACTGGAGAAGAATGGCCAGCTGCCATTTCTGGATGTACTAGTCCAGAGGAAAGCAGATGGATCAATTGGCCACAGTGTGTACCGAAAACCAACACACACTGATTTATATCTGCAGGCCAGCAGCTGTCACCACCCTGCACAGAAGAATGGGGTTCTGAAGACTTTGGTCCACAGAGCACATGCCCTGTCAGACCAAGAGAATCTACCTATAGAGATAGAACGTCTCAAAACAGTTTTCTCCAAGAATGGATACACGGACAGACAAATTGAGAGGGCACTCCAACCAGCCACCATACCACAGGTTCCTGAAGAAGACCAAGATGAAACAAAGAAGGTGGCATATCTGCCCTATGCTGGCTCTATTTCTGCCAGAATCAGTAGGATCCTCCGTAAACACAATATCAAGTGTGTTTTCTGTCCATCCAACAAGATTGGGGGACTGCTGGGGAGTGTCAAAGACGACCTGGGGTTACGAAAACCAGGGATTTACAATATACCTTGTCAATGTGGCAGTTCCTACATTGGCCAGACGACCAGAACAGTGGAGATCAGATGCAAAGAACATCAGAGGCACACTAGATTAAGACAGGTGACTAAGTCAGCCATTGCTGAACACTGTCTAGAACTAGATCATGCCATGAAGTATGAGGATACCAGGATTCTAGCACAAACACCCAGATTCTGGGACAGTGTTATAAGAGAATCGATAGAAATTAAAATGGCTGACGATCTTATGAACCGTGACACAGGGTACCAGCTAAGTAGAGCCTGGGATCCGGCTCTGGAATTGTTAAAGGAGCAACGGGGCCAGCTGCAACACTGCACAAACAGAAGAACCAGAGACATGGAGATGGAAAACGAGCCCCTGACGGACTGCCAGGAGCACCAGACCGAAGATGGAACACCCAGAAGTGGGACTGGAGGGCGCGGACCGCAGAGGGAACATCCAGAGCCGCAGTGGACGAAAAACGGAGCGGCACGCACGCACGCACTTTACTTGCGAGCAATCCTTGCTCGTGAAGGGGCAGGGTGAGTATCGGGTGCTATTCCTGCTAATATTTACTTACATGGTACGGGAGGGAACTGGCTTATTTCGGGCTGGCCTATCGGATGCGTAGCATCCATTGGCTGTTGCGAGTTTTTATGCTCGTAACAGGTCGGGCCAACGTGTGGTCGGCCTGTGGTGTGTTTGGTGGCCAAGTGCCTGGATTAGCCTATTTTGAGACCTGTTGGCCTCTACATAAAACTGTCTCGCTGTTTGTCGGAAGCGATCTCTCAGCAGAGGTATACCAGTTTGCTGGTGTAGCTGGGCAGTCGGATATCGCCAGGGTAGACGGAGGGCGAGCCGAAGTGCTCGGTTCTGCACCCTCTGGAGTTCAACAATGTGGGTTTCGGCCGCATTTCCCCACACCACGGCAGCATACTCCAGCACCGGGCGAACCAGTACCAGGTATAGGGTGATGCCGTGGCGAGGGGGAAGCGTCGAAGTCGGGTTGAGTAGGGGGTACAGGACACGAAGACGCCCTGCAGCTCTACCCTTTACCTCCTGTATGTGGGGACGCCATGTTAACCGCTGGTCTAGGGTTACCCCGAGATATTTGGCCGTTTTACACCACGGGATGGGGCCTCCCGTGATCGTCACCGGCTCTAAGTCAGGTGGCAGCACTCTTTTGGTGAATATTACTGCCTGGCTTTTGGCGGCGTTAAATTTCAGCCGCCATTTCGTGGACAAGCCTCCTAAAGCCTCACACCCTAGCTGGAGACGCCGTCTCATTTCCTGCAAGTTCATGCTCCGGAAGAGCAGCGCAGTGTCGTCGGCATATAATGCGAGCGACACCCGCGCTACCCGCGGAGCATCTGCAGTGTAGAGGGAGTACAGCAGGGGGCCGAGTACGGACCCCTGCGGCACTCCAGCCTGTATCGGTCGTTGAGTGGACACTCCCTCCTCAAGACGCACATGAAAGGTCCGGTTTCCGAGGTAGGACTTCAGTAGCACCCCGTGCGACGTCGGGACCCCGTGCACGAATAGTTTGTACACGAGGCCGTCGTGCCACACGGAGTCGAACGCCCTAGAGACGTCCAGGAACACCGCCCCAAGGTATTCCCGGGTCTCCAGGGCTCTCATGGCTTCCTCCACGACACGCATGAGTTGGTGTGCTGTGGAGTGGCCCCTACGAAAACCGAACTGTTCATCGGGAAGCAGATGTTCTGCCTCCACGTGCCTGAGGAGGCGTTTGGCGTAGAGGCGCTCGAATACTTTCGAGAGTATGGGCAGGAGGCTGATCGGGCGGTAGGAGGCCGCCAGACGGGGGTCCTTATCTGTCTTTGGGATTGCTACCACTTCCGCGTGTTTCCACTCGGAAGGGTAGATTCCCGTGCGCAGGATGGTGTTGAAAATGTCAGCGAGCGTCTGGTATGCCTCTGCTGGGAGTTCGCGCAGGAGGATGCCGACGATGCCGTCATCCCCTCCCGCCTTTTTCGGGCTGATTGTCCGTAGCTGCAAGGCTACTTCTTCTACTGATATCTGTTCAATGTCGTCACCGTCTTCTCTGGCCGCCAGGAAGGTGGGGAGCTGTGTTTCTACCAGGCGAACGTGATCTGCGTCCACGACGTCTTCCATGGGTGTGAAAGACGCCGCGAAGTGGTCGGCCAACACGTTCGCCTTCTCATCGGGGTGGCTGAAGACCTCTTGGCCTACCTGAATTGGTGGGACGCGCCTACGGCGTCTCAAAAATGATTTTGCGACGCGCCAGGCGTTGCCGTCAGCAGGGTCAAGAGTTTCCACCAGGGCCGCCCATTCCCTGTTACGGTGGGCCTCGACTGCAGCCTTGATCTCCCGGCGCATGTGGTTCAGCCGGGCCTTCGTGTGACGTTGGCGTGTAATTTGCCACTCTCGGAAGAGCCTGTTTTTCTCCCTGATCGTGTCCCTGATTTCGGGCGGGAGGCGACGGGAGTTCACCGGTGGATGTTGTGGCGGAGGCGGTGAGGCTGCTTCAGCGGCCTGGACTAGTTTCTCTGTGAGGTACCGCAGGGCAGCGTCCGTGCCGACCGTGGCAGGGTCTGGGGCGTCTGTCAGGAGAGGGAGGACCTCCTCCTGATAGCGCTCTCGATTTAGGCGCCTGAAGTTCGGGCGACGTGGCGGGAGGGCCGCGCCGACGATGTCCACGTCATAGATCACTGGGACGTGGTCTGATGACAGTGCACAGCGCGTCGATGCAGATATGTGGTGCCCTATACCTTTGAGAAGTGCTATGTCCAGCACATCGGACAACAGACCCTGGCGACCTGGGAAAATGGTATGTTCGAATGGCCCCAGCACTAGGGCGCCATTTCTCTGGGCAGCTCGGAGGAGACGGCGGCCATTGGCATTTGTGAGGCGGGAGTTCCACTCCGCGTGCTTCGAGTTGAAGTCACCCGCAATGAAAACCCGCCTCCCAGCCGCCAGGAGCGCGTCGATATCCTGATCTGCGAGAGTGGCACGTGGTGGCTTATAGGCAGCAACAAAAGTTATCTGTCCTATTGCGGTGGACACGCTGACTGCTGTGGCTTCCACCGACACTAGATCGGGGAGGTGGGTGGCATGGTGCAGCAGTGCACGTCGGACGTACACGGCCGTCCCGCCACCGGCAGTCGGCCTATCATAGCGGTAGCAGGCGTAATTGGATGCCCTGACATGGACTCCAGGCTTAAGGTGGGTTTCGCAAACGAGACATATATCAACTGCTTCGTCCTGCAGAAAGTTGCGAAACTCACCTTGCTGCCTTACCAGGCCGTTTGCGTTGAAACCGCAGACGGTTAGCCCATGTATGTGTGGGTTATCCATGGTGTGGGGCTGGGACGGTGCTGGCCTGGAGGGCCGCCGTGACTGCCTGCACTAGTACCGGTAGTTGCTGGAGCATTGTGGTCAACGAGTGCAGGAGGGCGTTTAGCTGTGTTGTCTCCAAACAGGGTTTACCGTGGGGCTCAGGAATGGCTGTTGCAGTATTCCGAACCGGTGGGATGTGTGCAGCAGGTGCCGTGCGACTGGCCACCTGTGCGTTTGCCTGCAGTGTTTGGGGTGGGGAGCTGGGGGTGGGACGCAGTGGTCCCTGACTGCAGTCTTTGATGCTTGTTGCGGGTGGTGTGGGGCCTGGCTGGGCTGCTGGTGACTGGTTTGTGGCAGCCGGCTTGCTCGTGGCGTCTGGGGGTGCTTGCTGTCGCCCCTGGTGGGCTGGGGCCGCGCCTTTTGCGGCTGTGGCATAGCTGGTGCCTTGTTGGACTGGGCGTGACTTTCCACGTCCGCGACCGCGGCGCCTAGTCTTTTTAAACAGGTTGCAGCCCCTGTAGCTGGCAACGTGTTGTTCACTGCAGTTGCAGCATTTCGGCGGTTCATCTTTGGTCTTCTTGCAATCTCTGCTTTGATGGGAGCCCGCGCATTTGACGCAACGGGCTGGCATTGTGCAGAAGTGAGCAACATGATCCAGGCCTTGGCACGAGAAGCACTGTGCTCTTCGCCCCTTGGCCCGGAGCGGCTCAACTTCTACGTCAACTGGAGCGGCAACGCTCCAACAGGTCGTGGTGAGCGGGCGCGGACCGCAGGGGGAACGCTTGGTACCCCAGAACGTAGATGAAACCCCCAGGAGCGGGGTTGGTGGGCGCGGACCGCAGAGGGAACACCTAGAACCGCAGCGGACGGAAAACGGAGCTGCAACGCTCCAGCAGGTCGCAGGGAATGGGCGCGGACCACAGAGGAAGCGCCTGCAGCCGTTGGTGGAGGGGGAAGGCCATAGGCATAAATACTGGACCAGGTCCACTCGAGGAGCAGTCTCAGGTCGCACCTGATGAAGGTTACGAGCTACGTGACCGAAATATCGTGCAAGTACGACGCTGATATCCGGCAGAACACCCGACAACCCAAGAAGTCAAGTTTTTCCTTACAATACGTACACGGAACGAACCGAGAATCTTAGCTAATCTGATCGGATTTGCATGTTTTACTTGCCTTGGTCAATCCTGCGTCGTATGCTTTTGCCTTTCCTCAGTGTCTGAATTAACTTACACTACTGGTCATAAGGGGTCGTACGGTTTACGTAGACTTAGACCTTCAGGTTTCTCGTTAAACTGTAGGTCCTCCTGTAAGTATAAGGGGCAGCCAAATTAAAACGAGACAGATGGAAAGATAGTAAGTGAACTGGTCATTGTTTCAAAAGTAAGCGCCATAACTGTTAATACATTTACTTTACTGGAGACAGCGTGGTTAGTGCCTGCATCGAAAAATGTTTGTGGCTGCCTACAGAACTGATCGTGGGCATTATCCTGCAACACAATGATGCCGTTCGTCAACATTCCTACGCATCTGAACTTTATGGCGAGCTTCAATTTTTGCAGTGCCCACGTACCACTGTGCGTTAATTGTGGCTCCCTGTTCCACAATCAGCATCGGGTCCTTGACATCAAAGAAACAGGTCACCATAACTGTCCTGGAGCTGACATTTATTGTCTCGACTACGCTGCAAAAGTTTCGTTAGGAAGCCTTTCTTTACACATCCTCCGAACAGTCGCAATTCCTCTGCGTATTTTTTGAGCGAAGAAAAAGATGTAAGTGGCCATGAATTTTCTTCGAACGAAGAGATTCAAGACTGTGTACAAGAATGGTTCCGTAGGCAATCGCAAACGTTTGTTCATGACGGCATTGAACATCTTGTCTCAAAGTGGGATAAATGTATTAACAGTTATGGCCATTGTTTTTGAAATAATATACAATTTAGTCACTTTTTTCCATCTGTCTTATTTTCATTTGATTGTCCCTTATAGACGGTTAAGTTACATCATGGGGCGCGGAAGGCAGAGCTGTGTCGTGTCTTGAAGGACTCAAAAGCATTTCTCTGCAGGATTTACTACTGGCACTGTTCCAGTTCCTGCTACATATGAGAAACCATCCATCATACATTGCTGACAACGCAACAGAGGCGCTTGTAGCATGTGTCTCGAGTCTGAAGTCTGGCTTGTCGAAACCAGTTACTTCACTGCGAAATGCCCATGTGCTTGTGTCATGAGAAATATAAAAAAAGGCCATAATCAATCAATCACTTAATGTCCAAAGGCATTACGCAATTTTTTGCGAATAAATGGAATAGCCAGATAAATAATTGATTCGCTCTCAGTACGTGGTGTATCATTTAACTTTGAAGAAGCTTATTTCAGTCAGTTCTGTACAAGGTAGGATCGCCCATCGTGAACAACAACAGAGTATGGGGAAAAGTAAATACAGGGTAATCACGAAGTCCCATTAACCCTTATCGCATGTCCACATATTCATAGATGGTCGCACTGTATTAATGTGGGACTGTGGCAGAGGACAACTTTGAGGTATGGTAACTATTCTTTATTATTTATTCCAGAGTATCTGTGTGTACACCAACGTTTTTTATAAGAGAGCATGATTTTCCTCCACGTACGACTTGAAACTATCCTCAACATTGCTGCTATGCCGCGCGGGATCAGCCGAGCGGTCTCAGGGCCTGCAGTCATGGACTGTGCGGCTGGTCCCGGCGGAGGTTCGAGTCCTCCCTCGGGCATGGGTGTATGTGTTTGTCCTTAGGATAATTTAGGTTAAGTAGTGTGTAAGTTTAGGGACTGGTGACCTTAGCAGTTAAGTCCCATAAGATTTCACACACATTTGAACTTTTTTTGCTGCTATGATGACAGTAAATGCACGTCAAACAGCAGTCCTAAGTTCCCCAACTGTCGCATAGCTTTGGGCAGCAACTTCTGTTTTATGAACCCCCATAAAGCAATGTCACGAAAGGCATCTATTTCAAAAAGCAGACAAAAATTCGCTCGAGTGCTTTCTAAGAGACAGATTCGTATCCTACTAATCTGACTTTGTAAACCTACACCAGATGTGGTTCAAATTCAGAGAAATATTATCGACGCCATTAGAGAGATATATACGAAATAAATGAATAAGTGGTGGTATGATCCCCCATGGTAAACAAAACAAGTCAAAATACTATTGCAGAAGAAACGAAAAAAGCCTGCCAAAATTAAAACGAAGCAAAATCCCCAAGATTGATGAGGTTTTACAGAAGTTCGAAATTTAGCCACAACCTCAACGCGAGGTTCTGTTAATATTTTCCCAAACGAAATTCTGTCCAAAAAATGATTCAAATGGCTCTGAGCACTATGCGACTTAACTTCTGAGGTCATCAGTCGCCTAGAACTTAGAACTAATTAAACCTAACTAACCTAAGGACATCACACACATCCATGCCCGAGGCAGGATTCGAACCTGCGACCGTAGCGGTCGCTCGGCTGCAGACTGTAGCGCCTAGAACCGCATGGCCACTCCGGCCGGCAATTCTGTCTCAAAACCTGGCAGAAACTCCAGAGACATTCTAGTCGTATTTAAAGTACACCAGCAGCAGACGCAAACAAAACCTCCACTGCACGATAACCATGGTGATTTTATAGATGACAGTGCCACTAAAGCAGTTATTAAACACGGTTTTCCAAAATTCCTTCAAAAAAGAAGAGGATGTAAATTTTCAGATTAAACCCGGTTTTCCAAAATTCCTTCACCAAAGAAGACGAAGGAAATTTTCCGGAATCCGAGAGAAGAACAACTGTCAACATGAGTATCTTAGAAGTAGATATCTTCGTTGTAACGAAGCATCTTAACACATTGACTGCCACGTGAGCCAATGTTGGCTCACAGTTACACGGATTGTGACGCCACGTGAGCCATATTTGGTTTACGTGTACATTGCACTGTGGGCCGCGTGAGCCATAACTGGCTCACATGCAGAGTTGTCTTTAGAGGCCTCGTGAGCCTCATAGAGCTCACAGATTATGCGTTTCAACTATGGGTTTAAAAGTGGTGGATCCATTGAAGACTATCATGTCATTTTTGCAGCTGGTAGCCACGGTAATTCCTAATTGCAACCGTCATAGATATACTTAACGACGACTCAGCTGTAGTAGTATTTTGTTAGTTTTGCAGATTGGTCGTGTATGCTAAATGAGGATACGTTCGTATATTTGGTTAGTTTCCTAGTTTATTATTATGGCCAAAAGAAGACAATCTTTTGATGAACTTCAACAGCTAGTGAATGAGGCTACGCAAGATAGCTTATCAAGTTGTGAAAGTGACATACTTGATAACACAGACAGCGACCCTGATTACGAGCCCGATAATGTAATGAGAAGAGAACCACTTGTATGAATATCAAGAGCTCAGATGGCAACCCAGTTCTAAGCAAAGAAGGGAAGGCAGAAAGGTGGAAGGAGTATATAGAGGGTTTATACAAGGGCGATGTACTTGAGGACAATATTATGGAAATGGAAGAGGATGTAGATGAAGATGAAATGGGAGATAAGATACTGCGAGAAGAGTTTGACAGAGCACTGAAAGACCTGAGTCGAAACAAGGCCCCGGGAGTAGACAACATTCCATTAGAACTACTGATGGCCTTGGGAGAGCCAGTCATGACAAAACTCTACCATCTGGTGAGCAAGATGTATTAGACAGGCGAAATACCCACAGACTTCAAGAAGAATATAATAATTCCAATCCCAAAGAAAGCAGGTGTTGACAGATGTGAAAATTACCGAACTATCAGTTTAATAAGTCACAGCTGCAAAATACTAACGCGAATTCTTTACAGACGAATGGAAAAACTGGTAGAAGCGGACTTCGGGGAAGATCAGTTTGGATTCCGTAGAAATGTTGGAACACGTGAGGCAATACTAACCTTACGACTTATCTTAGAAGAAAGATTAAGAAAAGGCAAACCTACGTTTCTAGCATTTGTAGACTTAGAGAAAGCTTTTGACAACGTTAACTGGAATACTCTCTTTCAAATTCTGAAGGTGGCAGGGGTAAAATACAGGGAGCGAAAGGCTATTTACAATTTGTACAGAAACCAGATGGCAGTTATAAGAGTCGAGGAGCTTGAAAGGGAAGCAGTGGTTGGGAAAGGAGTGAGACAGGGTTGTAGCCTCTCCCCGATGTTATTCAATCTGTATATTGAGCAAGCAGTAAAGGAAACAAAAGAAAAATTCGGAGTAGGTATTAAAATTCATGGAGAAGAAGTAAAAACTTTGAGGTTCGCCGATGACATTGTAATTCTGTCAGAGACAGCAAAAGACTTGGAAGAGCAGTTGAACGGAATGGACAGTGTCTTGAAAGGGGGATATAAGATGAACATCAACAAAAGCAAAACGAGGATAATGGAATGTAGTCAAATTAAATCGGATGATGCTGAGGGGATTAGATTAGGAAATGAGACACTTAAAGTAGTAAAGGAGTTTTGCTTATTAGGGAGTAAAATAACTGATGATGGTCGAAGTAGAGAGGATATAAAATGTAGACTGGCAATGGCAAGGAAATCGTTTCTGAAGAAGAGAAATTTGTTAACATCTAGTATAGATTTAAGTGTCAGGAAGTCGTTTCTGAAAGTATTTGTATGGAGTGTAGCCATGCATGGAAGTGAAACATGGATGATAACCACTTTGGACAAGAAGAGAATAGAAGCTTTCGAAATGTGGTGCTACAGAAGAATGCTGAAGATAAGGTGGGTTGATCACGTAACTAATGAGGAGGTATTGAATAGGATTGGGGAGAAGAGAAGTTTGTGGCACAACTTGACTAGAAGAAGGGATCGGTTGGTAGGACATGTTCTGAGGCATCAAGGGATCACAAATTTAGCATTGGAGGGCAGCGTGGAGGGTAAAAATCGTAGAGGGAGACCAAGAGATGAATACACTAAGCAGATTCAGAAGGATGTAGGTTGCAGTAGGTACTGGAAGATGAAGAAGCTTGCACAGGATAGAGTAGCATGGAGAGCTGCATCAAACCAGTCTCAGGACTGAAGACCACATCAACAACAAACAATGTATGTTGTGTTAGAGACCGTTAAAAATAACAGAAGTTTATTGGAAGTGATGTCGAAAAGAGTGACTTTGAGGAATTGAATATCTGTGATAAGCCTTATACAAATAATACTTTTCTTATCGGGTCTAGCTCTTCACAAGATACATTAGGCTCACAAGACCCTTCATGCTCTACAGACCATAATTATTTAAAACACCCACTGCTGCAAAATGATGTGGTTGTGAGTGTTATACATGATGGCTATAATTCCGAAACTGACGCCGATGAAACACCAGATGGGAATATTACCAATGTCACAATCTAATATGGGCAGGTGCTACTGAGGAGCCAAAGATATTTCCTACGCGCTTTCCCCCTGCTTTATCAAATGATGTTTTGGACATGTTGAGCAATTGTTCACCAGAGGAAGCGTATTTTCTTTTCATTGAGAATGACGTGCTTGAGTTTCTTGTGGCTGAAACAAAACGATAAGGAAAATAAAAAATTGATTCTCAACAACTCAGTCGCAATTCCAGGCTACTGAAGTGGAAAGAAATGAATATAGCAGAGATGAAACGTTTCGGTGGCATTATATTGTGGATGGGCTTTGTAAAAATGCCAAATTTAGCTTGCTATTGGAGCAAGTCGACGCTTTACTCTAAAAAGGTAGCCCCATTATGTCACGCAATTGGTTTGAAATACTCCTCAGAATATTTCGTGTTTCTGTTAATGAAACTAGACTTGAAGGGGATTGACTCCACAAAGCCCAACCTCTCTTAGACCCGATAGTACCAAAATTCAAGGACAGATTTTGTCCTCAAGAGGAAATTTGTATTGTCGAGACTATTATCCCATTTAGAGGACGTCTGTCATTTCGGCAATACGTACCCAACAAAAGGTATAGGTATGGGGTAAAAGTCTTCAAACTCTGCCTTCCATCTAGCTATACATGGAACCTCAAAATCTACGCTGGCAAGGAAGCAACTACAGGTGTTTGTGTTCCAAAAAAAGTAGTTATGGAGTTACTTGACCTTTTGTTGCACAATGGGAGGACACTGTATTGTGACAATAGGTACAGTAGTGTAACACTGGCTACAGAAGCAATGAATACCTTTACCCGCCTTGTTGGCACTCTCAGAAGTAGCAGAAAAAGTAACCCACAAACTGTAATGTCTGCAAAACTGGAAAAAAGCCAAATAGTATGTTCACGGAGCAACACAAAAATCTTTGTGATCAAATGAAAAGATAAACGGGATGTTTTGATGATCTCTACCAAACATAACGATGATATGACAACAATGCTGCCAAGTCATTTATTGATGTATGTGATCAGATGAGATCATTCTCAGTGAAACTTCAGTGTATGGTTAAATGGTACAGAAAGACCGTTTTTGAAATCTTTTTTGCAACATCTGTTATAAATGCTCAAGTGCTGCACAACTTAGCAAACGAAAGATCCAAGTCCTTTCAGGGAGTGCTTGACTCTACTGCTACTGAATGCCAAAGATCCACAACCACGAGCAACACTACAACTGCTCCACAAAGATAACAGCTATTGCCTTGTGACAGTAGAGGTTCTAAAGCAGAGCAGTGGAAGACGATTTTTGGGCTGTTATAGGTGGCTGCGAAGAACAGAAGAAAGAAAGGATGCTGCTAAGAAAATGAAGAGGGTGTGCACTAAAAGCAATAAATGTGACAGTCTTATGAGCAACGAGTATTTCAGAGACATTCACCATGCTGTGTTGAAGAAGTAAAATGTTCTAAGATCTTTATTCATGAACATTGTTGCCAGACCAAAAAAATTATAAATAATATTATATGTATCTAATATAATCAAATAAACTAATTGTTTGAATCATTTGTTGAGAAACTACTTTGTATACGTATTTAAATCACGTGAGCCACATGTGGCCACAGATTATAATTGTGCTACAATGATGTTGTTGGGCCACATGAGCCATATATGGCTCACGCCTGTTATCAGTCCAGATCAGTCATAAATTGACATGTTATCAAGTAAATTAATTCTACATGTTCAAAAGACGGCATATAATGCAAAAAATCATTTTGGCCTCAGAAGTAATATTCGTGATTTCAATGTGGCATAGCAACACATAGTCCAAATTTCATCATGGTGGTCAATGTGTGAAAACGCTCAAGAAAGGCAAGTATTCCAGTACAGAAAGTATACCACTCATGTTCCTTTCAGATTATGCTGATATGATAGCTCTATACTCAGCAATCATACATTATCGCTCGTCGAAAGAACTGTGTCGAGAGACAGGAAAGTTGCTCGAGTCACACCGACACCCATGAAAGGAAATAGGAGAAATTCCCTGAGATACAGACCCATATCAGTAACGTCGAGCTGCAGTAGAATTTTGAAACATATAGGGTGCTCGAACACTATCGATGATCTCGAAGAAAGCGATTTATTGACAATTATCCTGCGCGGATTCAGAAAATACCGTTTTTTTGAAACGCAGCTAGCGCAGTGTTCGACTTTCTCTGTAAAACAAATGTTTATGCATGATCGAACAAGTGATTTCTACAGCTTAAAGATTCCTTATGACTACGAGAGATAGATTATCTCTGTCTCATGATATAAAATCTCTGTGGATACAATGTGGAACATTACGTGTACAATGGACGGACTACTTCTGATTGAGAACTGCGGAGAGCGGGATCGCAGTGGAAATATAATTAGCGGCATTCTTGTAAGCTGCCATACTGAATACGGAATGTTGTTGTTGTTGTGGTCTTCAGTCCTGAGACTGGTTTGATGCAGTTCTCCATGCTACTCTATCCTGTGCAAGCTTCTTCATCTTCCAGTACCTACTGCAACCTACATCCTTCTGAATCTGCTTAGTGTATTCATCTCTTGGTGTCCCTCTACGATTTTTACCCTCCACGCTGCCCTCCAATACTAAATTGGTGATCCCTTGATGCCTCAGAACATGTCCTACCAACCGATCCCTTCTTCTGGTCAAGTTGTGCCACAAACTTCTCTTCTCCCCAATCCTATTCAATACCTCCTCATTAGTTACGTGATCTACCCACCTTATCTTCAGCATTCTTCTGTAGCACCACATATCGAAAGCTTCTATTCTCTTCTTGTCCAAACTAGTTATCGTCCATGTTTCACTTCCATACATGGCTACACTCCATACAAATACTTTCAGAAACGACTTCCTGACACTTAAATCTATACTCGATGTTAACAAATTTCTCTTCTTCAGAAACGATTTCTTGCCATTGCCAGTCTACATTTTATATCCTCTCTACTTCGACCATCATCAGTTATTTTACTCCCTAAATAGCAAAACTCCTTTACTACTTTAAGTGTCTCATTTCCTAATCTAATTCCGTCAGCATCACCCGATTTAATTTGACTACATTCCATTATCCTCGTTTTGCTTTTGTTGATGTTCATCTTATATCCTCCTTTCAATACACTGTCCATTCCATTCAACTGCTCTTCCAAGTCCTTTGCTGTCTCTGACAGAATTACAATGTCATCGGCGAACCTCAAAGTTTTTACTTCTTCTCCATGAATTTTAATACCTACTCCGAATTTTTCTTTTGTTTCCTTTATTGCTTGCTCAATATACATATTGAATAACATCGGGGAGAGGCTACAACCCTGTCTCACTCCTTTCCGAACCACTGTTTCCCTTTCATGCCCCTCGACTCTTATAAGTGCCATCTGGTTTCTGTACAAATTGTAAATAGCCTTTCGCTCCCTGTATTTTACCCCTGCCACGTTCAGAATTTGAAAGAGAGTATTCCAGTTAACAATGTCAAAAGCTTTCTCTAAGTCTACAAATGCTAGAAACATAGGTTTGCCTTTTCTTAATCTTTCTTCTAAGATAAGTTGTAAGGTTAGTATTGCCTCACGTGTTCCAACATTTCTACGGAATCCAAACTGATCTTCCCCGAGGTCCACTTCTATCAGTTTTTCCATTAGTCTGTAAAGAATTCGCGTTAGTATTTTGCAGCTGTGACTTATTAAACTGATAGTTCGGTAATTTTCACATCTGTCAACACCTGCTTTCTTTGGGATTGGAATTATTATATTCTTCTTGAAGTCTGTGGGTATTTCGCCTGTCTCATACATCTTGCTCACCAGATGGTAGAGTTTTGTCATGACTGGCTCTCCCAAGGCCATCAGTAGTTCTAATGGAATGTTGTCTACCCCCGGCGCCTTGTTTCGACTCAGGTCTTTCAGTGCTCTGTCAAACTCTTCACGCAGTATCTTATCTCCCATTTCGTCTTCATCTACATCCTCTTCCATTTCCATAATATTGTCCTCAAGTACATCGCCGTCATATAAACCCTCTATATACTCCTTCCACCTTTCTGCCTTCCCATACGGAATGAAATTTGCTAAATTGTTATAACCTTTCATCTCCTACAAGAGGATGATATATACTGGAATGTAACTAGGAAAATCATTTATAGAGAATTATATATTCATGAATGGAAAAGGTACGTTCAGTTCTTTGGTTATTTTAACTTCTCACTTGTTTGTGGTTTGGAACATTATTTGGTGTGACGTAACTCGTAGGGAACTTTGTATCGTGGGAAATCAGTAGAGCCTGCACCATGGTCATTTACGCTCTATTTTAAGAGATTTAATTCTTGGCTTTATCAAAATTGATAAACAGCTTGGACACTGATCCCCATGCTCCATAGTGAGTACGTCATAGCACACAAGGCTTCCCCACGGCGTACGATTGTGCCTCTGATCATTTTAAGAATTTTCAGAGTTGACGTTCGCCGGAATTCTGCAAAGCCTCAGAGATTTTAATCCAGGTACTAACTTCGACAGCAAGCGTCAGACAGAGTAAGATTGTGAACTAATCATTTTGTTTTATACATTTGAGGATTCAACTAATAATTAATTTAGTGTGGGAGATAACTGTGTAAAAATATTGGGGAAGCGACCTCTCTCGCCCAAAATTTTCCATTCAAGTAACCAGATATTATCCAGCCATGATAATTTAACTTCAATTTCAGGGGAAGAACCACACCCAGAGGCTGAAAAGTTGCCCATGTCACTAACGTTGATTTGCAGTAGAATTTCGCAACATAGACTGTGCTCAAACATTATCAGTCATCTCAAAGAAAACGATTTATTGACAAATAGCCAAAACGGATTCATAAAATATCGTTCTCATGAAATGCATTCTCGCAAATGAATGCTTTCGACAGGGGACGTCAAATTGATTCCATATTTTTAGATTTCCAGAAGGTTTTTGACACTGTTCCTCACAAGCGACTTTTGATTTTAGTGCGTGCCTGTGGTGTATCGTCTCATTTGTGTGACTGGACTCGTGATTTCCTATCAGAAAGGTCACAGTTCGTAGTAACTGAATCGAGGAAACCAGAAGTAGTATCTGGTGTTCCACAAGGAAGTGTTATAGGCTCTCTGTTGATCCTGATCTACGTAAACGATTTGGGAGACAATCCGAGCAGCCCTCTTAGATTATTTGCAGATGATGCTGTCGTTTACACTCTTATACAGTCATCAAATCATCAAAACCATTTGCAAAATGATTTAGACATATATATGTAAGGTGCGAAAAGTGGCAATTGATTTTAAAAAATGAAAAGTGTGAAGACATGCACAAGGAACTCGGCAAATTTCGGTGACACGATAAATCACACTAATCTAAAGGCTGTTAATTCAACTAAATACAGTAATTAAGAATTACAGTTTCGAATAATTTAACTTGTAATGATCACATTGATAATGCTATGGGGAAAGCAAACCAACCACTGTGATTTACTGGCAGAACAGAAAATGCAACAGACTTATTATAGAGACTGCTTACACTAAACTTGTCCGCCCTCCTCTGTGGGATACCCATCAGATAGGATTGACGAAGGTCATCGAAAATGTTCTAAGAAGAGTAGGTAGTTTTGCATTTTTGTAAAATGGGGGAGAGGGTGCCACGGATATGATAAGCGAGTTGGGGTGGCAATAGTCAAAAAAAGGCGTTTCTCGTTGAGGCAGGATTTTCTCATGAACCTTCAGTCACCAACTTTGTCCTCAGAGTGTGAAAATATTTTGTTGGCGCTTATGTAGCGAAAAATTGTCATCATAATAAAATAAGGGAAATCGGAGCTCGCACCGAAAGATTCAAGTGTTTGTTTTTCCCGCGCGCGTTGTTCGACACACACGCGTCCTGAGACTGTTGCACTACTTTGTGTTTCCTGTTATACGTTTCGATGATTTAATATTGCAGTCTTTTTCACAGTTGTGAAGGTAATTTCACAGAACCAACTGTATATTCATACCTGACGTAGCAAAGCGACATGAATGGAACGAGCATGTAAGGATGGTAGTAGAGAGTGGTTGACTTCAGTTTACTGGGAGAATTTCAGGATTTTTTGGTTCATCATATAGGACACAAGTGCGACCCATCCTTAAGTACTCTTCGAGTGTTTGAGATACACACCAGTTCGGATTAACAGAAGACATCGAAGCAATTCAGAGGAGGTCTCCTAGATTTGTTACCAGTAAGTTCGAACAACAAGCTGGTATGTAGAGAACCGGTATTTGGAGCTGACTGCAGAACGAGTCTACTGCCGCCAACGTATTTTTCGGGTAAGGACCATGAAGGCACGAAAATTAGTGGTCGTACGGAGGCACATAGGCTCGTCTGTTTGCGAGTGGAACAGGAAAGGGAATCGTTAGTAGTGGTACAAGGTGCTCTCCGCCACTCACCGTACGTTAACTATATTATTATGCCAACTCTGTAACGAGGCTCAGGAAACCACACGTCGCTTATAGCAAGACATTCATATTCCTGAACATCCGTATTTTCTTCGATGCAGTTCGGGTTCACCCTATGCAGATGACCATAGTTCTGTCGTCATACTGGTACTTTAAGAGAATCTAAAAGTAAAACAGAACCGTTGACAGAATGATAAGATAAACCACTGTACACTGGCATTACTGACTACAGTCTGAACGTATGAGTGAGAGTTACAGCCAAAATATGACAATCAAGAAGAGTAAACACCCTTGAAGCTCAATTTCGATGTTAATAATTCTTGCACTCATTACACACAAGTGACCTAGTCAGGCAGTTTACTTCCACAATGAGGCATCTGGCGTACGACAAGTACTACCCACTTTCGGAACAGCCGGCCGGAGTGACCGAGCGGTTCTAGGCGCTACGGTTTGGAACCGCACGACCGCTACGGTCGCAGGTTCGAATCCTGCCTTGGGCATGGATGTATGTGATGTCCTTAGGGTAGTGAAGTTTAAGTAGTTCTAAGTTCTAGGGGACCGATGACCTCAGCAGTTAAGTGTCATAGTGCTCAGAGCCATTTGAACCACTCTCGGAATTGTTCTACTTGGCCTTCCATGGCTGTTATCGGAAACACATTGCGTCGTTACAGTAAAAGTACAAAGGTGACTAAGCAAATCGCATCGCACTGTCAACACTTACAGGCACTTGAGGGCTTGCTGTCGAGTATAGTTCCGATAAGCCGACTGAAACGCCATCACTCCCAGGTGCAATAATATTGTGGTCGACTAATAGAATAAGGATGGGCTCCTGTTCACAAGTGTGGTACAAACACGTTCAGTTTCGATCTCTGACAATAATCGATTGTCCTAACGCCTCTGCTGGCGTACAAGAACTTAATACTACCCTTAATGTATTGTACACACTCGCACATTTGTTCTGCTCATCTTAACTGTAACCTCAACATTATACTCAGTAGTGAATGTACTTTAAATTTAGCTTTAGACTAAATACAACAAAATCGTTTCAGATGACATGAATAAGTGTATTATTAGATGGAAGAGGCAGGTATGAAGATAGTGAACAAAGCTCCAACGAAATATAAACCACACTAGCTATCGCCGGAATGATTTCTGTTGCTGAAGTCCGAAGAGACGAGAGTCGTTTGACAGACGTGTCCGATGAAATTTCGCAACAACGATTTACTGAATCAGTTTGCTTTAGTAGTACTTGGCTTATCTTTACCTACTTTTTTCACCATATTATTTGTGGGTAGTCTTCTGTATGGCACCGATTCTACGATATTTGTGCATGATCACACATGCTCACAGGTGCACCAGGGATTATCATACCATAATACTTTTGAAATCACGGAGCCCAAGAATTTTGGTCGAACACCTTGTACTTCAGTCTCTTCTCATCAGTTTCGTATTTTTTTTTTTTTTAGCAACGAGGGACTTTCTATAATCCCCAGATCGTGCTAGTGATCATATGCTCAGCCTATGTATTCTGTTTTTATGATGCAAGATGGCAGTCTGCCTATATTCTTGTCTGAGCAGTGCCTGATCCACACACTGCTCTGGTTCTGTGACTTGTAGTGCGTCTAATTTTTGTATATTATTTGCCTTGTGCTTATCAGTCGCAAAGAACGACGCGAAAAGACTTCCATCGAGTATCACTAGAATCACGCAGTAACAGAAGATCTCTTGCCTCATGTCAGTGTCAGCAGGCAGCGGGCATGAAATCAATAAATTCATGATCTGTAGCCTACAATTTTTTTAAATGCCCCACCATCCTGGATCTGAACGTTAGATGTCGGAGAAAGTCACTAAATTCGCTCCGTTGCCCTTCGTAGGTTTTCAGTTAAAACTGACGGCGACAAACAAAGCAAATCTTCCCATTTTCATAATTTTATAATTATCTTTTTAAAAAAAGTTCTCAAGATCACATCATGTACAGCCTATGTAAAAACGTGTTTGTGGACACGCGAAACAGTCAAGTTCCTCCATGATTATTTCTGAATTACTGAATACAATGAACTCGCCTCCGTGGCAGCGGGTGCATACAGTGGAAATATCCCTGTGATCGTACTGTCACTCGATTGGCAACACCAACGGCTGCCCGGGAATGTGTTGCCGCAAACAATGCCAGGCAATAGTTGCCAGTAATGTTGTAGTACATGTGGCTGCAGTTCGTGAGGCCGTATGTTGCCAGACAACATTGTCGGCTTATAATGTCAGCAACATGCAAATTTATGGTCCATGTTCCATCTTCTTTAACACCGACGCTATTTGATTCCACTTCGTCATACTTTTCTTTGTATTCTGTATGTATTTACACTTCGTAGCTGTACCAGGAAGCGGGCTCCGAAAATGATCGTTTCACTGCCTCCTCGATTATGCGAGCAGATGAACGTCTATGCTTTCCTGCTTTGGTAGTGTGTCTTTTGCACCTCGTAACTTTGGAAGACCCAGTTTCCTTGCGATGAAATGCCGTCAACCTCTAGGAAGGCACAAATGGGTTATCTACGCCATTTCTGGGTAATTTCTGTTGGTGAAGTACGCGCAGGAAGGAGTGATTTGTGACCGTACTGCTTCTGCCGGGCTTCGATGTTCAAGGTCCACTTATCAAAAATTCTTCTTCACACACCGAGAATTCCAGTTGAATTAGTACAAAGCAGACTGAATCTAATGTGTTCCAGTCATAATTATAACTGTACAGTAAAATGAAGCTAACGCGTTTCTGAAATAATTTCGCCTTTATAATCAAAGGCAAAAGGAACGTGAATAATTGTTTATGTTCCGACACAGACAAGAGGACAAGTCATTTCAGGGCTAAACCTCTACTTGGCGATGCACTCGTAATAAAGATATATCTGCATTATCACTTAAGAACTAAGACACACTTTTCAGTCATGTGACCCACAGTGTGTTAATCATTTACTGAAATATCTGTTCTGTTTTTAACATACGCCCAAAGCGTATATTTGTTTGAGGTGATGCACACGCAAAACATACACAGCGATATTCCATATACACTAATACACATTTCAGTTTAAAGCTGTTACAAAATATTCCCTGTCTCGGTATTAAAGAGTGATGTCCAATCGCTATAAAAAGTAGGAGACCTCCCATGTATCATCTAGAGAATACAAGTTACATGGTTTCTAACTGCAAACGTTATGCCAGATAAATACAAGAGACTTTTTGCTCCAGTACAGCTTTTACATTTGTCACTGATCCATTCTAGCTGGTGCATCGAAAGTGATGATTTGTTGTGGAATATAGGACTCTCGAATTGTTGCGTCCTGTTTCGTTCAAGGCTCATGTTAAGTCCATTATTTGGAATTGTTAGACGAATAATGCGAAAATATTTTGTTGATGCCAACCTACTTAGGGAGAAACGATCACCATAATAAAATAAGGGAAATCAGAGGTCACACAGAAAGATATAGGTGTTCATTTTGTCCTCGCGCTGTACGAGAATTATTGTGAAGGTGGTTCGATGAACCCTCTTCAGGGCACTTAAATGTGATTTGCAGAGTATCCATGTAGATGAAGATGTGCTGCAATCACTGCTGTTCGAATATGTGACTTTTCTCCTTGTTGTCAGCACGATGGCGTCCCTCCTCCATTATGGGCCAGCTATCAAGGCCTATTTGGATATCTAGTTTCCTAAGAGATAGTTACGTCATAGACAGCTGGTGGAGTGTCCGGCAAGTTCCCCAGATTTGAGTTGCTGAGAACCGTAAGGGCTTAATGCACCCTATCGTCAGTTTTGTTGATCTTATGGTGAACCAGCTTTATGAGTGCTGTACCCCTCCACTCTATATACACTCCTGGAAATGGAAAAAAGAACACATTGACACCGGTGTGTCAGACCCACCATACTTGCTCCGGACACTGCGATAGGGCTGTACAAGCAATGATCACACGCACGGCACAGCGGACACACCAGGAACCGCGGTGTTGGCCGTTGAATGGCGCTAGCTGCGCAGCATTTGTGCACCGCCGCCGTCAGTGTCAGCAAGTTTGCCGTGGCATACGGAGCTCCATCGCAGTCTTTAACACTGGTAGCATGCCGCGACAGCGTGGACGTGAACCGTATGTGCAGCTGACGGACTTTGAGCGAGGGCGTATAGTGGGCATGCGGGAGGCCGGGTGGACGTACCGCCGAATTGCTCAACACGTGGGGCGTGAGGTCTCCACAGTACATCGATGTTGTCGCCAGTGGTCTGCGGAAGGTGCACGTGCCCGTCGACCTGGGACCGGACCGCAGCGACGCACGGATGCACGCCAAGACCGTAGGATCCTACGCAGTGCCGTAGGGGACCGCACCGCCACTTCCCAGCAAATTAGGGACACTGTTGCTCCTGGGGTATCGGCGAGGACCATTCGCAACCGTCTCCATGAAGCTGGGCTACGGTCCCGCACACCGTTAGGCCGTCTTCCGCTCACGCCCCAACATCGTGCAGCCCGCCTCCAGTGGTGTCGCGACAGGCGTGAATGGAGGGACGAATGGAGACGTGTCGTCTTCAGCGATGAGAGTCGCTTCTGCCTTGGTGCCAATGATGGTCGTATGCGTGTTTGGCGCCGTGCAGGTGAGCGCCACAATCAGGACTGCATACGACCGAGGCACACAGGGCCAACACCCGGCATCATGGTGTGGGGAGCGATCTCCTACACTGGCCGTACACCACTGGTGATCGTCGAGGGGACACCGAATAGTGCACGGTACATCCAAACCGTCATCGAACCCATCGTTCTACCATTCCTAGACCGGCAAGGGAACTTGCTGTTCCAACAGGACAATGCACGTCCGCATGTATCCCGTGCCACCCAACGTGCTCTAGAAGGTGTAAGTCAACTACCCTGGCCAGCAAGATCTCCGGATCTGTCCCCCATTGAGCATGTTTGGGACTGGATGAAGCGTCGTCTCACGCGGTCTGCACGTCCAGCACGAACGCTGGTCCAACTGAGGCGCCAGGTGGAAATGGCATGGCAAGCCGTTCCACAGGACTACATCCAGCATCTCTACGATCGTCTCGATGGGAGAATAGCAGCCTGCATTGCTGCGAAAGGTGGATATACACTGTACTAGTGCCGACATTGTGCATGCTCTGTTGCCTGTGTCTATGTGCCTGTGGTTCTGTCAGTGTGATCATGTGATGTATCTGACCCCAGGAATGTGTCAATAAAGTTTCCCCTTCCTGGGACAATGAATTCATGGTGTTCTTATTTCAATTTCCAGGAGTGTATGATCATTGCGATTTCTCTGATCCTCACTTCCATAATGGCACAAAGCACAAATTTTCATTGCTGTAGGCACACTCACAGGCTACACTGACGCCAGTTGCTCATAACAGCTGGAAGCTCTTGCAGGAATGCCGCATCATAACCTCACATTCCATAGTTTCAGCATTCCAGCATGTAAAATGGACGTTCAGAGTTTCAGAACATTAAAGAGTGTTACCGACGTCACTACCAGATCAATAGTTGATGTTAATGGTAACAATGTACAGTTCGGGTACTGTACAAAGATGAAATTTTCAACTGGGTGTCATGAACAATTGTTTCAAGTAAAATATTCTTCACATCAGTCGCGGGAACCACCATTTTCTTCAAGTCTCATCGAGGGAGACGACAATTGTTGTAGCTGTCTTGCAAAACATAGCACTGAAATGCTTAGGTGGAAGGCAAATATCAACTTGAAACACAAAGACTTAACAAAACGAGTACATTAAACTTGAATCACTTCGACTCAACAAAACTAGTAGATTCCACGTGTAAAGTGAGCAGACACATTTATGTGAATTTCAATCCAGAAAATGTGCTTCATGAAAATGCCTGATAACAAGAGCAATGAAGTATTGGGATAGGTCACAACTGTGTGAGTGGTGTTCTGATTTTAATTTCACAGTAAGTAGAAACTAGACAGGAGTCAAGAACACACTATTGCCACTAGCCTGTGTATGAATCCTAAATATTAACATAAATTTCGAAACTTCGTAACATGAAATGGCTACATCATTTTTAAATAAAATATAGGATGCCGAGGCCTGGTTAAAAAACAAGCCAAACCTATGGGACTAGTAGCCTACAAATTTGATTCTCACAAACATCTACTTACTCAAAACTTTGTTTCTGTGCTTTGGGCCCTTACGGTTTTCAGTGTCTCATTTCTATATTTAGATGTATTTGAAATCATTGGTGTACGCGAAGAAGATCAGAAACCTCAAGCACCTCTCGCATTCCTGATGCTTATGCTCGCTCTCCGATACAGTTGTTCGTTAAAATCGGTGAAGCAGATAACAACTTTACAACAGTTCAGTCCTCTGAGAGAATGCTATACCCATTATGTGTTATTTCTTACGTATCACTAGCATTTGCTTTGTCCTGTAAAAATGCGTCATATCTTTAGAAAGAATAAAGGTATACTCATGTAAAAGACATCGTTGTTTTCCTGGTGTGCCGGCCGCTGTGGCCGAGTGGTTCTAGGCGCTGTAGTTTGGAACCGCGCTGCTGCTACGGTTGCAAGTTCGAATCGTGCCTCGGGCATGGATGTGTGTGATGTCCTTAGGTTAGTTAGGTTTAAGTAGTTCTAAGTATAGGGGACTGATGACCTCAGATATAAGTCCCATAGCGCTTAGAGCCATTTGAACCATTTTCCTGGTGTAGTTCTCTCTCTGTCAGACATGCTACATGACCCTGTTTCCATTTGAAACCTACAAACTGCATCCAAGATGGTGACTTCCAAAATAGCGCCATGTTTTTAACATAGCTTCCCGTTTTCCCCGTCTCCCATCTCCTACCACTTCGCCTTAAATTCCTGCTTATCCGCCTATTTTTGTTTTAGAAGTGTAGTTCTACGATTGTGGAATGTCCTTCAGAAAATCATTTAGCAGTGTGAGTACCTGGTACCAGCATTCACCAAACCTTGTAGTGGACAGGTGGCAGCCGAGAGTCGTAAGATTCTTTGGAATAACTTCATGAATATTTTACTTGCAGGATATAGTTCTGAGTTCTTGAAAATGGCAGAAGGTGACAAAGCCTATCTTGTGCAAAAAAAAAAAAAAAAAAAAAAAAAAAAAAAAAAATAACAACACGATGGTCACACCGAAATGATGCTACAAAAGTCTTCCTGCGAGCCGATAAAAAAAATTGAGGTTGCACTTGCTGAACTTTCAGAACACAAAGAAGAATCAGGAAAATTACATGTTGTTCTCTGAGTACGCACAATTTGATTTCAAGTATGGAATCAGGGTACTAAACAAATGTACGTTTGTTGCCACTTGCGTGTATCAAAGCGCCACAAGTCGAGCTAAGTACATCACAAAAATTACGATCCACGAGTTTTCCTGTTTCCCGTTTATGTTGCACCAGAGGCCTGAGACATACAAACCAGCTGATTGCTGTGTCGGATTTCTCAACACATTGTATTAGATTACCAATTAATATGAGACATTCAACAATGACCTAGACGATCAACTAACAAATGAACTGATTCAGTTCAAGGATTTGCAGTACGAGGGCTATCCACAAAGTACATTACGTTTTCGTTTGTGTCCGTTAGGGGCGGGGCTAGCGTGGCCATCTTGGTGTCATGGCATTCCGCCGCTCAGTCGGCATCCTGCCGTACTAGTGAGAGGTTCGTGCTGTACTCCGTTGAGTTACTGTGACAGTTTGAAATGTCAGCGTTAATTGAAAATGCCGCGAAGTGTGAAGTGCGTGCTGTAATAAGGTTTCTGACTGCAAAAAACCGTACACCGATAGAAATCTATCGGCAGCTTTGTGAAGTGTATGGGGACAACATAATCACTGAAGGTGGAGTGCGTCAATGGGTCATAAAATTTTAAAATGGCCGAACTAACGTTCACGACGAAGAGCGAAGTGGAAGACCCAGCATAGTGACTGCCGAACTTGTCGAAAAAGTCGATGCTGCGGTCCGTGAAAACCGTAATTTCACAATAACGGAACTCTCTGTGAGTTTTCCACAAATTTCACGAAGTTTGTTGCACGAAATCATTACCGAAAAGCTTGGCTACCACAAGTTTTGTGCAAGATGGATACCAAAAATCTTGACAGAGATTTACAAAAATCAGCGAATGGCTGCAGCGTTAACGTTTTTGGACGCTAACGAGAAAGATGGCGACTCATTACTCGATCGCGTCGTTACTGGTGACGAAACATGGGTTAAGCATGTGAACTGCGAGACAAAATTGTAGTCAATGCAGTGGGGGCACGCAAATTCCCCCCAAAAACCCAAGAAGTGCATGCAGACAATGTCGGGAAGGAAGGTGATGGCGACTGTCTTTTGGGACAGAAAAGGTGTGATTTTTGTGGATTTCCTGGAAAGAGGCACTACAATAAACTCTCAAAGGTATTGCCAAACTCTGCACAACCTCAGAAGAGCAATACAAAACAAGCGCAGGGGAAAGTTGGGCTCAAAGATCTTGCTGATTCACGACAACGCCCGGGCCCACATGGCAAATGCCACTCGTGAAGATCTCGAATCTTTTAAGTGGGAGTTGTTTCCTCATCCGCCGTACAGTCCTGACCTGCCACTGAGCGACTTCCACTTATTCCCAGCAATGAAGAAGTGGTAGGCTATGCAGCGTTTTGATGACGATGCACAGAAGAAGAGGTAACCACGTGGTTGAAGGCGCAGGCGGCCGAATTTCACGACGAAGGAATTTCCAAGCTCGTCCATCGCTACGATAAGTGCCTTAATTTAAATGGCAACTATGTATAAAAGTAGTATTTAAGTGTGGCTTTCATCTGTATATAATAAAAAAAATTCCAATACTTTATTTATTTTTAATTCCTAAACGTAATGTACTTTGTGGATAGCCCTTGTACTTGCTTCAAAAAGGTGACGAAAATGATAAGTAAATAGTCAGGAGAGGTGGATGTATAATAACTTCTGAAAAAAAGGAAACCATCGATTGTCTTCCTAAAGCTGAGATCGCTTTCAGAATGTAGCAATCACTTCCGGTCACAAACAGAAGAGGAGAAAGGTCGTTTCCAACACTAGAGTAGATCAAAAATGGGCTTCGAATCTCCATGATAGGAAGCCAGGCTCAATGTCCTGGCGTCGGTCAATACGGAAAGTGACACATTAAGGTGGTGGTGGTGGTGGTTAGTGTTTAACGTCCCGTCGACAACGAGGTCATTAGAGACGGAGCGCAAGCTCGGGTTAGGGAAGGATTGGGAAGGAAATTGGCCGTGCCCTTTCAAAGGAACCATCCCGGCATTTGCCTGAAACGATTTAGGGAAATCACGGAAAACCTAAATCAGGATGGCCGGAGACGGGAGACACATTAAGACAACTATGCTATTAAGATATTAAGTTATTGAGATGAAGGGTTGGCGCAACCTAATTAGCCAATAAGTTTTTTTGAAACTTTCATTTTGAGACTGATGCTTGGGAAATTTTTCTTGTCTTTCTTTTCCGTCACAAATGTGTTTGTTTATACACTGTCGTAAAAAAATTGCAACAGCAAAAAATAAACAATGAAGAATAATGAAATTTCGGGAATACATCTGTTTAGGTTAATGTAAGTGCGAGATAAGCCACTGCAAATATGAAATGCCGGTACATTAATAACCGATGTAACGGCCGAATGTTGAAAGCAAATATGCAAACGTACATACATTGTGTTGTACAGATGCCAGACGTCAGTTTGTGGGATGGAGTTCCGTGCCTGTTGCACTTGGTCAGTTAATACAGGGGCAGTTAATGCTGGATATTGGTGATGCTGGAGTTGTTGACGAAGATGTTCCACAAATACTCGATTGGAGACAGATCTGGTGATTGAGTAACTCAAGCCAACATGTCGACAAGCTGTAAAGCATGTTGGTTTACAACTGCAGTAGGTGTGCCAGCGTTATTCTCTTAATAACTCCCCTGGAATGTCGTTCCTGAATCAGACAACAGGTCGAATCACCAGATTGATGTACAAATGCATTCAGAGTGCTGCTGCTGTCATACGAAATTGCACCACTGACGATAACTCCAGGTGTAGGTCCAGTGGGTCTAGCACATTGTTTGCAGACCCTCAGCTGACGTCCTTCTAACTGACACTCGGCCATCACTGGCATTGAGGCAGAACCAGCTTTGATCAGAAAATGCAACAGACCTATACTCTGCTCCCCCCCCCCCTCATTCCCGCCAATTATCTCTCAATTGACACCACCAAAGGAGCAAATGGCGGTGGTTTGAGGTCAGTGGAATGCTCAGAGCTGTCTTTAAAGTAACCGAACTGTAACAGTTCGTTGTGTTACTGTGGTGCCAAGTGTTCCTCAAATTGCTGCTGCAGATGCCGTACGATGCGCCAGAGACTCACGTCGAACACGATTGTCTTCTCTCTCTGTAATGTTCTGTGGCCGTCTGGAGCCCGGTCATCTTGCGACTGTGCATTCTTGTGGCAACCGCTGCCAGCAGTCATGTACAGTGATTAAATTCCTGCCAAGACTTTCTACAATATCGCAGAAGGAACGTCCAGTTTCTCGTAGCCCTAATACACAACGTCGTTCAGTGACATGTTGATGCACGTGCAATGAAGGGGTTCCGCAGTGCTCTGCACCGCGCGGCGCGGCAGGTGTGACGTGGACGCGGCTTTAGTCCTACACTATCTCTAATTTCCGTGGACAGTTTTGAACAAATTTTCTTACAGAAAGAGCCTCTGAACTACAAAATTAAGTATTGGTCCATATATGTGGATGATGTGCTGTGTTTAAGGACCAATACCACTCGACGGTTAGATGTATCACTACAACATTTAAACTCCCAACGAAAGAAAATACAGTTCACAAAAGAACTGGGAGACTCTACTATACGTTTCTTGGACTTTAATATAAATATTAACACAAGGGGGAGACACTTATTTAGCATTTAATTATTTGACATTTAGAGAAAACCATAGCTACGGAGCCGGCCGCGGTGGCCGTGCGGTTCTGGCGCTGCAGGCCGGAACCGCGGGACTGCTACGGTCGCAGGTTCGAGTCCTGCCTCGGGCATGGGTGTGTGTGATGTCCTTAGGTTGGTTAGGTTTAAGTAGTTCTAAGTTCTAGGGGACTTATGACCTAAGATGTTGAGTCCCATAGTGCTCAGAGCCATTTGAACCAGAGCCATAGCTACGGATACGGTAACCCCTGCAAGCTCCCAGCATCCACACAACCACAAACATAGAGCTTTTATTCAAAGGTGCATCACCTGATATCTGTTTCATTTTCTGAATCTGCCTTTCAAACAGAACTACAGACAACCAAACGTATCGCTTCCAGTAATAGCTATAGCTTTGCCCTGGTTGATAATATACTACGAAAAAAGAAAATGAGTAAAATTAGACTACTTTTGTACTCTCAGTAGTTACAAAGACTGGCGCATCACTCCATATATTAGCAAAATTTCATAAAGCCCCACAAGAAAACTCGCAAGAACAGACCTGCATTTTATAATGCCAATAGCGTATCAAATGTTTATTCATGGTAAAGACAAACCGTAGCCCTTGGCACAGAGTAATATGTCTAAAATCACATGCAAGTGATGTGGAAAAGTATATACTAAGGTCAGTCAGAACTGTAGCAAGTGGGTTATCTAAACATGAGGGGAGCTGCAAATTGCAAAAGACCTATTCAACCTTTACCAATCATCTTTTAACAGAAAATCTCCCATATGATGTAGAATGTAAAGCTTTACATTCTGATAAGAAAAGCAGATTGAAGACCCTACCGGAAACCAAATCAACAAACTTATGACACATAATGCCAGCTTATTATTAAAAGACCAAACTCAGTTTCCCTTCTCCCCTCTGTTAAATTCAGTCTTAGCTGCAAATACTAGATGAAAGCTGTAAACTCAACTTTATTTTTTATCATTCGTGAATGTATGTCCATCTAAAAAACAGCATTTCCTTTTTCTAGTTAATACAACTGCTTTTCTGTGACAAAAAATGTATTTTCCTACGTAAGCGCTCTACATGTCATTTTCGTATCTTCTGTATACACAATATCTGTTTAAGTCCCACGTCATTTTATCTACGCTTGAACATTTAGATGTCAGTTGAAGAAGGAGTAAGAAACCGAAAGGCAGTTAATGACCAAATGAACATAATTTTGCAGAAAATTAGTAACTGTTCCCTATTTAATGTTACTTATCACAGTTACAAAAGCAGTTAGTCAACATTATTGAAACTCCCACAGACCTAACGATCATGCAGGACAGATGCATGCTACCGGTATTGGGTGACTAATGGAAGTGAAATTCATACGCGGCATTACTTAGTGTGGGGAGTCAGATGGGATTGTGAAGAAAAACTGTACGTAAAATAACAAAACGTCTTGAACGTTAGTGGTGCATCATACACTGTAATAAGCTGGTGGTGGAGTTCCTGATGTGTCAGCAAAATACAGTTTTCAGTCCACCGTGAAACCTACGAGGTTGTTTCAAGTTTCCTTTTTATAACACTTAAAATAAGTCAGTTGCATGAGATGGTACTCAACAGTCGTCCTATATTCATAGAAGGTGCATAGCAATAATGACTATTTGTATCCCTCTGTCAACGTTATTTTCCCCCGCACACTTTCACCCATGTTAGTTTTTGCTATTAAGTCTGATACGTACTGTATACAACTAATCTTATTTGCTGATGACACCAGCATATTAATAACAACTGACAAAATCTCATTGGAAGTACCAATAGATACTGTAATGTCCCAAATTACTAGCTGGTTTCAAAAAAATAAAATAATAATAAATAAAGAAAAAACTGTCTTTATGAATTTCCACTCTTCTCCACACGTGCAAAACTTTGTTACAGTACCATACCTTGAAAATACGTTACTAAACTCGGTTACTGACACTAAGGTTCTAGGCCTATGGGTACAAGATAATTTAAAATGGGACTGTCATATAAAAGAACTTGAGAAAAAACTTTCAAAAGCTTGTTATGCTCTGCTGTGTTAAATAAAAGTGCAATCAAGTCAACAGTTATTCAGGCGTATTATGCCTACTTCCGTGCACTAGTTCGATATGGGCTAATCTTCTGGGGCTATCTGCAACCTAAGAAAACTGGGAACATGTAGACCACATTTCATCCAGATGAAAATAATGAGCCTACCGAGCCTTTACATATATGAGTGTGTATCCTGCTCGCAAATGAGTATCTTTTAAAGCAAACTCGACATCTTCAACAAAATAAGCATATACACAGTCACAACACAAGACACACAAATAATATCCACATGTCACAGTGTAGAACAGCACTGTACCAAAAAAGTGTATCACAGATAACAGTTCAGCTATACAACAGCCTACACAGTGATTTAAAATCGCAGCAACATACAAATTTTTTTGAACATAATCTTAAGTCATTTCTAGTAGAAAAATGTTTTTACTCTGTAAAAGAATTTTTAAATTACAAAAAATAGCCTTGTAAACAGTGATTATGTAATAATGGTTAACTTCAAATTGCTATATTTGTCACTTGTAATTTATGATTGTTATCTGTAATTAATTTTGTCATGCTCTCTCTCTCTCTCTCTCTCTCTCTCTCTCTCTCTCTCTGTGTGTGTGTGTGTGTGTGTGTGTGTGTGTGTATGTGTGTGTTTCTTTCACAATTTTGACATGTCCTATATTCAATGTACTGTTTAAGTATGTAATGAATCAAATGGACCAATAAATGAATGAATGAATACAAATCTTACACCTGGCCGCCCCTCCAAGTCTGGCACCTTAAGCGACGGCTTGTATTAACAGGATAACGCACAGTGTATTGGCGGTTAATTGAAGAGAGCAAGAATGACTTAACATCGTAAGAGATTAACTACGCTGTAGGAATAGTCTTGCCCTTCACGTTTGACACATTTCTTTGCTATTTTTCCAAAAACTTTACTGAAAACAGGAACACAATTTTTTAACGACAACTAAAAACCTGCTAGAATTGACCATACACCTAAATATTCGCCTCGTTGTGGTGGTGTCACTTGTCCAAAATCTTGTTTCGATATCTTGAGCCTTTTATGGCATATTATAGACATATGCATTCAGTAGGCCACCCTGTGTGTAACTAGAACGACGTTAAGACGACCATAGTCGTCATACTCCATGAAACAAATTTTGCTCGAATAACGAGACGTTAAATAAGCCACGTTATCCCTAGAATATCATTTTGGGTCAAAACCACGTCAGATGGAGGCTGCCATGATTCATTCCTGATGTCAACATCGGGGGTAAATTGAATGGCGTTTATAGAGTACAGTCGTATCTTACAGGCTGCACCAACACCTTAGTGAAACTTTCCCTGTCTTCATCTGTCGATCCTTAGTTGGCAGTAACATTATCTGGCGCTCTGGAGTACTGATATAATACCTGCGCGAATTTTGTACCTTCTGGCTACCAGCGGAGTTAATCTTGGGCAACGTGTAATATTTCGGACCTGATAAGATTACTATAACATTAACTATACTTCTTTCTTTGGTTAACACGTTTGTTGAATTGTCTACATTAACGTTAGCTATAATTATTTCTCGCTAATACAGCTTACTATTGGTAACTGGTACTGACTGCGACGTCTCCTAGGTCTGACGCAAGCAGGATTTTATGCAGCATGAGCTGTGTGAATTACGCCGTAATTGTTGTTTAGCTGCTCAAGTGACCAAACGTGAAACTCCGGACACCCTCTTCACACGTGATGCAGCACTTCGCCTTCCTCTTGATTGCAGTACTGTGTGGCACTTGCAGTGCCTCGTCATACGAGGTGCATTCAAGTTCTAAGGCCTCCGATTTTTTTTCTCCGGACTGGAAAGAGATAGAAACACGCGCATTGTTTTAAAATGAGGCTGCGTTCATTGTCAATACGTCCCAGAGGTGGCAGCACCGTACGGCAGATGGAATTTTACCGCCAGCGGCGAGAATGAGAACTGTTTTAAATACTTAAAATGGCGACGTTTTCCTTACTTGAACAGCGTGCAATCATTCGTTTTCTGAATTTGCGTGGTGTGAAACCAATTGAAATTCATTGACAGTTGAAGGAGACATGTGCTGATGGAGTTATGGATGTGTCGAAAGTGCGTTCGTGGGTGCGACAGTTTAATGAAGGCAGAACATCGTGTGACAACAAACCGAAACAACCTCGGGCTCGCACAAGCCGGTCTGATGACATGATCGGGAAAGTGGAGAGAATTGTTTTGTGGGATCGCCGAATGACTGTTGAACAGATCACCTCCAGAGTCGGCATTTCTGTGGGTTCTGTGCACACAATCCTGCATGACGACCTGAAAATGCGAAAAGTGTCATCCAGGTGGGTGCCACGAATGCTGACGGACGACCACATGGCTGCCCGTGTGGCATGTTGCCAAGCAATGTTGACGCGCAACGACAGCATGAATGGGACTTTCTTTTCGTCGGTTGTGACAATGGATGAGACGTGGATGCCATTTTTCAATCCAGAAACAAAGTGCCAGTCAACTCAATGGAAGCACACAGATTCACGGCCACCAAAAAAATTTCGGGTAACCGCCAGTGCTGAAAAAATGTTGGTGTCCATGTTCTGAGATAGCGAGGGCGTAATCCTTACCCATTGCGTTCCAAAGGGCACTACGGTAACGGGTGCATCCTACGAAAATCTTTTGAAGAACAAATTCCTTCCTGCACTGCAACAAAAACGTCCGGGAAGGGCTGCGCGTGTGCTGTTTCGCCAAGACAATGCACCCGCACATCGAGCTAACGTTACACAACAGTTTCTTCGTTATAACAACTTTAAAGTGATTCCTCATGCTCCCTACTCACCTGACCTGGCTCCTAGTGACTTTTGGCTTTTTCCAACAGTGAAAGACACTTTCCGTGGCCGCACATTCACCAGCCGTGCTGCTATTGCCTCAGCGATTTTCCAGTGGTCAAAACAGACCCCTAAAGAAGCCTTCGCCGCTGCCATGGAATCATGGCGTCAGAGTTTTGAAAAATGTGTACGTCTGCAGGGCGATTACGTCGAGAAGTAACGCCAGTTTCATCGATTTCGGGTGAGTAGTTAATTAGAAAAAAAATCGGAGGCCTTAGAACTTGAATGCATCTCGTATATCGGCGACGATTTAGTTTTACACGAAAACAATGTACATTTGGTTGGAGACCGAGGAAAAGTTTATGGTGATAACTGTAACGTTGTCGGCGATTTTTGTGATATCTACGGAAATGATGGAAAAATAGTGGGTGACAATGGTGTTATTGTTGGTGAGAGAGGAATTATCGTGGGCAACGATGGAAATATAACTGGCAGTAACGGTAAAATACTTGGAAATAACGCAACAATTCAAGGTGATAACACACATGTTATTGGCGAAAATGCTGTTGTGATAGGAGATAATGCAACAATTATAGGGAACAATGCTACAATTGTTGGAGAAAATGGTACTATTCACGGTCATGGTGAAGTTATTCGCGGGAATAGTGCTACGATAGTTGGAGACTGTGGAGTAATTTACGGTAAAGGTGGTACCATTTCTGCTGCAGGAGGGCATATGTATGAGGACAGCGGAGTTGTGAATTCCATTGGCATCATAATAACAGATGATAATTGGTAGTTTTTTGTTGCCAGAATTACAGTTTTTGGAAAATGTTTTGTAATATTTTGATCATAAGATGCCATTTGCTTAGTGAAAGTAGCCGTTACTCTGAAAATAAAAGACGCTGTTGAAATTGTTTTACTCTCTTGTGACTGGCTTGTTTGCACTATTATTTTTGAAACTGTCAAGATGGTTGTTAACAGTCTTTATTGAGTGCGTTTAAGTGGCTCATGTAGGCCTACATCACTTAACAATATTCATTGTATATACACGACGGTCTTGTGATACTATTTTCTTCACACATGTCGTGAAGAATGTAAAATATTAGAGGACAATAATTAATCATACGCAAAAAATAATCATGCCCTCTATAAACTGTTTTATTTTTCTTCTCTTTTTTTGCATGTTGAGTGACATATTACTTTTCCTTTTACGATTTTACTCACATAATGGCCAATAAATGGATTGTGTTGATTAACGAACGGTTCAATGTTTAATTGGAGACTACTGATGTCATGATTTATTGCTTTTATTAAAAGGGTAAGATTAATATTATTAGAAGTCAAGTAGTGTTCCATATTTAAACTTAATTTTTTAACTTAATATTACACAGATACGTGCCAACAAAACAATTTTAATGAAGCATTTTGAAAGCACTGTACCTTGCGCACTCTATGTTATGTACTACGAATTGAGTTACATTACTATGTAACAGTGAAAACTGAGATAATTTTATGTAAAGAGAACAACTAGGGGTCAAGCAAATGTGTGCAGTCACTTGCTGTATATGTGCTTGTGTATGTAAACCCTATTGCTTTAGATGAATAAACTGAACTTTGTAAAGAAACATAAAACTCTATCTTAATCAGTACCTGGAGAATGTACTATTAAAATTGTTGAGGCTTTAATGAGCACATGTTGCCATGTTGGCTAATGTCGTGGGATCTGCAACCAGTGTTTATTACATGATTTTTGTGAAGTTTCACCAGCACAAGTGGCTGGCATTTTCAAAGATTCATCTTCCATTGCCAGGGAGTTGTTTGAAGATTACAAGACAAAAACCAACAGGCCATGTGTTAGAATGCACTATCCCTGCTGTCATTTAATAAAATCTTGCTGATTATTAGTCATCTTGCTAATCAAATCATTACAAAAGTACCAAACTCCATTGTGCTAACTTATTGAAACAAATGCCATGAGCAGTATTTTTGCAACTAAACTAAATAATATTGCAAACTCTTTCATTCAGTGCTAAGTGTCTTTCGCCAACTAAGTTAGTTCTAAAGTAATAAGGCAGCTGACCAAGCATGCCCCAATGCATATATAGTATTGCACTCCATCTTCAGGCCACGAGTGGTCTACCGGTACCATCCGTCCACCGTGTCATCCTCGGTGGAGGATGCGGATAGGAGGGGCGTGGGGTCAGCACACAGCTCTCCCGGTCGTAGGATGGTGTTCTTGACCGAAGCCGCTACTATTCGGTTGAGTAGCTACTCAATTGGCATCACGAGGCTGAGTGCACCCCGAAAAATGGCAACAGTGCATGGTGGCCTTGAGGGTCACCCATACAAGTGCCGACCATGCCCGACAGTGCTTAACTTTGGTGTTCTCACGGGAACCGATGTAGCCACTGCGGCAAGGCCGTTGCCAAATGTACAGTATGCTCATCATTTAATTAAACATATCTGGCAACTAGATGTAAGAATCTCAGTAGAGTTATTTTGTCTCCAATAGTCAGTACAATAAAATCCATAATTCACCTCCCCTTTATCACGAATCCCTATTCAGAAATTACTTTTCTCACATGATATGGCTAGATATTTATTCCTCTCTTTAGCTGGGGCCTTCCAGCTTCTATACTTTTAAACCACATTACAATCACTGTTCCTTTGTGCTTACTATTTACCTGCCACAAAAAGATTGAATGCACTTTCCTGTGCTTCTTCTCATATAGGGGTCTGAGAGTTACCATGGTCTTACAGCATCTGTCCATGACTCTCAGAGTTTCCATCACCCCATCATTCCTTTCCATTCCACTTAAATGCGCCATATCCCAAATGCACTCTTATGATATGTAACATATAAATCACCTTCCACTAACCAGTGACCCCTATTTAAAATAAATCTACACTTACTTTTTTATTTCCAGACCATAGAGGCACTTTCTCGTTGCTCTGCATAGGGCACTTATCAACCCTTGTACTATAAAGTCTCTATTTTTTAAAATATAAATTTTCTTTTTTCCCAAATATCATTACTTTCGTAACCCATCACAGCATGTGTATCCACTTAACCATGAAGTTGAGGACTAAATTTTAAAAAAGTCTCATTATGTGTGCTGTATTTTATTCTTTTTTTCCCTGGCATCGTAAGTTCAGTTTCAGATCCACACATTTTGTCTCCTCTGTTCGTGGCCATTGAATCCACATCATCAAAGGTTCACCTACAATGTTATTTTGCACCACCTCTCATGGAGCCACCTCTGACATGGAATTAGAAGCTCATTAATGCTTTTTTTTTAATCTGTAACCATTTCTACCAATTTAAAGTATCTCCCAACCAAACTTTCTTCAGACATGTAAAGCTGCCACCCTCTTATACCATTTAAATAAAGATACATGATGCAACACCCACTCTGATACTAAATAGATGCCCTAGCTCATGAATGGCTTTCTCTTCTGTGTTTGTCCATGGAATATACTTGGATACTAAATCATGTTTTACATTCTCACACACAAAGAATTCTCGGGCTACTGACTGAACACCTAGCCTGATACTCTCCTAAGAATTCTTTCTACTAGTATGAAACATTCTCCTAAAATAATAAAATTTTCTTATTTGGAGTGTACATTTCTTTTGCAAAAAAGAGTCATAATCTGCATGAATGTCAATCCATGAAAACTTTCCTCAGAAATATGAAGCAGCAATCCTTTTGTACCAACCACACCAATTCTGTTACTGGTATTTTGTATCCCATGAAAGGAAGGGCCACCTGTGCAAGCAGCCATGTACTGTACCAACATAACTGTAGCTGCTGTGTGGCATTCTATGTGGGTATGACCACTAATGAGATATCTGTCCACTCGAATGGTCGCAGTGGAACTGAGAAAGAGACATCTGGACCACTCAGATGCTGAGCATGCCACACAACACACTGTGCTTGGCTTTATTTGGTGCTTCACAGCCCATGCCATCTGGATTCATTCCCAACACCACCGAATTTTTTGAAGAGTTCCTTTGAGAACCCTCTGTGCAATATCTCTTTCACTGGTGTACCCCTACTTGCCTTAATCAGCGCTAGTCTCTGTCCCTCACCTGCTTCTATACCTCCTCTGCTCCCATTCATCACCCATAACTGTACATCTGCCTCCCCCAAACACCTGCATAAATTTTCCCTCACCCATTATCCCCCAGGACTGCACTACTGATGCTATGCTAGCAGCCCACCGTCCTGTCCTTGCATGTCTCTGCACTCTCCCACAGACAGCACTACAGCATCTTCTGCCACCCTACATTGCTATCCCTCGTCTCCCCCCCCCCCCTCCCAGCTATCCTGTGCCACAACCACCAACACCAGTTGAGATCACTATTTACGCATTGGTGCCACAGCATAGGGAAATGACAGTGGCGGCGTGTGTGCATGTATATATATATATATATGCTCATCTCTTCTTCACTACTCTAAAATGTGCCTGTCTGTCACCCAGTACTTCCCTACATGCTGAGTAGCAGTCTATCCAGTTGATATTGTTGTTGTTATTCCATTCTGGATTTTCCATTGTTTAAATAAAGTTCCACCATACATTACCAACTCTCATTCATTATTTTTGTTTCTTTGGTCCAGTCTCACTTCTAATTGGCAGATATATGCTGTTAACTTTTCATTTCTTTGGAGGGGTTAGTAAATTTTTATACACATCCTCACTTTCCTGTTGACACTCATTTATTTTCTTACAAGTCGCATATGCTTCAGGACAACCAGTAAATCAGAGGAAAACCCAGGAATTTTTTCATCCAGGAAAAACCTGAGAAAGACTCAATATTTTTTTTTTAAATTCCTGCAATTTTTCATTGGTTTAGTTTTCAGTTAGATTTTTCTAATTTTGACTGGTAAGAACTGATACATTAAAAAAGAATTTTATTTTAGCCCACTATTGTGAAATAATATTGCAGCCATAAAACATAAATGTCAGAGTAGCACCAAGATAAAACTTTAGTTGTGCCATTTATAACAGCAGAACATATTGCATACACAAATGTCTACCGACAGCAAAATGTGTCAGAGGCTTTAGGATGAGGACTGTGCAATACTTTGTGACAACCAACTGCTTCCAATGAGCTTGACATCACAACTGTTTACATTTCTAACAGGTCACAGGAAAATGTTGTGAACAGTGGTTTGAGAAGCATTTTTTTTTAAATAAATTTCCTTTTATGCAATATAAATTATGTTACGTGTGAGAATGTGTGATGAATTTTTTATATCATGGAGCATTTGAATCTTATTCACACCATAGCACCACAAAGACTTACCAACCAGAAAAAGTTTGAGACCAGAAGACCAGGGATTTATGGCATCATTATGTTTGATATGTCTTAAAGGGTAACACACCAAAGAAAGATGAACTTTCAGGGTTAGTACTTCATATTTATTTTAGTTGTTTCATAGATTAGAAATTATGCTGTAATTATGGCAAAAAGTGTAATTATCCTTTAAAAAAAGTACAAGGTGAGTTCTTGATCAATTTTACACGTAATTGGTTTTCTATGGAAAAGTCAAAGTGCACAACGAAACATTTATTCGGCCAGGTAACAGCACAGCAGTGAAATTTATAATTGTGCTTGCGAGAAATTTTCAGCTCCCGCTCTTAGCATCCTGCCTAACCACACCATCAGAAGAAATGGCAAAAAAAATTTTATGACCAATAGTTTTAGTGAAAACTTGCTTTTCTTGTAGCTGTACTGCATGTATATTAATTTAAACTATTAACTTTTCTTATTTGTGTATTTGCACTGCTTAACAGTGATGTTGCTATTGGCTGACTACAACACATGTCCTCTGCTCTGCATATCTGCTGTCATTGGCTGGTGATATAATGTGACATGAACTATGATCAGCCTCTGTAGCTAATGTGCTGTATTTGGTGGAATTTGTTTTTATACATTGGCAATACAAAAATATGCAGTATACATTTTACCGCACATCGAAGATCTTCCCAAAACACATTGTTTTTTCACTGTGTTTTGTTTCATAAAGTACCGGGATGTTCTACGCTAGCGTATAAAATCCTTACCATTCAAAGGATAGATAACTTTTACAGCTCCAAGGGAAAGTATATTGTCATTTAACATGGAAAGAATGTACTTGCAGCTGGGGAAAAATGTATTGTAACCCAGGAAAAAGTGTATTTTCACCTGGAGAAAAGTCTATATTTAACTGGGACACTGTGAGGTTTTTTTTTCCTTGGGCACATATACACACTATTCTAGTTCCAAGAGTAATTTACACAACACACTGAGTACTAGGTTCTCAGTGCCTTTAATACATTTCACTTAATAAACAAATTTCTGTAGAAACCAAGCCCAAAGTGTTTACTCTTCATTTAAAAGTTATTGCTTGATACAGTATAAACAACTTTTTAAAGGTACCAAAACTTCTTTCTCTATTGCCTGATATTTGTGTTCATCATTTGTCAAAACTTCTCTAGACAAAAGCTATTGATTGGTGAGGTTCACAACAATTTACTCATATTTTTTGAAAGTCTCAGCTTCCAATGCATCAGTGATTTGTCCAAAATGACAACTGAACTCTAGATAGATAAGGGAAGAATACAGCTTTCTTGATCTTGTCAAATTTGATTTCATCCTCAGTTGTTAATTGCCACATTGTGAATTTATTTGTCAGTTTTAACACAGAGCATGTCTCCAGTGTCTGCCCTTTACTAGAACAGTCTATGGAATTTACTCAGGGATACATCTAACATCGGATGAGGCACTTGTAATGTGTCAGTTACAGTCGAAAAACTCCAATGGAATCACATTCAGCAGCATATGGAAGGGAAAAAACTCTATAAGAGTAAAATATAATTGGTCTCAAAAATAGATGATTACAGTAAGAACAAAGGATGACAATGCAGCAAATGTAGTGTGAGCCAGCAGTTTATTGATGGTGAACTGGTATCTTCAAGAAACAGGAAAGTTTGTGTATAAGTAATGAGATAGAAGGTTAAAAAGTAAGGACAGGTCATTCAGACCTAATTACGTCCTCAGATGTGAGTGACCTGGTCTTCCCCACCGTATCCCTCTCGCCTCCCTGAGGAAGGGACTATTAGTTGAGTTGGTGTAACTTGATCCATGACAGCTGCATTGGGCTACATGTCACAGCTTCATGCATCTACCTCAACCTATCACGTAATGTGATTTTGTAAATATCTCTATAGCAATGCCTCCATGTTGTCACAGCTCTGTAAAACGGATACTGTTTTCGCCTGCAGCTGGTAGCACTTGGCAGCTGAAAGCTGGCATCAGTGCTGTGAGCTGTCAGGGATCTTATTATGCCATGTCTAATACAGGAAATAAGTGTCTATCAGCAGTACTATACATTTAGCCTTCCGAAATAAATAATGGGCAGCAATTCTGTCTTATAATTTATTAGTTTTGTCCAATGAACTTTCCTTTGGCACAGAAAAGATAATTTGTACCAACTAGTATTCCTGATTTCAAGCTTAACAATTTAATGGTTGAACTGAATTTTTGCAAGTCATACTGGGAAATATGTTTCTATGGAGATTATCTATTAGAACTATTACCTTCAGTATATGTTCAAGGAAGGGGAGAGAAGCTTGAGGCAAGTGGAAGGTGTAGAGGGGTAGTGGGCGGATGGAAAACGAAGAGGGGTAGACAGAGATGGAAAGAAAGAGGGGGAGGATGATATGGTCAGAGGGTGGCAGGAGGAAGATATGCCCAGAATGAGAGGGTGGAGGAAATGGACAAGGATAGGGGAATAGGAGATTAAGAGACAGAGAGACATGAGGAAGAGGCATGTAGAGGAGAGAGACTGAGGTGCACAGAGTGTGGGAGGAAGAGATGGTCGCAGAGGGGCTGGGGGGGGGGGGGGAGGAAGCGTTTTCACATGTGTTCTTCAAACTGCTGATACCCTGCATTCAAACTTAGCAGGACATTTGGTGTAATTGTTCAAAACACTCCTGGAAAGATCCAGTTAGTTAGTTAGTTAGCTAGTTACGTGTTCCATTGATCAATAGCACGGAAAAACCGTAATGATGTGAAACATGTCAAATGCACAAGAAACGTGTACAGGAAACAAGGTTCTATTTTTTCATTATAGTGTTATACCTAAATATTTCTATTATCTGTCACATTCCCATAAATGGCACAAAATGCATATATTATATCTACAGATTTATTTACTCATATTCAAGAATTCATCTGTGGTATAAAAGGAGTTGTCAAGGAGGTACGATTTCAATTTGTTTTTGAAACTATTACTGCTGTCTGTTAGACATTTTATTTCATCTGGTAATTTATCAAAAAGTTTTATAGCAGCATATTTTACCCCTTGCTGAGCCAAAGATAGGTTAAGTAAAGGATACTGTAGGTCTTTCTTTTTTCTGGTGTTGTAATAGTGAATGTTGCTGTTGACTTTAAACTGGCCCATGTTGTTAAGAAAAAATTTCATTACTGGGTAAATGTACTGTGAAGCAGTTGTAAGAATTCCTAACCTTTTAAAAAGATACCAACAAGATGTGTGACTATGAACCCCACACATTATTCTAACTACTTTCTTTTGAGCAGTGAATACCTTCTGCGTAAGTGTTGAGTTACCCCAGAATATTATTCCGTATGACATCAGAGAGTGTAAGTATGCAAAGTATGTTAGCTTACTAATTTCTACATCCTCAAAATTGGCAATTATTCTGATTGCAAAATTGCTGAACCTAGTCGCTTTAGGAGATCCAAAATATGAATTTTCTGATTAAGATTCTCATCTATATGTACACCCAAAAACTTAGTGTGCTCTATCCTGTCTACTGACTTCTTTTGATGTGTTATGTTTATTGAAGGAATTATACTTTTTGCAGCAGAAAATTGGATGTACTGTGTTTTTTCAAAGTTCAGAGCAAGCCCATTTGCAGAAAACCAATTAATAACTTTTCCAAAGACCTTATTTGTATCATTTTCTATCGGACTTTCTTTTACTGGATTAATAATTATGCTTGTATCATCAGCAAACAGTGTCAGTTCATCATCTTGTTTCCCGTAAGAAGGGAGGTCATTCACATATATCAGGAACAGGAGGGGACCCATGATCGAACCTTGTGGAACACCTAATGTAATTTCACCCCAGTTAGATGAAATGGCAAACTTCTTTGAATCACATGAAGCATATAAAGAGACTTTTTGCTTCCTGTTCTGTAGATATGACTTAAACCACTCATATGCTGTTCCATTTATACCATAGAATTGTAATTTCTCTAACATAATGTCATGATTCACACAATAAAATGCTTTGGATAAGTCACAGAATATTCCTACTGGTGACATTTTACTATTTAAAGACTCTATTATGTGGACAGTGAAATTGTATATTGCTGTCTCAGTGGCACACCATTTCTGAAATCCGAACTGTCATTTACTCAGTATCCCATTACTGTTGAGATGGCTAACCACTCTTGAGTACATTACTTTCTCAAAGATTTTTGAAAATGCTGTAAGCAAGGATACTGGCCAGTAATTATTGACATCCCACTTTTTGTAGAGAGGTCTGACAATGGCATATTTTAACCTGTCTGGGAAAATGCCCTGAGTCAGTGATGCATTACATATGTGACTCAAAACATCAGCTGTAATTGCTCCACATTGTTTTAATAACTTGTTAGAGATGTCATCTATTCCAACAGAACATTTATTTTTCAAAGATTTAATAATTTTCCTTGTTTCACAAGAGGTTGTTAGGTGAAACTTAATCTGAGTAAAATTTTTCAACACTGCCTCAGCCATGTACTGCCTGGCTTTTTCTTTTGAAGTATTCTCACCAATTTTTTCTCCTACACTTAAGAAGTGATTGTTAAATACATTGGCTACCTGCGTACTGTGGGTTAAGATGGTCTCATTCTCTTCAACAGTAATATTACCTACCCCAGTGGTTACTTTTCCCGTCCCCCTTCTAACAACATTCCATATTGATTTGATTTTATTGCTGGAGTTGTTAATTTCTTCTCTAACATACATATTTCTTGATTTCGTTACAACTTTTCTCAGCATGTTACAATAATTTTTATAGTGTAAAACTACTTCTGGATCTTTACTAGTTCTTGCTGTCTCATACAGTTTTATTTTTCTTTCTGAAGACACTTTAATGCCTGTAGTAATCCAAGGTTTCTTTGAAAAGTTTGTGGTGTTACATTTAGTAATTTTCTTTGAAAAACAATGTTCAAAAATGGATATAAATTTATCAAGAAATATGCTGCATTTATCATTAGCATTCCCAGTTTACATTTCCAAAACTTTCTCTGAAGTGATCTATAGATACCTTGGTGGAGCACCCTCACACTTTTACTTAATGGTTTCTGAAGTGTATGCCCTGTTAGGTTTTGTAAGTTCATCAATTGTGCATCATGGTCAGATAATCCATTTACCACAGGGAAAGCATGTGTTTGTTCTACATCCTCTTGCTGTACAAATACATTATCTATTAGATTACTACTGTCCTGAGCTATAGGTGTAGGGAAGTTGATCACTGATTCTAAGGAAGCCTTCTTGGTTACCCAGGCCGGCCAACCCAAAGTTTGGTACAGATTTATTGATGACATCTTCATGATCTGGACTCACAGTGAAGAAGAACTCCAGAATTTCCTCTCCAACCTCAACTCCTTTGGTTCCATCAGATTCACCTGGTCCTACTCTAAATCCCATGCCACTTTCCTTGACGTTGACCTCCATCTCTCCAATGGCCAGCTTCACACGTCCGTCAACATCAAACCCACCAACAAGCAACAGTACCTCCATTATGACAGCTACCACCCATTCCACATCAAACGGTCCCTTCCCTACAGCCTAGGTCTTCGTGGCAAACGAATCTGCTCCAGTCCGGAATCCCTGAACCATTACACCAACAACCTGAAAACAGCTTGCGCATCCCGCAACTACCCTCCCGACCTGGTACAGAAGCAAATAACCAGAGCCACTTCCTCATCCCTTCAAACCCAGAACCTCCCACAGAAGAACCCCAAAAGTGCCCCACTTGTGACAGGATACTTTCCGGGACTGGATCAGACTCTGAATGTGGCTCTCCAGCAGGGATACGACTTCCTCAAATCCTGCCCTGAAATGAGATCCATCCTTCATGAAATCCTCCCCACTCCACCAAGAGTGTCTTTCCGCCATCCACCTAACCTTTGTAACCTCTTAGTTCATCCCTACGAAATCCCCAAACCACCTTCCCTACCCTCTGGCTCCTACCCTTGTAAGCGCCCCCGGTGTAAAACCTGTCCCATGCACCCTCCCACCACCACCTACTCCAGTCCTGTAACCCGGAAGGTGTACACGATCAAAGGCAGAGCCACGTGAGAAAGCACCCACGTGATTTATCAACTGACCTGCCTACACTGTGAAGCTTTCTATGTGGGAATGACCAGCAACAAACTGTCCATTCGCATGAATGGACACAGGCAGACAGTGTTTGTTGGTAATGAGGATCACCCTGTGGCTAAACATGCCTTGGTGCACGGCCAGCACATCTTGGCACAGTGTTACACCATCTGGGTTATCTGGATACTTCCCACTAACACCAACCTGTCAGAACTCTGGAGATGGGAACTTGCCCTTCAGTATATCCTCTCTTCTCGTTATCCACCAGGCCTCAACCTCTGCTAATTTCAAGTTGCCACTGCTCATACCTCACCTGTCTTTCAACAACATCTTTGCCTCTGTACTTCAGCCTCGACTGACATCTCTGTCCAAACTCTTTGCCTTTACAAATGTCTGCTTGTGTCTGTGTATGTGCGGATGTATATGTGTGTGTGTGCGAGTGTATACCTGTCCTTTTTTCCCCCTAAGGTAAGTCTTTCCGCTCCTGGGATTGGAATGACTCCTTACCCTCTCCCTTAAAACCCACATCCTTTCGTCTTTCCCTCTCCTTCCCTCTTTCCTGATGAAGCAACCGTTTGTTGCAAAAGCTTGAATTCTGTGTGTATGTTTGTGTTTGTTTGTGTGTCTATCGACCTGCCAGAGCTTTTGTTTGGTAAGTCTCATCATTTTAGATATATATATATATCTCATGCTGCGTATAGTAGATAATAACAAAACAATCAATAATTAGTTATTTACAGTGCATACCATTTCATACATTTGTTTTTCAAATATGACTTATCATTATCATTGATGACTCTAGTAGAGAATAACAGAACAAACAATAATTAATTAATTATAGTGTGTACAGACAGACTATTTTCATACATTTATTCAAATATGAATTATCATTATCATTGACCACTATGTTCTGAAAATCCATGTACTCTGTAACACTGTAAAAATATTCTCTTAATAACATTTTTTTAAGTTCATTTTTAAAAATGTAAAACTGTTCAAATGGCTCTGAGCACTATGTGACTTAACTTCTGAGGTGATCAGTCACCTAGAACTTAGAACTAACCTAAGGACATCACACACATCCATGCCCGAGGCAGCATTCGAACCTGCGACCATAGCGGTCGCTCGGCTCCAGACTGTAGTGCCTAGAACTGCACGGTTACTCCGGCCGGCTGTAAAACTGTCACTGGCCTTTACTATCAGTGTCACTTTTATCTGAAAGATGAAGTAAAGGATATAACTTTTTAAATATATATTATATTGTGTTTTATTATCCTTTTGAGACATGTCACTGTAGCAATATTTTTAAAATTCAAAGAGAGACCATGTGTAGGAAAAAGGTCTGAAGTAATTATGTGCCACAAGAATACAAATAACTATCTTCCAGAAACAGAAAAGTCAGAGCTGAAAGCTGAACTCAAAAGAAAATACAAGGTACAAATGTAAGCAAAGTTGTATTATAAGAAAAATTCAGTTGTTAAACTGTTATATTACAAGGAGGCAAAATGACTGGTCAGTGCTTAATTTCTGGAGACAAACTTACAAGTACACACAGTAAAAGTAGAAGACACTATCCCTAGCTTTTGGAACTTATAAGCACCTTTTCAGGAAGAGAAGGATTAGTTGGGAAGATTAGGACGAGGAGTAAGTCACTCAGATACCAGATTAAGAGAGACTCGGCTGTTATGAGGAAATGATGAGACAAATATTTGTTCACAAGAGAGTAACCTATCTGTCCTTCCAGCCTTCTCCAACCAAGTCCTCAAAGAATCCACACATTGCAAAAGCTAGGAATATCCATCTTCTTGTTAAAGCAGACCTGGTAAAGTGCAGCTTGTGGGCCATTTGCCTCCAGAGAGCAATTCCCCCTCCAACTCTACTTGTACTGTGTGGTCACAGCCACACCACAGCACATGATGGGCTTATTTGTCTGCAGTCAAGAGGGGCAGCATCTTCCTTAGACTACTTCCTCAAAGCATACATTCTCACACCTTTACAGGCATTGATTTCTCTCAGCAATTTATTCATATTTACTCTTCCTAATATTTGTCTATTGCTCAGACTGTCATTTTGGTTGCTAATGTGTCTATTATTCTGGTTTCAATTCTGTTTATTATGATGGCTGTTATGACTTTTGAAAATGTAGGGGAAAAACACTGAAAACCATTTCTCAATGAGTGAAAGACTAAGGTCTGTTGTACACAATTCTGATGAAAAATCCAAACATTTAATATGTAAAAAGTGGTTAAGTCAAAACAAAGGTAGGAATTTCATTTGACATGTCTATTTTCTCCATGTAGATATACCCAGCCATTTCAGTAATGACAGACAATGAGCTTTAGTCATCATCATCATCATTTAAGACTGATTATGCCTTTCAACGTTCAGTCTGGAGCATAGCCCCCTTATAAAATTCCTCCATGATCCCCTATTCAGTGCTAACATTGGTGCCTCTTCTGATGTTAAACCTATTACTTCAAAATCATTCTTAACCGAATCCAGGTACCTTCTCCTTGGTCTGCCCCACCTCCTCCTACCCTCTACTGAAGAACCTATGAGTCTCTTGGGTAACCTTGCTTCTCCCATGCGTGTAACATGACCCCACCATCTAAGCCTGTTCGCCCTGACTGCTACATCTATAGGGTTCATTCCCAGTTTTCCTTTGATTTCCTTATTGTGGACACCCTCCTGCCATTGTTCCCATCTACTAGTACCTGCAGTCATCCTAGCTACTTTCATATCCGTAACCTCAACCTTGTTGATAAGGTAACCTGAATCCACCCAGCTTTTGCTCCCATACATCAAAGTTGGTCGAAAGATTGAACGGTGCACAGATAACATAGTCTTGGTACTGACTTCCTTCTTGCAGAAGAGAGTAGATCGTAGCTGAGCACTCACTGCATTAGCTTTGCTACACCTCGCTTCCAGTTCTTTCACTATGTTGCCATCCTGTGAGAATATGCATCCTAAGTACTTGAAACCGCCCACCTGTTCTAACTTTGTTCCTCCTATTTGGCACTCAATCCGTTTATATCTCTTTCCCACTGACATTACTTTTGTTTTGGAGATGCTAATCTTCATACCATAGTCCTTACATTTCTGATCTAGCTCTGAAATATTACTTTGCAAACTTTCAATCGAATCTGCCATCACAACCAAGTCATCCACATATGCAAGACTGATTATTTTGTGTTCACATATCTTAATCTCACCCAGCCAGTCTATTGTTTTCAACATATGATCCATAAATAATATGAACAACAGTGGAGACAGGTTGCAGCCTTGTCTTACCCCTGAAACCACTTTGAACCATGAACTCAATTTACCATCAACTCTAACTGCTGCCTGACTATCCATGTAAAGACCTTTAATTGCTTGCAAAAGCTTGCCTCCTATTCCATAATCTCGTAGAACAGACAATGGAACCCGGTCATATGCCTTTTCTAGATCTATAAAGCATAGATACAATTCCCTGATCCACTCATAACACTTCTCCATTATTTGCCGTAAGCTAACGATCTGGTCCTGACAACCTCTAAGAGGCCTAAACCCACACTGATTTTCATCCAATTGGTCCTCAACTAGTACTCGCACTTTCCTTTCAACAATATCTGTGAAGATTTTACCCACAACGCTGATTAAAGAGATACCTCTGTAGTTATTACAATCTTTTCTGTTTCCATGTTTAAAGATTGGTGTGATTACTGCTTTTGTCCAGCCTGATGGAACCTGTCCTGACTCCCAGGCCATTTTAATTATCCTGTGTAGCCATTTAAGACCTGACATTCCACTGTATTTGATGAGTTCCGACTTAATTTCATCCACCCCAGCTGCTTTATTGGTTGGTTGGTTAGTTTGGGGAAGGAGACCAGACAGCGAGGTCATCGGTCTCATTGGATTAGGGAAGGACGTGGAAGGAAGTCGGCCGTGCCCTTTGAAAGGAACCATCCCGGCATTTGCCTGGAGCGATTTAGGGAAATCACGGAAAACCTAAATCAGGATGGCCGGACGCGGGATCGAACCGTCATCCTCCCGAATGCGATGCTTTATTGCGCTGCAATCTATTGACCATTTTCTCCACTTCCTCAAATGTGATCCTATTTCCATCATCATTCCTATCCCATTCTACCTCGAAATCTGAAACATTACTGATCGTATTTTCACCTACATTGAGCAACTCTTCAAAATATTCCCTCCATCTGCCCAAGGCATCCACAGGATTCACCAGCAGTTTTCCTGACCTGTCCAAAATACTTGTCATTTCCTTCTTACCTCCCTTTCGAAGACTGCTACTTACACTCCAGAATGGTTTTCCAGCGGCTTGACCCATAGTCTCCAACCTGTTTCCAAAGTCTTCCCAAGATTTCTTCTTGGATGCTGCAATTATCTGTTTGGCTTTGTTTCTTTCTTCAACATAACTTTCTCTGTCTACCTGAGTTCTAGTATGTAGCCATTTTTTATACGCCTTCTTTTTCCTTTTACAAGCTGCCTTGACTGTGTCATTCCACCAAGCTGTTTGCTTCATCCTACTTTTACACACTACTGTTGCAAGACATTCTTTAGCCACTTCTAGTACTGTGTCCCTGTACCTTGTCCATTCCTTTTCCAATGACTGTAATTGACTACATTCCACTAACTGGTACCTTTATGAGATCATTGTTATGTACTTGTGCCTGATTTCCTTATCCTGAAGTTTCTCCACTCTTATCTTCCTACATATGGACCTGACCTCCTGCACTTTCAGCCTCACAATCCCAATTTCACTGCAGATTAAATAATGATCTGTGTCATCAAAGAATCCCCTGAATACACGTGTGTCCCTCACAGCCTTCCTGAATTCCTGATCTGTTATTATATAGGCAATGACAGATCTGGTTCCCTTGCCTTCCCAGGTATACCGGTGAATGTTCTTATGTTTAAAAAAGGAGTTTGTGATTACTAAGCCCATACTGGCACAGAAATCCAAGAGTTGTTTCCCGTTCCTGTTGGCCTCCATATCCTCTCCAAATTTACCCATAACCTTTTCATACCCTTCTGTTCGATTTCCAATCCTGGCGTTAAAATCACCCATGAGCAGAACACTGTCCTTGTCCTTTACTCTAACAACTACATCACTGAGTGCCTCATAAAAACTATCCATCTTATCTTGATCTGGCCCTTCACAATGTGAATATACTGACACAATCCTAATTTTCTTACTAGACACTGTCAAATCTATCCACATCAGTCTTTCGTTTACATACCTTATTGCAACTACGCTGGGTTCCATTTCTTTCCTGATGTAAAGCCCTACACCCCATTGTGCTATTCCAGCTGTGACTCCTGACAGGTAGACCTTGTATTCTCCCACTTCCTCTTCTTCCTCACCCCTTACCCGAATGTCACTAACAGCTAAAACGTCAAGCCCCATCTTACTTGCAGCCTCTGCCAGCTCTACCTTCTTCCCAGAGTAGCCCCCATTGATATCAATAGCTCCCCATCTCATTACCATTTGTTTGCCAAGTCGTATCTTAGGAGTTTTGTCAGTTAGAGGTGGGACTCCGTCACCTCCAAAGGTCCGAGGCATTTTGCTCTGATTGTTGGCAGCATCATATTTAAAGTACCAGGGAAGCAGGTTGCTAGCCTTACTTGCCCCGAGTCCCATTGGGTTTTACCCCTAACGGTTGAGGGACTAACCAGTGGATTTGGTAGTCTTTGCCGTATGAGCACATAGGTGACCACGACTCAGAATATGTCCGAGATGCTCAGCCTTATTCCAAAGTAACTGGTATCCCAACTGTCGGGACCACTTACTTGGCCACTCATACGTTGCCCGTGGTTCATGAACTAGGACATGACTACAGGAACCCACACCATGAACCACGATGCACTTTAGTGGAAAAGTTAAAAATAAAAATAGAAAAGTAATGTGAACCATCAAGTCTTAGAGAAAAGCATTTAACTGCTTATGGGACGGTTTGTTCAGTAATTGGAATATAGAAAACTTAATTCCCATATATGCCGTAGCTCGTATATGTTTACACTTGACACTGCATCCGTACGGAATGAAGTATAACAAAGAACTGACTAAAGTAAAATTAAGATGCAGGCTCGACAGAGCACTTAGAGTTCACAGATATTAAGTTTCGTGGTCGATACGAACTATTGATGCCACACAGCCCCCCCTCCACAGTACGGAGTACTACAGATGTCCAAGGGTGAGGGCATGTAGGCGTCGATGTTGGTGGAAATCATGCATGTAAGCAGGTGCACTACTGGTACTTCCAACAAGGTGGGTTGTGCAGGTGGAGCGGAGAGAGGCAGGTCCACTTCGTAGTCAGTCAGCCACCATGGCCAGATGAGACGGCGACTGGCCCAGGAGTAAGCGGGCGTGATGGAGGCGTTTGTGGCCCTTAAGTGGATTGAGCCGTCTGTAGAAATGAAAGCATGTAGAGATGCTCAGTCATACTCACGTGGGAGTGTGAGATTGTGTGCAATGTTGATGTGTAAGGGACCGTCCACTGGCGGGATCTTGGTATCTGTCAAAAGAATGAGCATTCAGTCGTCGAACATCACTATAGAAATGTTGTTCACTCAGTACAGCGGCACAATGCTGCAGGACAAACTGGTAGTAGGTGTATGTGTCTGCGACGTTTGAGGTGAGGGAGCGAAACCTGCGCAGAGTGAAACAGGGGGCGAGGTCGGGAAACCAGCGAACGATGGCAAACACTCTTTGGCGGAAGAGATGTGCAGTGAGGTTGATAGGAGTACGTCTTCATTCTCGAATGTGGAAGGATCGTCTGCAGAGTCTGACTGTGGCAGTGTCAGACCATCAGGGTCGACAAAAGCCAGTTTCAGGCGATGCAGAGAAACCGACTGTGTGCGGTTTTTATTCATGATATCAAAAGTCATGTCCCTCCGCCGCAGGACCTTGTAGGGGCCAAGATAAGGAGGTTGAAGAGGCTACCTAACCGCCTCATCACACAGCATGACGTGTGACTAGTTGGAGAGTGTGGTGGGAACATGAGTCTCGGGCAGTGAGTGACTGATGGGCAGGTGCAAACGCATTTGTTGAAAATGCGTGAGCATCCAGCTAATGAAATCTGGTGAGGGGGGAAGATCCTTGTAACCTGGGGAAGAATAAGTTCCCCGGTAGGACTGGATTCTCGCTGGGAAAAAATTCGGATATTGTCCCCTGTAGGTCAGGTTTATAGGTCGAGCGTAGACCAAGTAGCACCCACGAGAGCGCTTCCGCCTAGAGATAATCATGACATTGAAGGGTCGTCTTGAGGGTGCGGAGCCATCACTCCACCAACCCATTGCTTTGTGGGTGACAGGCGGTATAGGCGGTATTGTGTATTGTTATACCACAGATATTGCAGAGGATGGTGGAAAGGGATGATTTGAACTGTCGACCCTGATCGGTGGTGATGTGGTCAGGCACCCGAAATGAGTGGTCCGTGAGCCAATGAAATACTTGGCTACCATCTCGGCAGTAATGTTAGGGAGAGGGACAGTATCGACCCAGTGAATCAAACGGTCGATAGTTAATAAGATATATCTATGGCCCTCTCAAGGAGGGAGAGGCCCGATCAGATCAATATGTACGTGACGGAATCATCCTGTGGGAATGTCAAACTTGCCCAGAAGTGGGGAGGTGTGGCAGCTGATCTTGTTGCACTGGCAAGCGACACAGCTGTGTGCCCAGGTTTGACAGTCCCATTTGATATTCTTCCAGACAAAATGTTCTGACAAGAGACGTGTGGTGGCTCGAACGCCTGGGTGAGCTAGGTTATGCAGGGTGTCGAAAACCTGTCGACGCAGCCCGGGTGGGAGCAAAGGGTGTAGGGTGCTTGAAGAATCACACCACACCTAGTCAGACACAGAAAATTTAGCCTTTGTGAAAACAAGTGATGTTTGTGGGTCTCGCAGGAGAGCCTGAGAATCTTCGTCAGAAGCTTGGAGGGAGGCCAGATCGGGAAGATCAACGATGTGGGAAACAGCTCTGATCTGTGAGAAGAAATCTGCAGCAATGTTATCTGCACCCTTGATGTAAAGGACGTCTGTTGTGAAATGAGAAACCAGGTCAAAGTGGCGGTAACGTCGAGGGGGTGGCTCCTCAGGTGGGTTGCAGAACGCTTCTGCCAGTGGTTTGTGATCGGTAAGGACGAAAAACGAACGTCCCTTGACGTTGGGGCGGAAATGTTTAATTGCCTTGTAAACAGCAAGGAGCTCTGTATCGATAGCAGAATATTTTCTCTGGGCCTTACATAGTTTCTTGGAGAAGAAATGAATGGGAGAAACCATGTCATCTTCGCGTTGTTGCAACACTGCCCCCACTGCGATGTCGCTGGCGTCCATAGTGATGAATAACTCGGCCGAGGAGTCGGAGTGGCGCGTGCCACCGTGTGAGCTACAGAAGTCTTCAGATCCTTGAAGGCCTCTAGCACCGGAGCGGTCCAAGAGACGGGTTTGATACCAGAAGTTTGTTTGCCTGATAGCACATCCGTCTGGGGTGCCTGAGCAGTGGTGGTGGAAGGCAGATGGCGACGATAGCAATTGATGGTGCCGAGGAAATGGCGTGGCTCTTTGTAAGTAGTTGGGGGAGGTTGGGAGCAGCAGGCGGTTAAGCGACTGGAAACGGGGACCTCCGCAAGTGAGGGGGCGAGTGGGGGGGTTGAGAACGCCACCTGCGTGGAAACTACCTGATGCATAACATGCCTTTAGTGCATGTGGTGGGCCACTGAGGCGAGGTGAGGGGTCCATGTTATGCGAAACACTGAATTGTGCATGTAAATTAGACACAACTGGAACACCATGTGTGCGGAATGGATCTGGCACGGCTTGTAGTAATGGCGGCATTGCACACGGCCCGACAGTAACTGATGTAGCATGACGGTGGGTGGCTAAACACATGTTCAAATGGAGATCACTTTGTTCTTGAAACACTCGATTTGAAGAGACACAATTCGAAATACTGTTCAGTTCACAGTTCATTGTCAGATGGGTACAATCCGGTGACACAAAGACTGAGTCCATAGTTCGCTCTAACAGCGTAGTTGTCGACTGTTGAAAACTAATGAGGTTAGCACATGGCGTTGGTTGAGAATGTGAATCACTGTGCATAAATGATGAATACGCCATTGGCGAAGAAACAACAAAACTCAGTGAGCGGAGTTGTGCTTCCACATCTTCAAACATGGCGTTGTTTGGCGTGGTCATTGCATAGTGCATATAACCTGTTGCATAAGCACCGGCGTGGAAGACAGAAAACACAAACGAACTGTGACGTCACCGCTATGGGAACGTGATCGGTAATCAGGATACAGAAAACTTAATTCTTATATATGTCGTAGGTCATATATATTTACACTTGACACAGCATCCATACAGAATGAAGTATAACAAAGAACTGACTAAAGTAAAGTTAAGATGGGGGCTCGACAGAGCACTTAGATTTCACAGATATTAAATTTCATGGTTGATACGAACTACCGACGGCACATGCTCGTATGCAGTATACTCAATATTCAGAAAAGATCAAAACTTATTCATTAATGACACACACATGAAAGAATGTGCAATAGATATGGCAAAAGCATTTGTTTAGGATGATGTTGCTAGTATTTAAGAATAGCTGCTCTGTAATGTAACACCGTAAAAAATCTATTTCCTGATATGGGTCATTGCACGAAATAAATATTTTAATTGCTAAATGTCGGCCGCGAGTACTGATCAAATGGATCTCAGTCAACATTATTCACATGATAATAGACTTCTTTTATGTACACAAAGAATTAGTTGCTTTATAATGCATTTAAAATGAGTTGTGATTTTTGATGTTTGGCTCACCTGAAGGGACATGATGCTATTGTCTAGGTAACACCAATGGCAAACCGGCTTTCCCTACCAGGTCGCTAGCAGTTCAGTTGGTAAAGCACCTCTGTTTCCATCCATGAATAAACTGTATCATGTGTTCCGGCATTAGATGCACCTATGTTCATTAGTTCTTATTGTAAAGTGGTATTTTCTGGCGTTGAAGTGTTCTGCATCAATCAGGTATTGTGAACAAATGTTTTGCGTTGGTGTTGCATTAATAATTACAGTGCAACGCATCTGAACATGAGATTCACAATAAAAGCGGTTGTCCAAGAACAAGATAATATTCTGCTGCAAAATGTAACCCCAAATTGACAACAGTAATGGACAATGTGTCTTACCACACCATTGTGATAGATGAAGCTCCAACAATGCAATGGAGGAAATCAGATATTTTACTGGGTACAAGAAATGTCCTATTGCTTAAAATTGAACATAGCATGTGTAAAGCATAGTTAATGGAACTTGTAGTGCATTACAAGCCAGAAACTTCACACTACCAGATTGACGAACTGGCTAATGGTAAAAGGCACATAGTTTGATCAGGCTGCCTCCATATCATGCTCATTTAAATCCGACTGAGAATATATGGGCCTAGGTAAAAAAAATATGGCAAAAAAAACAGCAAGAAATTTATGCTCAACAAGGCTGAAAAGTTGATGAAAGAAGCCATTGCAATTGTTACACTACAGGACTAGTCTTGAGTTGACAGCCATACCACGAAGGTAGCTGAGAAGACATGCATTTATGAGGGACTGTGACGAGTTTTTAAACACAGCAGAGTTTACAATTATTCATCTTGATAACATTCTAATGCAGTTGAAATTGTGACAGAACCATAAAAGTGTATTACTAAACAAGCAGCTAAAGAAATGACAGGTCAATAGTTATGAGAAACCCCTTCTCAATATAAAAATAAATGTGTAACTTCTTCACTTATATCACTGCAAAACCCACTGCGATCCTCATATCATCAGCTACTGATGGTCATTAAAAATTACATTATTTCATTTAAAAATTATAGTTGCTTGAGTATTGTGGTAGATGTGGACGTTTCGCATATTAATCATATGGCAAAATACTGTCCTCATTTTATGCTATAATTTGCCAAAATCCTGTTTTGATATTTCAGGCAATTTGTGAGATACAAGAGATCTATGAATATTTGATTCTGGCTTTTTCACCGGCACGTGTTCACGACAGAGCTCTTTACATACATTCGATTTTCTCCTGACATTGGAGAAGGTGGCGATATCCTTCCAAGTTTAAAGGATAATTCAGTATTGTATCTACAAAACAAAACAAAAAAACCAAGATCGCATAAAATATTTCTTTATTAAGACAACCGCTTTCAACAGATGTTGCTACCACCTTTAGGTCTTTAGAAACTTTTTGTTGTAAAACTTGTTTTATTTTATGCTGAACATCAGACACAAGATATCAACTTGGTGAGGTTCAGTGTAAAATGAACATGTTTTACAACAAACAGTTTTTTTTTAAATGTGAAGATGACAACAAAGTCTGTTAACCAGTTGTATTAAATACAGAAATATTTTTCATAACATGGGCTGTTGAATGGTTTTTTACAGTTTAAACAGATTGCCCTTCAGTACTCTCAAAATGAGAAAATTCTACCTTAGATTTGAACAATGGAAAATCCAGGATGGAATGTAACAATGTTAGAGAAGGGCAGTTGCTACTCACCATGTAGCAGAGAATCTGAGTCACAGATAGGCACAACAAAAATTTTGTATCAAAATTTTGTACATAGCAAGATACGACCTAACATGCACCAAATGCAAATTCACAGCAAACCCTATTTTTCTCTGCTAACTTTAAGAATTTCTTGCAGTAGTTTACCTAATACTGAAATATTACAATAACTATGACCATTGAAGAAATGACAGGTGGCTTGTCATGACACTATAGATGTTCAAAGAATCAGAGTTTATTACTGAACAGTTTCTTTAAAATCATTTGACAAAGATAGCAGATCGGCCGCTGTGCACAACGAGCTTGACAGGTTCTGTGGCGAGTAGGCCTGGCATTATCATCACCTGCTGACACATTCAGCACATGCTGGTCACTACTCTTCCCTCTGCTCACTGAACTGTCAGAAGCCACAAATTATTTAGAATGCACTAAAATTCCATAGTTTGAAACAACAGGTTTGGATATTTTTAATTCTGTTTGAAAGTGTGTTGACAAAATAGGGGTTTTCAAAAATGGTCTGCAGTTAGTACTGGTAGTGTACCAGCTATGATCAGTAGTATAAATAGCTTCGTTAGTCAATTATGAAAAAAACAGAATAAATTATTTAACTTTTCACACTACATTATTCATCAGTAAACACTACGTGAGAAAAGTATGAGAATGCTGTTTGCTATGAAAAACATTAACGAAAATTATGCATATAGTATGCTGAGGGAATCCATCACTATTTCATGGAAAGCTTAAGCAGTTTAATGAGAAGCCGATGAACACTGCTGTTGGTCTCTTGCTTTACGGAAATGTCGACACACTGTAAAGATAAGAGGCAGTAGCTCTCATTTCCAACATGGCGCGGAGTAACATTTTTGCACCTCTGTGACTGAGCCACATACATTTATTTCGAATTCAGAACATCTTTAGAAATTTTATTAGCATAAGACGTATCGCTACGTTCAGTAACTAGTGGATCTAGAGGCAAGAACCATAAAATACTGTAGAACTGCCACTGAAAATACACAAATCTGTTAATGAAATCATATAATCGAATATTCTGTTAACTGTGTTCCATCAAGCATTTACTCTCACAGCCACATCGTCTTATTTAGGTCGCAGTCTGGTAAAGCTACTTCAGTATGACAAAAGACTTCACGTTTCATTAAGACAGTCATTCGTTGTATGATATTACACTACTGGCCATTAAAATTGCTACACCACGAAGATGACGTGCTACAGACGCGAAATTTAACTGACAGGAAGAAGATGCTGTGATATGCAAATGATTAGCTTTCCAAAGCATTCACACAAGGTTGACGCCGGTGGCGACACCTACAACGTGCTGACAGGAGGAAAGTTTCAAACCTATTTCTCATACACAAACAGCAGTTGACCGGCGTTGCCTGGTGAAACGTTGTTGTGAAGCCTCGTGTGAGGAAGGGACATGCGTACCATCACGTTTCCGACTTTGATCAAAGGCGAATTGTAGCCTATAGCGATGGCGGTTTATCGTATCGCGACATTGCTGCTCGCGTTGGTCGAGATCCAATGACTGTTAGCAGAATATGGAATCGGTGGGTTCAGGAGGGTAATACGGAATGCCGAGCTGGATCCCGAAGGGCTCGTATCACTAGCAGTCGAGATGACAGGCATCTTATCCGCATTACTGTAATGGATCGTACAGCCACGTCTCGATCCCTGATTAAACAGATGGGGACGTTTGCAAGACAACAACCATCTGCACGAACAGTTCGACGACGTTTGTAGCAGCAAGGTCTATCAGCTCGGAGACCGGAGTGGCCGTGCGGTTCTAGGCGCTACAGTCTGGAACCGAGCGACCGCTACGGTCGCAGGTTCGAATCCTGCCTCGGGCATGGATGTGTGTGATGTCCTTAGGTTAGTTAGGTTTAATTAGTTCTAAGTTCTAGGCGACTGATGACCTCAGAAGTTAAGTCGCATAGTGCTCAGAGCCATTTGAACCATTTGATGGTGTACTCAACGACGAACCTGGGTGCACGAATGGCAAAACGTCATTTTTTCGGATGAATCAGGTTCTGTTTACAGCATCATGATGGTCACATCCGTGTTTGGCGACATCGCGGTGAACGCACATTGGAAGCGTGTATTCGTCATCGCCATACTGGCGTATCACCCGGCGTGATGGTATGGGGTGCCATTGGTTACACGTCTCGGTCACCTCTTGTTCGCACTGACGGCACTTTGAACAGTGGACGTTACATTTCAGATGTGTTACGACCTGTGGCTCTACCCTTCATTCGATCCCTGCAAAACCCTACATTTCAGCAGGATAATGCACGACCGCATGTTGCAGTTCCTGTACGGGCCTTTCTGGATACAGAAAATGTTCGACTGCTCCCCTGGCCAGCACATTCTCCAGATCTCTCACCAATTGAAAACGTCTGGTCAATGGTGGCCGAGCAACTGGCTCAGCACAATACGCCAGTCACTACTCTTAATGAACTGTGGTATCGTGTTGAAGCTGCATGGGCAGTGTACCTGTACACGACATCCAAGCTGTGTTTGACTCAATGCCCAGGCGTAACAAGGCCGTTATTACGGCCAGAGGTGGTTGTTCTCGGAACTGATTTCTCAGGATCTATGCACCCAAATTGCGTGAAAATGTAATCACATGTCAGTTCTAGTATAATATATTTGTCAAATGAATACCCGTTTATCATCTGCATTTGTTCTTGGTGTAGCAATTTTAATGGCCAGTAGTGTATTATGAAATACCTGTTGTCTTAGTGCAGTGCATATTAACAGCGTTTCCCGTTACCATACTGAAGAAAATAGACGCATATATCAGAGAAATTGTCAACAATACATTCCAACTCGTTATCGAAAACCGTCTGATAATGCGGAGGTAGTTTTTTGATCCCACACATGTAGCGACTTACAGATACTAAGTCACATTTAAAGAGCAATCGCCAAAACAGAACAAACAAAAGGAAACAAAAACTAGCTTTCTTGGTGGTAATCTATAAAGGGGGAGAAATTTAAACAAATGCAGATGACTGATTAGAAAATGGGTGGTAGGTGTGTTTCCCAACCAAGCTCCTTAGTGCTGTTTTCCAGGTCGCATCTGCGACTGCAAGGCATGTCATTTGTTGGCAACATATGCCAACTGGATGGACACATCCCTGTTAAGCAGTTCGAAACACAAAACACCTTCTCTGCGCCACCAAATGTATATCAATAACAATCATTTTTGTGGACGTACAAATGCCATCTTTTGAGATAGTGTTATGCTTAACCAATACTTTTCCCTCATGAAGTTACCATACGGTACTTCAAATCGCCATCAGGCCGCACCGAGTACGTTTATAGCGACATCGTTAAGCTATTACAGTAATAAACTCGTTTTCGACTAGATTTTTCTCTTTCCTTTCTTTTAACCTCGATATGGCTATTGAAGGCAGTATTGCACGAAGGTCAACTGGTCATCACACTTGCCAATTATCGGATACATTGTCATCAACCATAGTAGTAAATCGCAGAAACGTCAACGTGTTTATCTTCCTGAATGTGGTGATTAATTTACACCAAAATGATCGTACTTGAGAAGATACAACATTGACTTTCTCGATTTCAATCACTCGGTACAATGCACAGGTGTGTCAAATTGCCTCCACTGCTTTCACGATTTTATTAAACACGAACAGCACACAATGTCACAAATGTCAGACTTTACTCCGTTGTAGACTCCGTTTCCTGATGCATACACTATGCTCCTCATAGCGTCAAAAATGAGAAATATTCAAGTTGTCATAGCACGATGTATTATACAAACTTGAACAAAATAAGAGCATACTTAAATATGCTTTTAGCAACATGCTATACAAAATCGGCAAGGAGTATGCTGAAACATGGTATTACACCAGACACAACGATGCATAATGTTATACTTGCTAATTCGAGCACAGAAAAGTCTGCTGGAAATCATAAGCTACATGCCCATTGCGTCGCAGGACGTGGCCGGATGCCAGGCTATACGAATCGGCCGCTGTCTGATGGCGCTGAAATTGGTCTTGCCATGACAGACACCCACAAGCCCATTCACAATCTTATTTTCGCAAGATTTTTCTTTCCTGGCTTTTTAGGAAATCAACGAAACAGTCTCTTGACATTCTGTCAGTTGATGCTTTTAGCAGACAGACGAAACATAGCTTAGAAAAGAAAGAAAAAGGATGGGTTTGCGTTTAAACTACATGACGTTAACTACTAGGCCACAAATAGGTTATTCACAACCAGCATCTTAAGTGGAAGTCAACACTTCTCATACTGTGTGCTGGGTAACCCATTATGACAAAAACATGATGCTAACACACGTGAAATTCGGTTTTTGGTTGGACTGAGGCTAGTTTGTAATGTCTAAGGAGTTGGTTGGTTTCCACTGGGGGTACCTGTTTCTAAGAGTCACAAACATACGCTCTTTACCTACAGTCATGCCAAGTAAAGAACTCAGGACTGTGCTGTGGTTACAAATCAACATTAAACATGTCCATTCCCTACTGGAACAGAGTTGGAATAGTTCTGGCTGACAGAGGCAGAAGTTGCTGCTTGCTGAAACTCTGTCTCTAGTAAGCTTTCTTACACTAATAATGTTATTTTAATTCATGCATCAGTTGTCATGGTCATAGGACCTACATTTCTTATTTTAAGTGACTTGAGATTTTGAAAAAAATAGCACTGGACTAGGATTCGAGCTCCAATTCCTTTTTCTCTGGATGTGAATTCTTCGAGATGGGACTGTTCTATGATTTCGTTGTTTCCTCATGAAGCCAAACTCTTCTAGGTCTCTACAAACGCCGCTATCCTAATTACTACTGAAAGAAAATTCGGGAAATGACACCTCTGTGTGTTGGGTCAACAACCACAATATGCGGGGGTTTGGAATCTCAGGCAGCACAGACCTGTTTGTTGCGTTATATCTAGCCGAACATGTGCACATATCGCTACTGGTGAAGAAACAATAAATATTTCACTCTTATTCACAGCTATAAGACAATAGCAAAGATGTCAGGTTGGAATCCCTGCCAGGCATACATCATTTGCATCGTCGTTTCAGGTTGTTGTAACACGCTTTGGTGAACATATTTAATATCTGAAATCTGATTGTGCTTAGTTTACAATTCATGTACGTACTGGGTTCTACTCCACACCCTTCACCACAACTTTGCTTTATGGCGTTTCACACTTGTGTGTTGCACTTTATTACATACCTTTCGTTGTTACCTCTCAGGGGCAACATAAGCTTCGTGGGATTTACTTGTATAGTGCTAAAAGTATTGTCATTTATTTCCAGGTTCAGACATTCCGTCTTGTAAACTGATACTGGTGAACACTTCGGTATTTTACGTCTCTTTGTGCCTAGTGGAGACTCGACTAAACACAGAAGCTTTGTTTGGTTAACAGTGAGTACAAATTCAGATCACTTATAGCAACATGGAATACAAAATCCTCACAGGGCGTGCTGAAACATAGTATTATATCATACGGAACGGTACAAAATGTTGTACCGGTACTTGCTAATTCGAGTGCGGATAAGTCCGCTGGCGATCATAAGCTCCATGCTCGATGCGTCGCAATCACTGGGGCAGATGCCAGGCTGTATGAAGCGGCCGCTAGCTGATGGCGCTGAAATTGGTCTTATCATGACAGACACCCATAGGCCCATTCACAATCTTGTTTCCGCAAGATTTTTCTATTCCTGGCTGGTTAGAAAATCGACGAAACTATCTCTGACCTTACGTCAGACAGATGCTCGTACAAGACAGTTGGAACATGGCTTAAAAAAGAAAGAAAAAGTATGGGTTTGATATCTCATCTTTGGGTTCAGACTGCGTGACGTTGACTACTGGACCACTGTTCACAACAACAGGTCAAGTGGAAGTAACACTTCTCGTTCCGCGTACTGGGTACCCAATTATGACGAAAGCATGATGCTAACACATGTGAAATTCGATAGTTGGTTGGACTGAGGCTAACTTGTATTGGCTAACGTGTGGGTTTGATTCCCACTGGGGGTACAGATTTTAAAAGCTACAAACATACCATCTTCATCTCCAGTAACGCCAAGTAAAGAACGCAGGACTGTGATGTGCTTCCAAATCAACATTAAACATGTCCATTCACGACTGACTGGAACTTTTGGCTATCAGATGCGGAAGTCGCCGCTTGCAGAAACTCTGTCTCTAATAAGCTCTCTTAAACTAGTAAATTTATTACAGCTCGCGAACCAATCGTCATGTAAGGTCATAGGACCTACATTTCGTATTTTAAGTGATCTTGTGATTTTGATAATATTGGCACTGTACTATGATTCGTGCTCCGATGTCAACTTTTTCTGGATTTGAAACCTTCGAGATGATACTGTTACGTGGCTTCTTTGTTTCCTGACGAAGCCATGTTGCTCCAGGTCTAGGAACGGTGCGAAAGGGAATTCGATAACTGACAACGAATTTAGCCCCTTAGTCCCATCCCCTCTGGATCCGCTGCTGGCGAGATTATTATAATCACTGAGTGTTAACGAAACAAGCATTGAAGAAATAAGCGTTTCCAGGCTCAAAGACAAGAACAGTGGCATGTTTTTTTTCCAAGAATTAGAGGGATACGTATTAAAGAATCTTAGAGTATGTGCTGCAGCAAGCCTTCGACTGCTGGCGCTGTATCAAGCCCCAGCTACTGTCGATCCCAAGTGCCGGGGCGTGTGGGCGTACAGGATATTCAGTCACAGAGCAGCCTCTGCATCTTGCCTATTGCGACTAGAGAGTTACATAGGCGCTTAGTATTCCGTGGACAGCTTCACAGCGCGCCATTCCTTCCCCAGCCAGCTACGAAGGTTTGCACATGGGCTTTTTTTTTTATTTCAATACAGTATATTTCTTTACCATTCTTATCCAATCGCAGGGATTTTTTTTTGTGCTGACAGCTAATATACAAGTCTTGTGCGTAATTTGCCGAATGTCGAGGTAGAATCGATAAAATTATCAGTAGTATTGGAGGGGTGAGATCTTTGTCAGTGTCTGCATACAGAAGGTACAATTAGAAATGTTTTCGTGCTAAATAATTCATTCCACAAATTGGGGTATTTTGTTATAATAATGAGCGTCGGTAATTGTTTGTAGCGATATATTGTAATTATACGTAGGTAGTTTGATAATTCTGGTAAAAAAGCGAGAAAAAAACTTTGTTTCGTAGACAACTCACCTTATTTCTCGACGTAGTCTCCTTTGAGGAATATACACGTGGTCCAGCAATACACCAGCTTTTTCATCCTATGGGAAAAACAGGTTCTGTCAAACTTTGCAAAATACTCGTTGGCTCTAACTTCCTCATTTCATGAAAATTTCTTCCCAATATGCCAAAATTTCAAGTTATGGAACAGGAGGAAGGCACTTTGGGGTAAGTCTGGTTTAATAGGGTGGATGAGGAACCAATTCAAGGCCCATTAAATGCACTTTCGCCATCGTTATCGCTGATGTGTGGAATGGTGCATTATCCTTTTGAAATAGAACTTTTTTGCGTGCCATCCTTGGTTTTTTTTCAGCCAAGGTAAGTTTCAAACCATCCAACTATGAAGTATAATAGGGTCGAGTTATTATTATTCTTTGGGAAGCCCAAAAAACGGCCCCCATCGCCTTACTAGCTGATGTAATGGTCTTTGTCTCCTTCTGTGTACTTTCACCAGCCTTTGTCCATTGTTTTGACTGCTGTTTTGACTCTGGCATGTAATCATGGATCCCGGTTTCATCATCAGTCACAAATAGGTGCGATAAGTATTGCGGATTGCGATTAACCATCACCAGACATTGTGTTGAAATGTTGTGTCAGATGCGCTTTTGGCCGACTGTGAACAATCGCAGCACCCACTTCACACACAACTCCTTCATAGCCGGTTCTCCGTGAAGGATATTACGCACTCGCTCAGTTCAGATGCCTACAGTCTCAGCAACCTCACGAATTTTTATTTGGTGGTCTTGATTAGCACATCATGAATTTTGTCAATGGTTTCCTTTGTGGTATCCTCTGCTGGACGGTCGGAGCGCACTTTGTTTTCCGAGCTTGTCCAACCATGTTTAAAGTCAATACTCCAAAAATAAGTGGTCTTCAATGATGGTGCAGAGTCCATGTGAACTACATGCAATTCTGTTTTGATCTCCACGGTAATCCAACGCTTGAAATGGAGACGTTTAATAACAGCTCGGAACTCGGTTTTCTGCACTGTTCATTGCAGGCTTACCAATTCAAAAAAATGGTTCAAATGGCTCTGAGCACTATGGGACTCAACTGCTGAGGTCATTAGTCCCCTAGAACTTAGAACTAGTTAAACCTAACTAACCTAAGGACATCACAAACATCCATGCCCGAGGCAGGATTCGAACCTGCGACCGTAGCGGTCTTGCGGTTCCAGACTGCAGCGCCTTTAACCGCACGGCCACTTCGGCCGGCGCTTACCAATTCCGATGGCTATCAACAATGAACTGTATGCTGTATATTCTTTAAATTCTCTATACAACCCTGGGAGTAATCAAGCTTACCAACCATGAAGGCGAAACAAGAAAAGGTTCCATTCCTTCCTAGAAGTTTACCAGATCTATCGATCCACTTTCACACAGACTTGGATTTTTTTTTGTATTATTTATGAGTCTTATAGTGACATCACACAGTAATAAATAAGATTGTAGCAAGAGTTTGTTTGTTTACATATTGTGCTGTGGCGGGTTAATTGTAATTACGTTTCTTCTTACTCTTTTCTGTTCTGCCTGTGAGCACTGTCTGCCAAAATGACATCACCCGCACACAAGCATGTATTAGTATAATATGTAAGTATTAAAATAATTAAAGTATTAAAAATAATATCGAATAAAATCGAAATTTTTGGGGAAGGAGGGGAGCTTGTTCCTAACCATGTTGGTCGTGTCAGAAATGATACACATACATTGTTTAAATAATGCAGATTTCCCTACTATTGCTGGGATGATAGGCTAGTGTAGCGCTAGCTGCTCGATTTGGTTCAGTCACTGTGGCCAGAATCCCCATACTTTAGGCAGTCTTGTAGATGTACCCTACTCTACAAGTATCTCATGTCACTTGCAGCACCAGTATTGATGGTTTCTTGTAGCACTGTGCTAATTCTTATACATAACATATCTACAAGAGGCTTTGGCGGACAATCTTGAAAATCGGGAAAACTGTAGTACTTAAAGAATTTTGCTGTGTTGTCATACACAAGTGTCTTACATCATACATTATATTACTATTTACTGAGATTTTGTGGAATACGTTGTGATATCATTATTTCTAGCAACAGGAAAAAGTGCTCTTTTTAACACACACACTATGACATTACACACTCCGGAAATGTATGGACGACTTAGAAAGTGTTTATTTGCTTATATATCGCTCTGTGGTATTTCTTTAACACTTAATGTCTTGAAAGATGTGTATTTGTTGTTAAATAATGTGCTGCAGTAATTTATTTATATATCACACTTTGGTGTATATTTAACATTACTTACTTCGAAAGAGCATATTTGTTGTTACATAACGCATTGTGGTAATGTGTTTATGTATTGCACTGTAGTGTTTCTTTAACATTTAAAGTATCTGCAAGAGTATATTTGTTGTTAAATAATGTACTGTGGTAATTGGTTAATGCCGTATTTTGGTAGAGATGTCGGTATTTGAAAGAAATCTTACATGTCTTCTTATTCACCTGGGGCTGGGGCTGGTGTCTGCTGCCAACTAAAATGACAAGATTCGCATGACTGGAATAACAATAAAATTAATTTATTACTTGCAACTGTGTAGTCCTAAAGCATCGACTGCACACCAACCAACGCAGTGCAGTGGAACAGCATCAAGAAGGCGCTGACCCTGGTGCCCATGGAAAGGGTAGGCAGCGCCACCTCCAGGAAGACAAGAGTTCAACAGCTCTCTCAACGCTGATTTAACCAACTGGCCATCGCTGGTCGGCCCAGTTCGGTTGCAGACTTCTTCAGCATCAGTACTGAGTTATAGCAAGACATTAGTTAGCCTGCGTTCTGCGAATAGTAATAGAGAGTAAAGTACTTGTATGTAGGAGACACGGGAGGCACAAGAAGATACCTTTGTTTTCTTTTTAGAAATAAAGTGTTCATTTAATCTTCAAGTGTTTTGTACAGATCTTTTTGGATTCCTGCCAGCAGGCTTCGCAAATTCTCTCCTTCCTTGTTTATTGGCTCAAATGGTTCAAATGGCTCTGAGCACTATGGGACTCAACTGCTGCGGTCATAAGTCCCCTAGAACTTTGAACTACTTAAACCTAACTAACCTAAGGACAGCACACAACACCCAGCCATCACGAGGCAGAGAAAATCCCGGACCCCGCCGGGAATCGAACCCGGGAACCCGGGCGTGGGAAGCGAGAACGCTACCGCACGACCACGAGATGCGGGCTTTCCTTGTTTATGTCCATGCCGACTCGCACAGTAGACGACACAAAATCTGGTGACAAGGATTCCAGAACTAATGCTGCCTTTGCTCTACGCCACTCCGTCGCAGCGTGTCAATAATACTCCTCTTTATACTTTCGGAGGTGCAGTGTTACTAATTGTATATAATTACATATTGCGGCGCTCCTCTCATTAAAATGACTCCTAACCCACCTCCTACACCACCTGCGCCTATATTTCCAGCTGCTGTTGGCTTTGATCCAATTCAATATATTCAGTTTCAAAACAAACAAATGTCACTGTTGATGGCAGCATTCCAGCAGCCCGTTTTAATGCACATGGCACTGCTGCATCAACTCCGCCACTACAGCCAGCCAAATCCACAGCACTACTACCGTGCATTCCACCATTCTGAGCTTTCGATGAACAACAAAAAGGAATGAAACGAGTACTACACTCACTTCAGTGCTCGTTGTGCTACACATCAAGTGAAAGGTACTGTGAAACGTTCTTATTTCTTGTAATGGCCGACACAGGAGATTACAGACTCGCTCAGCAGTTATGCCCGACTATTATGCTGGAGTTGCTATTTTTTAAGATTTGCTTTCTACCCTCGCTATCACAATTTAACCAATAGTAATGAAAATACTCAACGGAAAAAAATATTTTTGCGTTCGAGTTTCTACCAAGCTTTTCGTGTTCAGATTAACAAATTACAGACCAAGCAGATGATATACACGATAATGAACCACGAATATTGCCACATTAGTTTCAGCTGTACCAGAACGATGCACATTGTGTGTAGCAGTTTCTGACATACTACATGCTATAAGTATTGCGAGGATCGGGTACATGCTGCTGAGGGTCGTTACAAGTTCTTTCGATTGCGGAAAAATCCAGAACAGACATACCATCAGTTGTTGTTATTGTTGTGGTCTTCAGTCCTGAGACTGGTTTGATGCAGCTCTCCATGCTACTCTATCTTGTGCAAGCTTCTTCATCTCCCAGTACCTACTGCAGCCTACATCCTTCTGAATCTGCTTAGTGTATTCATCTCTTGGTCTCCCTCTTCGATTTTTACCCTCCACGCTGCCCTCCAATACTAAATTGGTGATCCCTAGATGTCTCAGAACATGTCCTACCAACCGATCCCTTCTTCTAGTCAAGTTGTGGCGCAAGCTCCCCTTCTCCCCAATTCTATTCAATACCTCCTCATTAGTTACGTGATCTACCCTTTTAATCTTCAGCATTCTTCTGTAGCACCACATTTCGAAAGCTTCTATTCTCTTCTTGTCTAAATAATTTACTGTCCACGTTTCACTTCCATACATGGCTACACTCCATACAAATACTTGCAGAAACGATTTCCTGACATTTAAATCTATACTCGATGTTAACAAATTTTTCTTCTTCAGAAACGCTTTCCTTGCCATTGCCAGTCTACATATTATATCCTCTCTACTTCGACCATCATCAGTTATTTTGCTCCCAAAATAGCAAAACTCCTTTACTACTTTAAGTGTCTCATTTTCTAATCTAATTCCCTCAGCATCACCCGACTTAATTCGACTACATTCCATTATCCTCGTTTTGCTTTTGTTAATGTCATCTTATACCCTCCTTTCAAGACACTGTCCATTCCGTTCAACTGCTCTTCCAAGTCCGTTGCTGTCTCTGACAATATACAGATTGAATGACATCGGGGATAGGCTACAACCCTGTCTCACTCCCTTCCCAACCACTGCTACCTTTTCATACCCCTCGACTCTTATAACTGCCATCTACTTTCAGTACAAATTGTAAATAGCCTTTCGCTCCCTGTATTTTACCCCTGCCACCTTTAGAATTTGAAAGAGAGTATTCCAATCAACATTGTCAAAAGCTTTTCTAAGTCTACAAATGCTAGAAACGTAGGTTTGCCTGTCCTTAATCTTTCTTCTAAGATAAGTCGTAGGGTCAGTATTGCCTCATGTGTTCCAACATTTCTACGGAATCCAAACTGTTCTTCCCCGAGGTCGGCTTCTATTAGTTTTTCCATTTGTCTGTAAAGAATTCGCGTTAGTATTTTGCAGCTGTGACTTATTAAACTGATAGTTCGGTAATTTTCACATCTGTCAACACCTGCTTTCTTTGGAACTGGAATTATTATACTTTTCTTGAAGTCTGAGGGTATTTCACCTGTCTCATACATCATGCTCAGGGTTTGGCGAGACAGTTTCGTTTTCAGTGTAGCTGTGGACAATACTATAATGACGCAATGATTCGTGATGCAATTACATACAATGTGCTAGAGAATATGATTCGTGAAGAAATTCTCAGACATTCTGATCCTACTTTGACACAAGTGTTACACATTATTGAATATCAGGACTCGTGTGATGGTGCCGTGGGAAATTTGTGGTAGCTCCTGTTTGCAGTGTAACGCAAAGTGACAAACAGGTATGGCCTTGCAACTGACCACTGCACACATATGAGTCACCGCGCCATGGCCAGAGAAAACAAGTATCAATGAATATGTCTGCTGTGAAATCATGTCCCCACTACATTTCCGTACGTGAAAGACAACATTGCCCTTATGGGAATGTGACTTGCTTTGCTTGCGCAAGACCAGGTCATATACAACCTGTATGCTTGTAACGGGGAAGAACTCCAACCACACTCACTCCCGTAAGTGTGGACCACCTTCTCACTCAGTGAGTGTAGCTTTTTCTATATCTGCTACTGGTACTAATAATGATCAAATTCATTATGTCCCTTCATCCCGCTGTGCAATAACAGTCAAACTGTTTGTGAATGCAGTCATTGCCAAACACTGAGTGCGACTTCAGTTAGAAACAAGTGCTTCCATTACATTGTTGAATCATGCCACTTATGAACAGTTGGGCTCACCACAGTTGACAAAACCTTGCACACCACTAACTGTGTATAATGATCAAGACATTCCAGTGCTTGGTACATGTAGTTTGCCTGCCACATTTCAGTCTCACACCAGAATAGTGACATTTACAATTTTACGTTTGCAAGACTGTGAAAATATTTTAGTGTCAGATTCATTTGATTTTTTGGTCTTCATTCAGAACAATGTACGTTCTGTTTCTGCGTTTAATCCAAAAGACGGAGTTACTCACTTGATTGCGGAGTTCCCTGATTTATTTTCTGAAGGACTCGGCAGAGCAAATAATTTTGTCGCATAGATTACAATGAAGGACAATGCGCAAGCTAAGTTTTTTCGAGGGCGTGCCATCCCTCGAGTGCTCAGAGACAAAGTTGCAAGTGAACTTGAAGAATGCCAATACGGTGGTGTTATTGCTCCTATACAGGTTAGTCAACGGGCTTCACCTTCAGTTATCTTACCAAAGACTTGTGGAATACTTTGTCTTTGTGTTAACTTTAAATTCACTGTGAATACATAAACAATAATTGATACCCGTTGCCTCTACCTCAGGAATTAACTGACAGGCTTCGTGCAAGCTGCTATTTTTCAAAAATTGTCTTACGCAATGAGTATTTGCAAATTCCGTTAGATGAGGAGTCTCAGAAAGTGTTTGTGGTCATCACACATTTAGGGTTGTTCAAGTTTTTGCACTGACCCTTTAGCGGAGCTTCTATGCCTGCCATATTCCAACACTACATAGAACAGCTTTCTATAACAGTTCTTTTCTGTTCAAATTACTTGGACGATATTGTGGTGTCAAGATATACACCACAGGCACATATCCGTAACCATTGTACGCTTTTTCAGGTACCTCCAGCTGCAGGTTTGAAGTGCCGCCTGGACAACTGTGCATTTTTTCAGACTGAAATTGAGTACTTAGGCCAAGTTCTTAATAGCCCCTTTAATCAGATCTGCTGGCCATCAGGGACCTCCCTGTCCCATGGAACATGACGGAATTTGTCAGTTCTCGGGAAGATGACATATTATATCCAGTTTATACCCAACGCAGCCCAGATCTCAGCTCCATTACATCGTTTGCCCCAGAAGAATGTGCCTCTTGTTTGGACCAAAAAGAGTCAGAATGCATTCCAGAAACTAAAAAATGCCTTGTTGAGTGACAGCTGCCTTGTTCATTTCGTTCCCGCTAAACCTGTGGTTTTGGCAGTGGATGCTTCTTCATACGAAATCAAAGCTGTGCTCCCGCGCAGATTTGGTTAACAGGACAGGCCGATTGATTTTGCTTCCAAGTTATTGAGCAAGACTCAGTTTAACTATTCCCAAATGGGAATTTACAGCGAACACAACGGAATAATTAGCGCACACAAAGAGTGTTAGACAATGCCAAAGAGGTCTATTTTACACAGTGCACTTTGCGCCGTCACACGCGAAATATATTGTTCACACAATTCTAACACCCCTCCTTGAACTTATATTTTGTGTGTTGCTTCCACAAGACAAACCAAATAGTCCCACAATCTTCTCAAACTTCTCCCTTTCCAAGGGTTTGGTCAGGTCAGCTAACATGTCTTCTGTGCGCAGATAGTCCACGGCAATGTTCTGTCGCTCTATGTGGTCCCGAATGAAATGGTGCCGTATATCAATATGCTTTGTCCTAGCACTAGTAACATCATTTTTAGCTAGGTTTATGGCTCCCTTATTGTCACAGAAGATGGTTGTAGGTTCCTCAATTAAATTGGGTTCTATTTCACTTATTAATGTTCGTAGCCATAATGCTTCCTGTGTGTTGTAAGATAGTGCCATATACTCGGCCTCTACGGTGCTCAATGCAACAGTTTTTTGCTTTTGACAGGACCATGATGTGAGGCCTCCCCATTAATTTAAAACAGCAGCCAGTGGTGGAGTATCTGTCTCCCAATTCACTCCCCCAGTCCGCATCGCTATATCCCTCTAGTTTTGCGTTACCATCTCTATGGTACTTTAACTCATAGTTTGAGGTTCCTCTTAGGTATCGGAATATCCTCTTTACAGCTTTCCAGTGCTTTTCCATAGGGTCTCTGCAATATCTGCTCACTGCATTGGTGGCAAAAGCAATGTCGGGTCGTGACGTTTGAGACAAATATAACAGACTCCCTACTGCTTCTAAATAAGGAACATTCTTGTCACATTCCACATCAGTCTCATTTACACTTAACTTCACTCCTACTTCCATTGGAGTACTTATGGGTTTGCAATCACTCATGCCAAATTTCTTTAATATTTTTTCCGTGTATGATGATTGACTTATGCTCAATTCTTGTCTTTCTTCATCCTTAGTAATCTGCATACCTAAATAACGTTTGACTTCTCCCAAATCAAGCACCTTAAACTTGGCTTGCAGCTGTTTCTTGAAAATTCTCATTTGGCCTTCACTTTCAGTCAGGATAAAGAAATCGTCCACCCATATCGCCATTGTTATTATTTCTTCTTTTCTCCCTTTATAGTAAATGCTGGGATCTGCCTTGGATTGCTTCATATTCATATTTATTAGAGTTTCATGTAGACATCGATTCCAGCAACGTCCACTTTGTTTAAGTCCATAAATACTTTTTCTCAAACGCCAAATCTTTTTACTTTCTGATCTGGTTTTTATGGCTTCCCTTGGTGGAATGACATATATCTCCTCCTCCAATTTCCCATTTAAATATGCCGTTTTAACATCCATATGATGAATTATTAAATTTCGTTTTACTGCCAAGGCTAAAAGATATCTCAATGATGCATACTTGACTATAGGTGAAAAAGTTTCTTCGTAATCTACCCCTTGTTTTTGTGAATATCCTTTTACCACAAGTCTTGCTTTGTATTTTGGTGATGAGCTTTCAGGGTTCTTCAAATTGAAGACCCATTTTGCCTGCAGTGGTTTCTTATCTCCTGGCATATCTACCCATTCAAAGGTTTCGTTCTGATATAAAGATTCTAATTCTCTCTTCATCGCTTCTTTCCATTCTTGAGAGTTTGGGCCACTCATGGCTTCTTCTGCTGTTCTTGGCTCATCATTAAAAGACTGTGCTGTATACAGCTCAAAATCCGGATATTCCTTGGGTTTTGGTACACGAGAAGAACGCCTTACATTGTTTTCTTCATTTTTTTCATCCTCTAACTCATTGTCGTCATAAATTGTATCCATTTGTCCTTGGCTGTCGTCTTCCTCTTCTTCACTTTCTATTTCCTCACACAAGGTTTCACCTTCTGAACTAGGTGCAGTTGACTTAGTGGTTTTGCTCTCTTTTGAGTCCTTTCTATTTTCAAAGAATATTACATCTCTACTTGTGACAATCTTAATTAATCGGTAGCCCTTTGAATTTTCACAATAGCCTACAAAAATATACTTTTTAGCTTTCGGATCGCATTTTCCTCTTAGCTGTTTTGGAATATGTGCCATTGCATCACACCCAAAAACCCTTATATTGCTTAGATCAGGTTTCTTTCCTATCCATATCTCATAAGGGGTTCTATTCTTTAATGCTTTTGTAGGTGATCTATTGTTCAAATATACAGCTGTTGACACTGCCTCTGCCCAAAAATCTTTGGATAATTCAGCGTCAGTCATCATGCTCCTTGCTTTCTCAACAATGGTCCTATTAACCCTCTCAGCAACCCCATTTTGAGATGGGCTGTACCTTATGGTCGTTTGATGCCTGATTCCCTTTTCTGCCAGAAGTTTCTTCAATTTCTGGTTAATATATTCTCTCCCATTATCAGACCTGATGATCTTGAACTTCTTTCCCGTCCACCTTTCAACCATATTGCAATATTCCTCAAAGATATCTCTCACTTGGTCTTTAGAACTAAGAAAATAAACATGAGTATATCGTGAGTAATCATCAATAAACGTAAGAAAATAATTACTCCCACCTATGGATTCACACTCCATCGGGCCACATACATCTGTGTGGATTAACTGTAAGACTTCTGTGGATTTACTCTTACTAGTCTTGAAGGGTAACCTTGCTTGTTTTCCCTTTATACATGTCTCACAAGGATCCTTGGACACACTAAAATTCTGTATTCCCTTTACCATATCCTTTATTATAGACATACTCTTTCTATTTAGATGTCCAAGCCTCCGATGCCATAAAAAACCTTCTGCTGAATATACTGAATCCCTATCATTTTTATGTTTACTGTCAATGGTATCCAACTTAAAAATACCCCTTTCGTTACTTGCTGTAGCTCTAACTTCAGCACTTTCACTGATTACTCTTGCACCCTGCATGTCAAAAGTGACTGTATTTATTTTCTTGACAATGTCCCCTACAGACAGCAGTTTAGTTGCCATATTTTTCACATAATGAACATTGTGTGCTGTAACCATATCTGATTCACCATTTACACTTACATGTAGATCTAGTTTCCCAGCCAGGTGACACTGGAGCTTGTTGCCATCAACAGTAGATATTCCCATATGAGTCTTATCTTTGATGTCATAAAGAAGTGATTTACCTTTAACAATATGCACAGATGCACCTGAGTCTAAAATCCATTCCATATCACGATTACTCATCCCACCAAAAGATTAAAAACATGAGAGTGCCTTACCTTTGTTATTGGTCCTTCTCTCTGGGCTATCAGTAACATACCTCTTTTGCTGAGTGTCTGATCTTGGGCTTACTTTTTCTTTGCACTGAGACGCAATATGTCCAATCTTCTGACATTTATAGCACCTCACCGGTTTCTCCTTTTTGTTTTTTGAGTAGAGAGCAGACGCACCTTCCTTCTCCAATGCACAACAGCTTGGAGCACTCTTTAGGTCCTGCAGGATTTTCATCTTAACACTGTCGCCTGTGATTGGTATACCCCAGCTTTCAAGTCCCATAATCATAGGTGCATACCTTTCGGGCAGTCCTGCCAACAGCAATGTTCCTATCCATTCGTCAGTGACCTCGAATCTTATGTTTCTCAGTCGGTTCGACGTGGTTATTATTTTGTTAACGTATTCGTCTACACTCTTACATTTGTCCAGACGAGTGGTAATTAACTCGCGTAATAATCCTATTTTTCTCGTAAGACCACCATCCTCGAATGCAGTTCGTAAATTGTCCCAGACTTCTTTCGCTGTAGCAGCTTTTTCAACGTGAACATAATTTACCGAATCAATCAGTAATATCAATTTTGATTTTGCTTTCCTATCCTTATTTGAATAATTCTGATCTGAGGATTTCATTGTCCCATCTACCACGTCCCATAGGTCGTCTAAACGTAAATACGCTTCTACTGCGAACTTCCAGGTTGCATAGTTTTCGCGACCTATAAGTCTTTCAATCTGTGGAATTTGTGCCGCGCTCATTCTTAACGGTAACTTGCTTTTTATTGCCGTAAAGAACACCGAAAAATAATGCGGAAAAAAATTGCGATCGTCTTGTAAGGATAACTCGCACTTCACGTAAATTGGAACTTTTCCAATACTTTCTCCCTACTATTTTATTGATATACTTATTCCAAATGCAGCCTGGGCCCATAACCTATTGGAATTTGCGCAGCTGAATAAGTATTCAGGAGAAAAAAAGGACATTTTACTAATAACTATATTTGCACATTCAAGAACAAAAAAAATTTACAGCGAACACAACAGAATAATTAGCGCACACAAAGAGTGTTAGACAATGCCAAAGAGATCTATTTTACACAGTGCACTTTGCGCCGTCACACACGAAATATATTGTTCACACAATTCCAACAGTTCCACAATTATCTGTTTGGTCGTACATTTTACGTAGTGATGGACCGTAAGCCTCTTCAGTCTCTGTTTCATCCATCCAAACTTGTTCTGCCACGCTCAGCTCAGAAGCTGCAACGTTGGACTTTGTTATTGTCACAGTATCAGTACGAAACATTGCACCAGCCCTTGTCGAAGCATTCAAATACTGACGGCCTTTCTCGCCTTCCTGTTAGTCCTGATTCTGAATTCGATGCTACTGCTACATCTTGTTGACAGATCGATGAGCAGGACACTGAACTTCTGCAGACATTTCCCCCGTCACTATAGAAAAAATGCATGGGCCACAGAAGCAGACCTTCACTTGAACTTGTTGTTGCACTACATCCGTAATGCTTGGCCTCATTCAGTAACAAACATAAAGAATTCTTTTGTGCACTGATATTTCGCTCGTCAGCATGTTCTACCAACATAACAATGCACCATCTTGAATTTCCCACCATTTCTCTGTCTTTAGTTTCCTGCCAGTTTATACTTAACAGAACAAACCCACTTCAGTAGTGCAATCATAGGAGTATAGGAGTAGGGGAAAATACACTAGTTCAAATTGGCATGTTTTTGAATCTCCTGCCAAAATTTGAATTTCTCGCCATTTTATACTTAGAACAATTGGCCTATTAAGAAAAATCTGACAACAGTGCACGATGCCATAGGGTAGGGGAAAGGATGGGGAAATCTGATGATGTTACTGATGACATCGTGAGGGGAGGCGAAGTGGCGACATCCTTTGTTCCAGAATGCGCTTTAATATACTACTATCGTCCAAATGCAAGATAACGAAATGCTGATGTCACTGTTAGATTATACTTGTTAACAGCAAACCATGAAATCCGGCATTTTATGAATGCCTAGGCAATATGTAAAATACCAAAAATCGTTAGAAGCGTATGAAATGTCTTTTATTTAATACTTTGCCTGCACATTTAATAAAATGCCGGTTACGTTTAAGGCAACGCATCAAAGAAAGGCAATTTAAATATTTTGACAATTGCAAGATCGACAGATATTATCTTTGTAACAGTTTCAGTCCAGACCGGTTGGAGTTCAAGTATATCAGAGTCACTTTCGCGAATATGGAGGTTGCACGCGATGATCGTGAAAATGTTGTGGCTAATGAACGTGCAAATGCAGTGAAACATAGATTATACAGAGAGCTACATATAATGAGGAGAAATTCTTCAAGTAACTCCGTTTTTCTTATAAGGAAATAATAAGGGACGTGAATGCAGCTAAGACTATGGAAATAAGGCGTCATTATTCGTTAGTGAAGAAGTACACTATAATGGACGTCCACGTAACGTAGGAGCTATAGAAGCGCCGAATGAAATACGTGGTGATTTTTATGTACAAACTGGTGAGCTGTTAACTTTCAATACATATGTAATTTTCTGTTTTGAATGTGTTATTTCATTGTCTATTGTATTTTATAAAGTACCTAGGCATTCTATACTCTTCCTAGAAAAAGTATTAAATTAAAATTAAGTTTAACATCTTGCTAAAAATTTCCAGGCATTCTAGATACTGCCTGGGCATTCTTTACAATGCCATGATTTGACATACTCTTTCGCTATTGTCTGAACTTTGTCGTCGGCTTCTGGTGAGACAATTTTGAGGATGGCGTACGGAGTTCTGAAGCGCCTCTCAAGATCGCACATTGCTCTCTTCAGTAAACGACCATATTTCGCCTTAGGTGGTCGGAAGGTTACAAGGCAATCAGTCAACATGCATCTGAACTTTAGCATTACCGCACGCCTGTCTCTGACTGCGGAGCTACGTACTTCACTACTCCAGGGAACTGCTGTCTTCTAAATTAGCCAAAAGACTTGGGTTTGGGCACATTAGCAACGCTGTGGATCGTTCCTTTGGCGTGATCCAGCCACTCCGGGACGATCAGATACGATCATTTGACTGTAAGCCTCGTTGACAACCCTATTTGATGTTGCTTTTTGGGAAGGCTCTGTCTGTAAGGTACATTCAGAATTGTGTGAGATCGCTGGAATGCAAAAAATGGTTCAAATGGCTCTGAGCACTATGTGACTTGACATCTGAGGTCATCAGTCCTCTTGAACTTAGAACTACTTCAACGTAACTAACCTAAGGACATCACACACATCCATGCCCGAGGCAGGATTCGAACCTGCGACCGTAGCAGCAGTACGGTTCCGGACTGAAGCGCCTAGAACTGCTCGGCCACACCAGCCGGCACTGGAATGCAGGCCATGGCTTCCTTCCGTAGAGACGTGTATTCGATTACAAAAGATTTTAAGTGCTGGAGAACATCCCTAAACAGCAACTGATTTTTGGAGGCAAATATTCACAGACATTAAGAAGATCTCAGCAACTCTACCCCTGGTGTGATAAGTGTAGTCAGTTTCTCCACACTGTAAAGTCTTGTATGAGGAAAAATAGATACAGAAGCTACGAGGGGGACAAGGGCAGCATCACCACATATTGTTAGTGAGGGTTGCATACATCAGGGGCAGGAATGCACTCAGGGAAAAACATATTGTTGTACTTTGATTGAAAGGTACTTAACCTATTGTTCTCCTTTGACTGACCGGCCCTTAACCTATTGTTCTGCTAAAAGGATCCTTCCCTTTAATTGACAGGTCCTTAACCTGATGGTCCCCCGCCCCCTCCCCCACTCCCACCAGGAAACCTCTTACCAACCCTGTTCCCCTCGCTCCTACAGGTACACGTTTAGCTCGGAGTTACTGGAATAGAACCTTTCACTCTTATCAGTTTGATTGACTACTTGATTAAATTGATCAATTAATTAGCTTCTCCCCCTCTGGTAAATCCTCTCCCCTCCCACTCTACCTCCAGAAAATAGGCAGGAAAAAGACTCAGTCGATCGGTCATTTGAAGGGAATTCGAGTGCAGGGTATGGAATATTCTACAAACAATGTAGAAAATGTATAGAATATTATTTAATTATTTATAGATGTGTATGGAATATATTTATTTAGATAAAGAATTTGCTCGGAAATCTATTGCAGTGTATGGAATGTTGTTTAAAGAATTTAGACAATATGTGGAATATTGTTTATTCAAACAATTTCTGGGATTCAAGGCAGTGTATGGAATATTTTATTTATTTACTTGAAGAATTTTTCAGGGTATCGATCCTCCCCCTTCCTGCCAGCCCATTACCATACCCCTTTGCCACTCCTCTCAGCCCATCCCCTTCTCTACATGGCGGCTCTGTAGTGGAGATGAAGGATATCACGAAGGGAAATTCAAGGGTACTGTTTCTTTATAGAACAAAAATTAGTTTGCAGGCATTGGATTCCTCTCGCTCATAATTCTCTGCTGTTTGGAAAGATGCAGGTTTGTAAGAAGAAATTAAATCTATAACTTTTCTTTTTATTGCAATTGCGCAAGGATACCGTCACGAAACACACATCACACATAATGACACAGTTATAAATCTTTCGATCGCGAAGCGCGCATTGCCCGCCATCCCCTGTCCACTAGGCCGCATAGAACGCCACCACACATGCTCCCAGGAGTCAGGATGCACAGGCGGCCTCCGCAAAGTGGTGACAAGGCCCTCAGATGTCGAACCACGCGCAGGAGTCCGTTCGGGACCCGCGAGCTGAGGCAATGACGCATAGCCTTTGTACCTGCAGTCCAGCGAGACGTTCGCATAGCGGCTCACCCTCGGAGGCATAGTTAAAAGGCTGTCAGTGATATACAGATGTTACATTTCTATGTAAATAAAAGCAAAGGCTACCTCTCGGAAATCGTGGTGTCGTAGAAATAGTTAATGGTCGCTTCTGTTGTTGTTTTAGGAGCTTTCGTGATGTCTCAGCTTGTCTGCATGGAAATTCTTGGCATAACCGGACCTGTTTACGAAAATAGTCCAGAATGACAACGAATGCATTCTTCCTGGTGGTCCTAACAACGCATCCCGTGTTACCCTTCCTGAAAATAGTGGAGTCCTTCTTTTAACAGTCTCAGAAACGGTCAACGTTCTCACCGCTAAAATCCTTAATCATGTCTATGCACGCTTGCAAAAACACTGCTCACCATAAAAGCATTCTTGTTGTTTCGAAAGAGAGCACTGTCTAAACACAGACGGGGAGAATCAGAACAATTACACAAACAGAATTCGAAACACTGTCCTAAAGAAGAGAAAAATGGCTAGAATTTGCGGTGTCCTACAGCTACTGGTCTGGAGATGCCCTAATGCCACTATGGTGCATGAGGGCCAGCATCCCTCCAGAGATGGATGGGCGGCTTCACCTTGTCTTGGAACACTTGAACATCACGTTACTCTCAGAACTTTATGTAGATACCTTGCCTTCATCTAGTTGAAACCAGTCTGTAGGGGCTCCTATGTCCCAGCACAAAGGATGCCTTGTGAAAGACTGGAGCATTCTGATAAGCTCTTACTGAATTTACCCGCCACACTACTGCTGCTGCTAGTGTGGGAGCACTGTCCGCCATTTTTTCTTGCAGACGAGACTTTCAGCAGAAAAACTATTTTGTACAGATCACCATATTGTACTGACAGTTAAACCTTGCAAAAATTGTCTATGGGTTGTCAAATACGGGAAGACATTTCCTCAGTTACACTGCTCTGCCACTGAGTACAGAAGCTAGAATACTTTAACGTGCATCCGATCACCGCGTACCATTTTGATGTAGTAAACACATACAATTCGTATCCTGCGTCATACAAAATCGCCACATCTCCATCGTGCATATAGCTGTCGACCACCAGACACTCGTACATATACTGCAAAGACAGGCAGCATAAGCACCTGCACAGTATATACTCCTCGCAGCACTAGATATTTCCCGCGAGGTCGGGTGGTCATCCACCACAGCCGCGGCCACAAGTCACCCGCCCCCCCACTCACCCTGACCCAATGTGTAACCTCAGCGCCCTCAGTGGACCGAGGTCATTCTCCAAACTGTTGTACAAAGGCTGGGTCGGTTCCTGATGCACAAAGCCGTTACTATTTCTGGCCCCTACATGCTTTCTTGCTTGCTTTCCACAACCATCCCCACATTCTGAGATCATAAGAACGTATGTATATTCGCATGGTTTGCCGGAATATCACACCATTTCCGAGATACTTCTCGTTGCCAAGTACTTAGCAGTATGCTACCAATAGCTTGCACACTATAATTACGAAGATAAAGACTGGAAATTATTTCTCTAGAAACCCGAAACTTTAGCGAGATTGAGCGTGCTGTAAACCTCCAGTAACTAAAAACTTACCTCATCTGCGGAGACATTTGCGTAAAAACTCGAAAAACAATAGGGGAAACTGATATTTCTACTCGCAAATACCGGTGATATAACAGATTCCAAATCATCCTTATAATTTACAAAGTCAACTAGAGAAAAGCAAACCTGTCTTCCACCGGTCTTTCTCTTGCTAGATGCACATAACACACACAATAATCGATATTCTCCCAATCAAATAAAGACGGGAAATGTGCAGAAGCAGTCAACCTGATAATTTACATGGGAGGGAATAATGGTCCAGCGCAACACACACGGCTGTATTGAATCTTCTCAAATTTCCATGGAGAACACACAGGCTATCCAAGACATACTGAGAATTAGTTCGATATTCAGCCGTCTAGAGGACGACACAGTTAAGTCAGGTACATACCTGTATCCCAACAGGCCTTTCCACTTGGACAGCTCCTGCCATTAACTGGAAACGGGAATCGTTCCCGCCACAGGCCACCGTTGCTGCACACCACACACCCCCAGACAGAATCTTCCTAAGAAACCAGCCACATACGTATTTGATAACTATACTTACAATTACATATTACGATCCTGGTATCAATTGGACGACATTTGTCAATGACCGAAGTATTGGAAATGCCCCCTTCTGACGGCTGTGGCTCTGGAAATACAAATATCTGTACCATTCTTATGAGTTGACATACTTTTCCAAGTAAAAAAAAAATCTTTCATTTGCTTTGTTGCTGTCGCAATATTCCACATCAAATCCTTACGACAGGACATAATCATTTTCTTTACACATGTCAGAACACACACACTCTGTAAGCCTGATGCTCAAGGCGAACCTATCATGCATCCCCTGCTACTAAGTATAATACTTCGCCAATAACTGATTGCTGGCAACATGAAAAAATACTGAGCGAAAATCAGCGATGGGTGGACATGTCTCATAAGATTTTCTTGAGAGTGGTACCTCTGTGTCTTAGAAAGAGAGGCATAATCGTCTTACAAACCGCCAGATGTTAAAAAAACGATCACAACGACCATGTTGCTGTCACAATCGGTCTTAGTACCACCGGCGCACACAAGTATCCATGTTAAAATGTATACTGGCTTTATAAATTGAGGTATGGCATTAGCTCCGAATAAAGTGGTTTTTCCTGACAAATATCGTGACACTGAATATAGACAGTGACCGCCAGAGTGTATATTATTAGACCAACAGTGCGGTTACACGCCATCGATGGGTTTAAGCCCGTGATAAAATCACCGAATTTAGAAAGTGATTCAGCTAAGGAACATAGTATGAAGTAGGTATTCGCAACTCCATCATGCCGTCGCCGAATATTTATCCAGTATTTGTAACGGACTCTGTGTCGATGCTGTGTTAGAGGTTCTGTGATATACCCTCTGGGCTATAGGCAATGTTTGATTGAGAAGGATCACATAAAGTAGATGCTGTGGTGATTAATGTCATAAGAAATGTGCTCAGGTTTTCAGATCTTTAGTATTATGCTCCCCAATAGAAATGCTGTCTGTGATTTGAATTCATGTCTTTCCATTCAATCACATACCTGCATTAGATCCTATGGAGAACTCTTTTAATGATTACAGCCACTAGAGAATCATATTTCTGACACTCTCATATCTCGAAACCAGTCACCTTTTTCGAACGTATCTGCTACAGTAAAATTTTAGATAGTCCCTATGCATCTTGCAACTACCCTTCAGACTCTGCGCCGCCACCCTGCAGCTTTCGACATGTGATCATTCCAATTTAAGTCGGAACTGAGCAGAAGTCAGAGAGAGCTATATCTACCACATTTTGCAGCCCATGTAGAAACAGGATAAGCTGGGTTAGTGTGACAGGACCATGCGACGGAGATGGGAACATGTTGTCATTGTCCCATCAACAGTGCACGATGTGTAAGGTCAGTGCTAAAGGAAACCGGCTCCTGCAACACGAGGTAGTATAAAGACAGTATGAACTGTTACGGTTATGTTCCTTATTGGGAAAATTAGAAAGACTCAACATCATACAATTACTGCAGTCCAAAGTAGTTCTACGTCCCTCGGGGTCCATTTATGTCTGTCACCCTAACATTCTGTCATCGTTACTTCGTACCATCTAACAGAGAAAAATTACGAACTATAAAAGCTCTGCTAACCTCATCCGTTGGAGAATTCGACAAGATTCTTACTGCATCTCCCTTTCCACATGTCAAAAATAAATACCGTCTGCATGCCAGCATCGAGCGCATGTGATGATCCTATTAAATATTCAGGTACTGATCCATTGGAGCAGGTGACCAGTGAGCGAAGTCGCTTGAACAGACCAGTGTAGAGTGTCAACACCCCCACTGTAGGAGGATGACCGTATCCCACAGACTGTACTGTCAGTCACAGGACAGGCTCCCTGTGTTGTTGTCTGAAACATAGCGTTTTTTCTTCTATAACACTCTTTGTACACTGCCATACCTTTTGTTTTTACCGCCACAACTTCAAGGTCTATGTCAGGTTCTAAACTGACAATAACACGTTCTGATCCATTGCCTAGGTGTCACATGATGTAAATCGTGGTGTTGCTGCTGCTACTACAACACATACACACTCACACTGGATGATTTTAAATAAAAGACAGTCACAACATAAGGAAAGTGGAAGAGTTTTGCAGTGTTATAGAGCATTTGCGAACTGCTGGCTGAAGGTGATTGACAACCTCTACATTTAAACACATCTGTCACAGTGATGGGATAGCTGCTGACTCTGTGTTCGTTTCGATTGATTCACCATATTTCAGTCGTGTACATGATCGCTGTTTCGGTGCTAGCCAACCCCAGAATGTGTTGCCCCTCCGCCAAGACTCTTTCTCCATCTCAAACAAGCGATATCAGTCAATCATTATGTGGCAATCAACATCATACCAGTGAATGGATGGGATGGAAAGGTCATCGATGTACTGAAATAATAAGTATCACAGCTGATAGTATGAACAATTTTAGCCATTTTACAGTAATTTCAACACCGAACAATGATGTGACAGCGTGCTTCTCAGTTTCACTGTCATCGCTAAACCGCCCATTTTCTACTTTGCGAGTACCATTGCGAATGTAGGTAGATGACTGCGCACTACTTCCATTCATTGTTAATTCTCGAACACATACATCATCAAACTAAATGAGACAGCGATCTACATATTTCTAACACCTCGACATAGTGCGTCATTTACGATCTGTCTCTATGTGCATGGGAGTCACAGGACATTCTTTCATTCTTAGGACAAAGTTGGAGAATGAAAGACCCCATCACACTGTCTTTGACCAACCTGCCCTGCAGAAAAAAAAAAAGTTCAAATGTGTGTGAAATCTTATGGGACTTAACTGCTAAGGTCATCAGTCCCTAAGCTTACACACTACTTAACCTAAATTATCCTAAGGACAAACACACACACCCATGCCTGAGGGAGGACTCGAACCTCCGCCGGGACCAGCCGCACAGTCCATGACTGCAGCGCCTTCTGCCCTGCAGCACCATTACCGATTTAATCTGCAGCTGACCACGAGTAGACCGCTAGACTCTGCGTCTTGTGAATGAATGAAGCTTGCCGAGTCCGCACCCATTCAAGTGCACAAGATTCCCCCAGATGCACCCAAGTTGAGGAGGTTAGCACCCCTTATCAGTGTACAGTAGTAAATTTGAATGTGTTGTGATATAATAGCAGACGGTTAAGAAGAACAAGAAACGGGTGGTTTTTATGCATGATGGAGCTCGAGATGGATGGAGTTCGAAGCATTTTACATACATCAACTACACTATCGGTTGTTAAGTATTGTTCTAGTGTCTGGGATCAGTACCAGGAGGGAACTGGTTAGAGAGAACATAAACACATGCACTCCTAAGGCTACATGGGTCTGCACATAAAACAGGCTATAATGTTAGATCACATCAGTTTCCGATCTATTAGTCATGTGGAATGCAACACTGTTAAAATTCCAATGTAAGAAATGTATTTCCAGCGTATGACACACATCCTTCTTGCAGGTTTCTCTACGATAAACTATGGTAACAAACTGTAAAATGAAAAAACTACTTCCTTAAAACTTCGGTTCTGCATGATACTTGCACAATATAGCTTTCCAGAGATGTATAGCGCCCACTGTTCACATCCAATCACGGTTAAGAAATTATACTATTCCCACATCAGTTCTATATAAATTGATCGTTAGTAACAGAGAATAACTCTTACAAGGAAACAGATAAACGCATAGGAACGGCGTTTGATATATGAAATTACACGTCATGCCGCCACTAACTTTGTAAATAGCACATCTGTCACGCAAATGTATACACGGGGATTGCAGTGCCTCAGAAACACCTACGGATAACTTACAATTATCTTAGTTATGAAACTGAAATCTCGATTTTATACTCAAGATGCGACAGCGGAATGGAGTACATTGCTTAAATCTTCGTTCGTTTAGAGGAATGTGTCGAAACAGGATGGTTATCTTTCATCACACATGAGATGTAAGTCCTCTGATGACCGAGAGGTTTGCTGTTAACGATCGCAAGTAGACAGTGCTCTAACACACACAGAACACGCGGTTGTATGAGAGTCGAATGCAGGCTATTTTACAAAGATGCATCCTGACAGAACATCTGAAAAAATGGTCAAATGACCTGCAGCAACATCTCTCTCTCTCTCTCTCTCTCTCTCTCTATCTATCTAGAATGCATCATCAGTCTACAATTGAATCGCACCTCGTTACAACTCCATCTCAACCTATCACTCCATCCATTCTCTGTCATCATTTAACGCAGATGTAAGTTTAGAGGCAGATGGTTCTCTGTTTTTGCAGGAAAGCATCAAAGACAGCAGTCAACTCATGTGTATCACTATTACCTCAACAGACACGGTAGAATGCTGCCTCGACGAAAAAAATGACCGTTTCCCTGGTTCCCGATGCTTCCATGTCAACACTTTCTCGTTTTCCTCTTGCTGTCGCATACTCGTTCCCAATTACAAAAATTCGTCTGCACCAACCAAAATACACGCGAGTACATCCTCAATTTCCCCCCATTTCGGTGTATTTTACCTCAATTTATACATATTTTCCGTCATTTTTCGTAACTTTACAGATTTTATGTCACTTCTATCCATGCATTCACGACATCACTTCTCGTTCCGTGTTCTAAAATTGCTTGTAAATGTAGTACACGATGATAGAATGTTGGGGTGATACACATGAATGGACCCTTAGGGACGCGGATCTGCTTCAGACTGCAGAACCTGTATGATGTTGAGTCTTCCTCATTTTCCCGATACGAAACATCACCGCAACTGATCATACTGTCTTTATACTACATTGTGTTGCAGAAGCGGGTTTCCTTTAGCACTGGCCTTACACATCATAAACTGTTGGTGGAGCTACAACAACAAGTTTCCATTTCCATCGCATGGTCAAAACACGGTCCTGTCCCAGTAACTCAGCTTAGGCTGATTCTACATAGGCTGCAGAAGCTGGTAGGTATAGCTCTCTCTGACTTCTGGTCAGTTCCGACTTAAATTGGAAAGCTGCAGGGTGGCAGCACAGAATATGAGGGGTAGTTGCATGATGCATAGGGACTACCTAAAATTTTACTGTAGCAGATACGTTCGAAAAAGGTGACTAGTTTCGAGGTATGAGAGTGCCAGAAATATGATTCTCTAGTGGCTATAATCATTAAAAGACTTCTCCATAGGATCCAACACAGGTATGTGGTTTAATGGAAAAACTTGATCCCAAATCGCAGACAGCATTTCTACCGAAGAGCATAATGTTAGAGATCTAAAAAGTCTGTGTACATTTCTTATGACCTCAATCAGCTACTATATGTGATCCTTCTCAATCAGACATTGCCTGTAACCCAGTGGATATATCGCAGAACCTCTTACTTGGCATCATGGTGGAATAAGTTACAAATTCTGGAGAAATATCTAGTGGCAGCAGGATGGAGTTGCAAATACCTACTTCATACCATGTTCCTTAGCCGAATCGCTTTCTAAATTCGGTATTTTATCACGAGCTTAAGCCCATCGGTGGCGTGTAACCACACTGTTGGTCTCCTAATATACACTCCGGCGATCACCGTCTATATTTAGTGTCACGATATTTGTCTGGAAAAACCACTTCATTTGGAGGTAATGCCATATCTCGATTTATAAAGCCAGTAAAGCTTTTAACATTGATACTTTTGTGCACCAGTAGAACCAAGATATATTGTGACAGTAACATGGTCGTTGCGACCGTTTTCTTAACATCTAGCGGCTTGTAAGACGATAACGCCGCTCTTCCTAAGACACTATGGTAACATTCGCAAGAAAACTTATGAGACATGTCCACCCATCACTGAATTTCGCTCAGTATTATTTCGTATCGCTAGGCGATATTGGCGAAGTATTGTACTATGTAGTAGGAGATGCGTGAGTATCACGCTTATAAATTGTGTGTGTGTGTGTGTGCCGCAAAGGGAATGAAAGATTTTCTTGTTACTTGGAAAAGTATGTCAATTCATAAGAATGGTACAGATATTTCTACTTCCAGTGCCACAGCCGTCAGCAGAGGGTATTTCCGATACTTTGGTCATTGACGAGTGTTGTCCAATTGAGACCGCGAACGTAATATTTAACTGTAAGTATAGCGATCAAATATGTATGTGGCTGGTTTCCTAGGACGATTCTGTCTTGGGGGGTACGTGGCATGCAGCAGCGGTGGCCTGTGAAGGGAACGATTCTCGTTTCCAGCTAATGGCAGTAGCTGTCCAAGTGGAAAGGCCTGTTGGGATACTGGTATGTACCTGACCTAACCGTGTTGTCCTCTAGGCGGCTGAATATTAAACTAATAACAGTATGTGTTGGGTAGCCTTCGTGATCATGTGTGCTCTCAATGGAAATGTAAGAAGATTCAATATGGACGTGTGTTTGCGCTGGACCATTATACCCTCCCATGTAAATTGTCCGGTTGAATCCTTCTGCACATTTCCCGTCTTTATTTGGTTGGGAGAATATCGATTGTGGTATGTGTCGTGTGCATCTAGCAAGTGAAAGACGGGTGGAAGACACGTTTGCTGGTTCTCTAGACGTGAGAAACATCTTAGTTGACTTTGTAAATTATAAGGATGATTTAGAATCTGTTATATCACCGACATCAGTATTCGCGAATGGAATAATCAGGTTCCTCTATTTTTTTCTAGTTTTCACGTAAAGGTCTTAGTTTCTACGTACTTACTCAGAGGTTCACAGCACGCTCCACCTCGCTTAAGTTTCGGGTTACTAGAGAAACAATTTCCAGTCTATATCTTCATAATTGTAGTGCGCAAACGATTGGTAGCATACTGCTACGTGCTTAACATCGAGAAGTATCGCGAAAATGGTATGATATTCCGAAAAACCATGCGAAAATACATATGTTCTTGCAATCTCAGCATATGGGAGTGGGTGTAGAAGGCAAGCAAGCAAGCATGTAAGGGTCAGAAACAGTAACGCCTTTGTGCATCAGGAACCGACCCAGCCTTTGTACAACAATTTGGAGAGTGACTTCGGTCGCTGAATGTGCTCTGATCTCGCGTTGGGTCAGTGTGTGTGTTGGGGCGAATGACTTGTGACCGTCGGCTGCGGTGGATGACCGCCCGACCTCGCAGAAAATATCTAGTGCTGTGAGAAATATATACGGTACAGTTGCTTATGCTGCCTGTCTTTGATAGCTATATGCACGATGCAGGAGTGGCGATTTTGTATGGCGCAGGATACGAATTGTGTGTGTTTACTACATCGATGTGATACGTGGAGATCGGGTTCACGCTGAAATATTCAAGCTTCCATCGTCAGTGGCAGAGCAGTGTAACTGAGGAAGTGTCTTCCCATATTTGACTGTCCATAGACAATTTTTGCTAGGTTTAACTGTTAGTGCAATATGGCGATCTGTACAAAATAGTTTTTCTGCTGAAAGTCTCGTCTGCAGAAAAAAATGGCGGACAGTGCTCCCACACTGGCGGCAGCAGCAGTTTGGCGGGTAAATTCAGTAAGAGCCTGTCAGAATGCTCCAGTCTTTCACAAGGCATCCTTTGTGCTGGGACATAGGAGCCTCTACAGACTGGTTTTAACTAGATGAAGGCAAGGTATCAACATAAAGTTCTGAGAGTAACATGATGTTCACGTGTTCAAAGACATGTTGAAGCAGACCATCCATCTCTGGCGGGATGCTGCCCCTCATCCACTATTGTGGCATTAAGACATCTCCAGACCAGTAGATGTATGACACCGAAAATTCCAGCCATTTTTCTCTTCTGTAGGACAGTGCTTCGAATTCTGTTTGTGTAATTGTTCTGATTCTCCCCGTCTGTGCTTAGACAGTGCTCTCTTTCCAAACAACAAGAATGCTTTTATGATTGACAGGAAGGGTAGCACAGAATGCCTGGTTAGGACCATCAGGAAGAATGCATTCGGTGTCATTCTGGACTACTTTTGTAAACAGGTCCTGTTAGGGCAAGAATTTCCATGCAGATAAGCTGAAACAACACGAAAGTTCCTACAACAACAAGAACAACAAAAGCGCCAGTTAACTATTTCTGCGACACTTTGCGATTTCTGACAGGTAGACTTTGCTCTTATTTACATAGACATGTGACGTCTGTATAGCACTGACAACCTTTAGCTGCGCCTGCGGGGATGAGGCGCTATGTGAACATCTGACTGAGGGTGATCTGCTGTGTGAACTTCTCGCTGGACCGCAGGTAAAATGGCTATGAGTAATCGTGGCAACAACGGTACCTAGGTAGACATGTGTTTCGACAGGTATTTTTCAGGTGTCAAGTGTGAAAGGGATTTCGCCACCTCATGCTCGCGGGACCCGAACAGACACTTGCGCGTGGTTCGGCATCTGAGGGCCGCGTCGTCGCTTTGCGGGGGCCGCTGGTGCATCCCGGCTCCTGGGAGTGTGTGCAGTGGTGTTCTGAACGATCCAGTGGACAGGGGATGGCGGGAGACGTGTGAAGTTAGCACCCCTTTTTCGAGAAATATACATTTTTTTCACAGTTCTTGATAGATGTAGCATAGTTCTAGAGTTCTTTGTACAAAATTTCAATAGTTCTGCAGAATTTAGCGACCAAAACAACAATACTCGAAAAAATTTTCGTATCGAAAATGTTCTTTGGCAGTTTCCGAAAAATGTAAATAAGTACAAGAGTTCTGAGCACAGTTCTGAACAGAGCTCCAAGAGTTCTTTCGAAAATCCAAGTAACATTTTTTCGTGCAGCTAATAGCTTACGAGATAATTGCAATTTAAGGAGAAAATCTTTTCACTTACTGTGAAGTTGGCACCCTTTTTTTCAGAAATGTATACTTTTTTTCAGATTTCTTGATAGATATGCCATAGTTCTAGAGTTCTTTGTACAAAATTTCAATAGTTCTGCAGAATTTGGCGAGGAAAACAATATTCGAAAAAATTTTCGTATCGAAAACATACTTCGTCAATTTTCGCAAATTGTAAATAAGTACAACAGTTCTGAGCACAGTTCTGAACAGAACTCCAAGAGTTCTATCGAAAACCCAAGTATCATTTTTTTGTGCAGCTAACAGCTTACGAGATAATTGCAATTTAAGAAGAAAATCTTTTCACTTACTGTGAAGTTGGCACCCTTTTTTTCAGAAATGTATATTTCTTTCACAGTTCTTGACAGGTATGCCATAGTTCTACAGTTCTTTGTACAAAATTTCAATAGTTCTGCAGAATTTAGCGAAGAAAACAACAATATTCGAAAAATTTTTCGTATCGAAAACATTTTTTGTCAATTTTCGCAAAAATTAAACTTGTACAACAGTTCTGAGGACAGTTCTGAACAGAACCCCAAGAGCTCTATCGAAAATCCCAACAACATTTTTCTATGGCGATAATGGTTTGAGATAAATTGATTTAATGTGGGACACACTTTCTTTACGGCAAATATAAATATATTCGTACAACAGTTCTGATGACAGTTCTGGACACCACGTGAAGAGTTCTATCGAAAATCCTAGTGAAATTTTTTTGTGCAGGTAATAGTTTAAGAGGTAATTGCAACTTAATTAAGAATTCCATAAGAGCTCCTACTGTGAAGCTGGCACCCTTTTTTTCAGAAATATAAATTTTTTTCAGAGCTCTTGATAGATAAGTCATAGTTATAGAGTTCTCTGTACAAAATTTCAATAGTTCTGCAGAATTTAGCGAAGAAAACAACAATACTCGAAAAATTTTCGTATCGAAAACATTCTTTGCCAATTTCCGCAAAATGTAAATAAGTACAAGAGTTCTGAGCACAGTTCTGAACAGAGCTTCAAGAGTTCTTTTGAAAATCCAAGTAACATTTTTTACTGCAGCTAATATTTTACGAGATAATTGCATTTTAATGAGAAAATCTTTTCACTTACTGTGAAGTTGGCACCATTTTTTTCAGAAATATGTTTTTTTTCAGAGTTCTTGATAGATATGGCATAGTTCTAGAGTTCTCTGTACAAAATTTCAATAGTTATGCAGAATTTAGCGAAGAAAACAACATTGTATAACATAGCTGATTCAGGAACCCTTTCCTTCTGATACAATTCTTACTGTTGCCACAATAAATCACTTGTGCATAGATTCCAACGGTACTGATCATTACAAAAATACAACCATTAACCAGCGGCGCACATTTCTTGCAGCGTTGTACAAAGCATTCGGCTTATCCGCTGTGAAAATACCACACTTAACGCTATTTTAAAATTTACGGTGGATGACTTCCGTTTATCTACAATGTCAGCATCTATCGAATTATCTTCATGCAAACGTGATGCCTGGATCACTCACTTCCCCTTTTTAGGTACGGAGGAAACTAGAGTTCAGTCTTGTGGAAGCCAAAAAAGGAAATGTGGGCATCCCTTCTTTTACTGATAGCAAACTCTAGAGAAATCTCCACGCTTGTTTTTCTTCATCATGCCAACAAAAGAAAAATTCTCCCTTCATAGCTCTATTATCATTCCAGTACTAGTAAACCAGTTGTCCGCTTTCACATTTCGACCTGACTGATATATAGGTTTACACAGTCACAGAACATCAAAATGTTTATTGCTCAGTTGGTAAATCCTTCTGGTTGCAACACAGCGTATATTTCCAAATTGTACAGGTAAAATACTTAAGAATCCACACTTAAGAATCCATACTCGTTTGTTTTGATTGATACATATTGGCGAAAACTGTACCTTCCACAGAATCCTTCCAGCTTCTTATCTACTGTAACATTTTCTCCAAGGGTGTAAGATTTGTGGTAGTTGCGTACAAACACAGTAAATATTTCCCGAATAGCTGTTAGCTTGTCTAATTGTCTCCTTTCATCACGAATAGCGCGACTGTAAAATCTAAGGCTCTCCAGAATAAATTTGAAACGTTTTATGTTCATTTGCGAGGTGAAATTTTTCAATGCCATCACCATCAGTTCCACACAGATCTTCCAGGCTTTATCTGTTACTTTTGTTAACAACAATTAAAAACAAGAGATTCATGAAGGCTTTCAGTTCAATATCATCTATTGATTTTACCCCTCTCTCACGCTGAAATGAGGCTTTGATGCTCTCAAAATTCTGATTGGAATACAAAACTACAATAGACAAATATCGTTATCTATGAGGTAATTACAGCATCACAAAGCTGCTTTGGCTGCACCTATTGGTACAAGTAAATTTCGAATAATATTATGCTCTTCGATAATTTGGATTTCTTCAACACTATCTAGTACTTCCCACTTACAATAATAAAATTCCTATAAAATAACGCAACCACGCGCAGTGTATTAATCTGAAATTTGACGTTCAGACAGCGGACACTGACTATTAAACAGTTCAAACAGAATTTAAGTGCAGTTTACATTCTGGATTAGCTTTGTACTACTTACTACGTTGATAAACAAATAAATTAATCGCTGAAATGAAATACGAAAGGGCACAGTGGATAAAAACGAGCAATCGGCTCATATCTCATCAAGAGAGCATTAGCGTCGATACTGAATCATACAACAATGAAAGGCACACATGAAGTGTATACTTTTAGAATCAGGAAGAACCAGATGAATTTTATTACGTAAAACAGTAATTGTTTTGAGCTCTCATGACATCCAGGACCCACTAACAGCTAAAAATATGCCCAGGACCCTCATGGATGACAGTTATGTGGCAACATCACCAGCCGCTAGGATACATAAAAACATGTGCTGTGTGTAACGAATAAATTTGAAATTGCTGTCGTTAATATTGTTGCAAACATTTGTTCTAGTTAGAAAGGAAGTGTGAAAGTTTGATGAGTTACACTACAGCGAGAGTTAAAAGTCTTTACAACGTATAGAAATGTAAGTATATTTACTGAATATATCGTACAAACGAACTAAGTAGTATGTTTAAATCCTAATTCAATACATGACTGATAGAGGTGTTATAATGTTGAGGGGATACAGTATTAAAGTTAATAAGAAGTTCGAAATTTGTAAATAAGAACCTCGTTTATTTGGTCCTCAGTAATCCGGATTTCCGGTTTATCCGGATTCATATTTTGTGTCCCTTGGTATTTTTCTCTTTTTTATCTTGTAACACGAAGATGTGTAGTCGGTGAGGTACATAGGCTGCTTATCACTAGGCCGGTAATTTAGTCTAGTACTGAGTGATAAGGAACTCGGAGTGTGTGAATGACATTGTTTCTCAAGTATTGTACATTAATATAACGGTGTATTGATGCCCATCAAGTAAGTTGCAAGGTAACCACGCTAACAGCACTCCACCACAGCTCATTGTACCTCTGGTGCGATTCTCGACAGGTGTGACACCATCTGGTTAGTGGCGCGTGTGAATGTATCTGCTCTCTCAGCCATCTGTTTGTTTTGCACTGGCGAGCCTTCTCTCCTTGAATCATCTAAGCGTGCACATCCCACGCTTCCACCTACAGTTACTACAGTCAGTCTTAAGAAGGTGTACTGGCATTTGTATAGTGCTGAACATTTAGACTTTTTGTATTTAGTAGAATATACATCCGGGTTTTCGATTTTCGGTTTTCCAAAATAAAAGTGAGAATTTACGATCGTACTCATAGCTCTACTTCCAGCAGTACTTTATCTCCTGCGTTCCCAATTTCGTAGAAGTTGTCCTACGAAAATTGCAGAAGAAGCACTCCTGGACGAAAGGATATTGTGACGATATTCTTTCGTCACAGCCTGGGGTTAGAGACCCGGTCCGGCACACAGTTTTTATCTGCCAGTAAGTTTCACATCGGCGCACACCCACTGCAGAGTGAACACACAATCTATTTCATAATCTACTGGCACCATTAAAATGTTATGAGGGTTTTTAAAAGAACTCTTTCGGTGCTATCCAGAACTGTCAGAAAAAGGGTTGTGCCAATATATTATAATGTAGACCAAGTGGGTCTCTCGAAAATGCTATTATCTCATTAACTGTTATCCCCACAAAAAATGTTATTACAGTTGTCGGTAGAACTCTTAGGGTCGTATTAAGAAATGCCATCAGATCTTTTGTACGAATTTATTACTTTTACATGACAAAAGTGAGTCCCACATTAATTGTCTCATATAATGTCATCGTCACAAATAATGTTATTATAGTTTCTGGTAGAACTCTGTGGGTAATATTCAGAACTGTCATCAGAACTATTCTACGAATTTTGCTATATTAGATAAAGTGAGTATCAGATTAAAACAATTATTGTATAAACTATTATCGCCACAAAAATGTTCTTATCATTTCAATGCAACTCTTCCGCTGCTCTCCAGAACTGCCAACAGAACTGTTATATAAATTTATTTTTTCCAAACTGACAAATAATTTTTTACCATACCAAAATTTTGCCGAGTTAATGTTTTCTTCCCAAAATTCTGTAGAACTATTCGTGTTTTGAGCAGGGAAATCTAGAACTATTGCATATAAATCAAGAACTGTGAAAAAAATTTATATTTATTGTAAAATGGGTTCAAACTTCGCGGGAAATGTTCATAAGCATTCCTTAATAAAGGCAGTTACTACGTAAACAATTACCTGCACAGAATATGTTACTAGTATTTTCGATAGAACTCTTACAATGCTATCCAGAGCTGGCATTAGAGCATACGAACAGACATAATTTTTTTTTTTAGTAAGAGTGCCCCACAATTAATCAATTACCATACAAACTATTATAACCACAAAAAATGTTATTATGATTATCGATAGAAGTCTTGAGGTGTTGACTAGAACCGTTCATCAAAACTGTTGAACGAATTTACTTTTTCTGTGGAGAAAGTGGGTCTAACATCAAAGCAGTTACCGTATAAACTATCATCGCTACAAAAAGATATTATTAGGATTTTCGATAGAGCTCTTGGTGTTCTGTTCAGAACTGTTGTACGAATTTACTTTTTGCGAAAATTGACAAAGAATGTATTTGATAAGAAAAATTTTTCGAGTATTGTTGTTTTCTTCGCTAAATTCTGCAGATCTATTGAAATTTTGTACAGAGAACTCTATAACTATGACTTATCTATCAAGAGCTCTGAAAAAAATATATATTTCTGAAAAAAAGGGTGCCAGCTTCACAGTAGGAGCTCTTATGGAATTCTTAATTAAGTTGCAATTACCTCTTAAACTATTACCTGCACAAAAAAATTTCACTAGGATTTTCGATAGAACTCTTCACGTGGCGTCCAGAACTGTCATCAGAACTGTTGTACGAATATATTTATATTTTCCGTAAAGAAAGTGTGTCCCACATTAAATCAATTTATCTCAAACCATTATCGCCATAGAAAAATGTTGTTTGGGATTTTCGATAGAGCTCTTGGGGTTCTGTTCAGAACTGTCCTCAGAACTGTTGTACAAGTTTAATTTTTGCGAAAATTGACAAAAAATGTTTTCGATACGAAAAATTTTTCGAATATTGTTGTTTCCTTCGCTAAATTCTGCAGAACTATTGAAATTTTGTACAAGGAACTGTAGAACTATGGCATGCCTGTCAAGAACTGTGAAAGAAATATACATTTCTGAAAAAAAGGGTGCCAACTTCACAGTAAGTGAAAAGATTTTCTTCTTAAATTGCAATTATCTCTTAAGCTGTTAGTTACACAAAAAAATGATACTTAGGTTTTCGATAGAACTCTTGGAGTTCTGTTCAGAACTGTGCTCAGAACTGTTGTACTTATTTACGATTTGCGAAAATTGACGAAGAATGTTTTCGTCACGAAAATTTTTTCGAGTATTGTTGTTTTGGTCGCTAAATTCTGCAGAACTATTGAAATTTTGTACAAAGAACTCTAGAACTATGCTACATCTATCAAGACCTGTGAAAAAAATGTATATTTCTCGAAAAAGGGGTGCTAACTTCACACGACTGATGGCGGGCGGTGCGTACTTCGCGATCGAAAGATTTTTAACTGTGTAATTTCGGGTGATGTATGTTTCATGATGGTACTCCTTGCGCAATTCAAATAAAAAGAATGGCGATCGATTTAATTACTTCTTACAAGACCTGCATCTCTCCAAACAGCAGATAATTGTGAGCAAGAAAAATCCAACCACGGCAAACTGAGTTTTTTTATATAAATAAAAAAATACCCTTGAATTTCCCTTCATCAGATTCTTCCTCTCCACTACAGAGTTGCCAATTTCCAGGTAGAGGAGGGGAGGGGCTAAGGGGTAGCAGGAATGAGGCGGTCAGTAGAAGGGTTTGTGGTGTCACCGCCAGACACCACACTTGCTAGGTGGTAGCCTTTAAATCGGCCGCGGTCCGTTAGTATACGTCGGACCCGCGTGTCGCCACTATCAGTGATTGCAGACCGAGCGCCACCACACGGCAGGGCTAGAGAGACTACCTAGCACTCGCCCCAGTTGTACAACCGACTTTGCTAGCGATGGTTCACTGACAAAATACGCTCTCATTTGCCGAGACGATAGTTTAGCATGGCCTTCAGCTACGTCATTTGCTACAACCTAGCAAGGCACCATTATCAGTTACTATTGATATTGTGAATTATGTACCGTCAAGACCGACGTTCATCATTAATGGATTAAAGTTAAGTATTCCACCAGCTACGTCCGTTTTTCTAAATTCTAATTTCCTTGTCCTGTTCCAGATCTCACGCCAGCCTGTGTGAGCTAAAACGCATGCATTTCGGCCTCCTCTAGTAACACGGTGTTGGCTCTCCTGCCAACCACAACATTGGCGACGAGGCAAAATCGCGTTCTTAACTATACTGCTCCGATTTACTTGTGTAATGGCTTCGCCACCATCTTCGGATGTACCGTCCGAATTTTATCACTTACAGAATCAGCAGACGCAGGCCCTACTGGATGCCCTTGGACAGCTCGTCCAGGGTCAACGCGCAATGCAAAACGATGCGGCAGCCGCCACTCCATCGCTAACGCAGCCACAACACGCTGTTGCACCAACTTTTCGACCTTTTGATGCTGCACTGGAAAGCTGGATGGAGTGGTCACGCCAATTTGGATTCCATCTCGCCGCCTACAGAATTCAAAGTAACGAGCAGCAGCCTTATCTCTTATCATCGGTCGGCATACAAGCGTACCGTGTGATAGTCAAATTATTTACCCGACGTGACCTAGCAACTCTGTCCTACAAAGAAATTTTGTCTGCATTAGATGCATATTTCAAAGAATCAGTCAATGTAGTTGCGAAACGGTATACCTTCTTTCGTACAAAACGTGTGGCAGGTCAGACTAATCGGGAGTGGGTTGCAACCTTGCAAGGCCTTACTGGGGATTGTGCTTTTGAGTGTCAATGTGCACTCCCTTATTCAGATACTATGGTACATGATGCAATTGCACAGAACGTTTCTGATGTTCGTATAAGGGAACAGATTTTGAAACTAGTCAATCCCTCCCTTCAACAAGTGATGGACATATTGGATCGGCAGGACACACTTGACTTTGCTCAGGAATCATTTGAAACTTCGCCACCCGTGTGTCACGTTAACCGGCCCACCGGGCGAGCTGCACGGAACAGTAAACAGTCCTCGCGCCCGGCCGCGCCACTGCCGCCAGGCTCTCAGCCACGTGTACCGCGCCGGCAAGCAAATGCAGTGCTCAAATCATGCCCGCGGTGCGCTACTAGACATTCGCGTGAGAAATGCCCGTCACGCCAAGCTATTTGCTTTTACTGTAATAAAAAAGGACATGTTCAAAGTGTTTGCCAGAAAAAGCTCAGATCGGAAACTCAAAATCATTCCAGGCCCTTTGCTTCGCGCCAGAATCGGAATCGAACCAAGGATACTCGGGCTAGTGAAACTTCGCCCATGGCAATTCATGTAGTTCATTCCACTCCGCTCAGTGCCACTCTCTCTAACAGTGACTGTGTTAGTCCCACAAACAGTGTGCGTCGACATCATTGGAAATCCTGTCGAGTCACAAGTGATTTTGTACCAGTGTCAGTTCACGTTGCACGGGACAGTCGCTCTTGTCATCAGCAGGACAATAAACTTTTTGTCGACTTGGACATTAACGGAGCTGCAGTTTCACTGATCAATTAAGACACTTACAAACAGCTGGGCACACCTCCGTTGCGTGCCGCAAATGTTAAGTTCACTAGCTATTCAGGTCAACACATCCCTGTGTTAGGACAGTGCAGCCTTCTTGCAACATACAAAGGACAAACAAAACTTGTGTCATTTTATGTCCTTTGTTCTTCTTCTGCAATGAACTTGTTTGGTTTCGATTTATTTCAGTTGTTTAACTTGTCTATAGTAAATCAGGTCCTATCAGTGAACCAGACTGTGCCTTCAGACAGTGTTTCTCGTCTATGTGAAGAATTTGCAGACATTTTTGCACCGGGCCTTGGTTGCGCTAAGAACTATAAAGCACATTTGGAACTGAAAGTAAACGCGCAACCGAAATTTTTCAGAGCGTGCAATGTTCCCCACGCATTGTGTGATGAGGTCGCAAAAATTTGGAATCACAAGGTGTAATTGAACGTGTGCAGGCTTCTCTCTGGGCATCACCCTTAGTAATTTTGCCAAAACCTTCCGGAAAATTGAGACTTTCTGTGGACTTCAAGGCAACAGTGAATCCACAACTAGTGATTGCAACTTTTCCTTTACCCCACCCGGAAGATCTTTTTGACAAACTGTGCCCAGGTAAATATCTTTCGAAGTTGGACCTAGCAGATGCATACTTGCAAATACCGGTGGACGAAGAATCCCAGCGCGTTTTGGTGGTTAACACGCATCTTGGTTTGTATCGATTCAAACGACTGCCATTCGGGTGTGCATCCGCCCCTGCATTGTTTCAGCAATATCTACAAACTGTTTGTGCGTCGGTCCTTACTGCAGCAACTTATCTGGACGATATTGTGATCTCCAGAAAGACGGAAGAAGAACATTTAGCCAATCTCAGAACATTATTTCAGGTCTTGTGACAAAATGGTCTTCGCTTGCGGAAGGACAAATGTGTGTTTTTTGCTCGTGATTTGCCATACCAGGGACATGTACTCAATGCCCAAGGCATACATCCCAGTCCCGAGCACCTCTGTGCCATACAAGACTTGCCTTCGCCGCAGAATTTGAAGCAGCTACAGAGTGTGCTGGGAAAAATCTACTATTATCACCGATATGTTCCAAACGCCTCCTCCATTTCAGCTCCGCTTCATCGCTTACGCCGTAAAGGTGTTCCGTTCGTCTGGACGACGGAATGCGAACGCGCCTTTCGCCAGTTGAAATCGGCGTTGCTTTCCAATACTTGCCTTACGCCATTCGATCCCCAGAAGCCCCTTTTATTGATGGTGGATGCATCGGATTTCGGGATCGGTGCTGTGCTTGCGCACAAAGATGGATTGCACGATCGCCCTATTGCCTTTGCGGCCAAATTGCTCTCGTCTGCTCAAAGAAGTTATTCACAGATATTGAAAGAATCATTGGCTCTCGTATTTGGTGTTACAAAGTTTCATGATTTCTTGTATGGTCGTCACTTTACCATAATCACAGACCACAAACCTTTGACATCGCTTTTTCATCCGACCAAGCCTGTACCTCCACGTACAGCGCAGAAATTCAGTCGCTGGTCTATTTTCCTCTCGCAGTACCGCTACGATATCTTGTATCGGTCCACTGCTAAGCACGGAAACGCCGATGCGTTGTCCCGTTTGCCTGTTGCTGAGGATAGAGCATTCGATTCCTCCGAACTTGCTTGCATGTTCATTGATTCGGAAACCGATGACGTGGTCGAATCGTTTCCGATTGATTTTCGTCGTGTAGCTACAGCCACAGCTGCCGACGCTGTCCTTGCTACCGTTCTGCGTTTTGTTGCTACGCAATGGCCCTTGTCAAAGTCACAGATTGGGGACCCGTTGGTTCGCCGATTTTTTGCTCACAAGGAGAGACTTTTTGTTCGACGTGGTGTTTTGCTGTTGCGTTCTGATAATGATCAGTCCAGGGTCGTGGTCCCACGTTCGTTACAGTCCTCTGTCTTACAGCTTCTCCACCAAGGACATTGGGGTATAGTGAGAACGAAACAACTTGCTCGTCAGCACTGTACTTGGTTCGGAATCGATGCCGCGATTACGAATATGTGCTCTTATTGCATGGTGTGCGCCGAACAACAATCAGCACCACTGCGGAAATTCTTTGCATGGCCAAAAGCCACTTCCCCTTGGCAACGCTTACACATCGATTTTGCTGGTCTCTTGAATGCTCGATGGTTGGTTGTGGTAGATTCATTCAGTAATTTTCCTTTTGTTGTCTGGATGTCTTCCACGACGTCATCTGCCATCATGCAAGCATTATCTGCTATCTTTTGCATTGAAGGTCTTCTACAGACTATTGTTTCCGACAATGGCCCACAATTCATGTCCGCAGAATTTCAGTCATTCTGCAAGGCCAATGGTATTCAACATCTGACGTCCGCGCCGTTTTCGCCACAGTCAAACGGTGCCGCTGAACGATGGGTCAGGACTTTCAAGTCACAGATGTTGAAGTTGAAGAGTCGCATTCTCGGGAGGACACGTTATTGCTCTTTTTGTCCTCGTATCGCTCTCAGCCCCGAGATGGTCACTCGCCGGCTGAGTTGCTCCACGGTCGTCATCATCGAACCTTGATGTCTTTGCTACATCCGCCGCATCAGGTTCCTGTGCAGCGGCAGACACCTGCTTTTGCTCCAGGCGACGTTGTCTACTATCGCCACTACCGAGATTCACGGCGTTGGCTCGAAGGGCGCGTTCTTCGCTGCATCGGCCGCGCTATGTATCTGGTTTTGGGGGCCTCTGGTGAGGTGCGTCGGCATCTCAATCAGCTGCGCCTCTGTCGTCGCACGGGATCTGCCGCTCCCCGTCTGCTTTCAGCGACGGTGCCGTCCGGTCAGCGCCCTGGGGACCCATCTACTGGCTCGCCTCAGCCCCAGGTGTTACCGACGCTGTCTTCTATTTTGCCCCATGGCGACGCGCCGCCGCCGCCGCCTGTTCTCCCGCCGGCGACGCCCGCAGTGGACGCTTCACTGCAGCCGCCGGGCGCCTCCCTGGGTCACGCGCCGCCGATCGCTTCCCGGGACCAGTTGTTCTCCGACATGGAACTCTTGCCCGCTCCGGACCATGTGTCGTCTTCGCCCGTCGGGTGCCCCGGCCCGATGGAGGTCGACCCTTCGGCCCCTCCTGTCTGTCTACGGGCGCATACACCGCATGTTGGCGTGCACCCTGGAGCAGGTTTTCAGGCGTTTCCTAGCTCCCCGCTGTCCGAATGGCAGGGTGCGGGTGGCACAGCGTTGCCTGTTGTTAGGCTCCCCACCTCGTCGCATACGTCAACATGGGGTCGTCCCCACGGCGGGCGGAAGCCTTATGCCACAACCGTACGCCGATTTGCGGGGGAGGAATGTTGTGTCACCGCCAGACACCACACTTGCTAGGTGGTAGCCTTTAAATCGGCCGCGGTCCGTTAGCATACGTCGGACCCGCGTGTCGCCACTATCAGTGATTGCAGACCGAGCGCTGCCACACGGCAGGTCTAGAGAGACTACCTAGCACTCGCCCCAGTTGTACAACCGACTTTGCTAGCGATGGTTCACTGACAAAATACGCTCTCATTTGCCGAGACGATAGTTTAGCATAGACTTCAGCTACGTCATTTGCTACAACCTAGCAAGGCACCATTATCAGTTACTATTGATATTGTGAATCACGTACCGTCAAGACCGACGTTCATCATTAATGGATTAAAGTTAAGTATTTCACCAGCTACGTCCGTTTTTCTAAATTCTAATTTCCTTGTCCTGTTCCAGACCTCACGACAGCCTGCGTGAGCTAAAACGCGTGCATTTCGGCCTCCTCTAGTAACACGGTGTTGGCTCTCCTGCCAACCACAACAGGGTTCATCGATTTCCTCAATAATTCTTTAAATAAATAGATAAACTATATTCCATACACTGCCTTGAATCCCATAAGTTGTTTAAATAAACAATATTCCACATATTGTCTAAATTGTTAAATCAAAATTCCATACAGTGCACTCAATTTCCAGACAAATTCTTTAACTAAATCAAATAACTAAATTCCATACACTGCGATAAATAATTAAATAATATTCTATACATTGTCTAAATTGTTTTAACAATATTCCATAAACTACAATAGAATACCCAGCAAATGACCAGTCAACTGAGTCTTTATCTCGCCAATTTTTGGAAGGTAGGTTGGAAGGGGTGGTGGTTTATCAGAGGGTGAGAGGTTAATTATTTGACCAATTTAATTAAGTAGTCAATCAAACTGATAAGAGTGAGATGAGGTATTCCAGTAACTCAGACCTAAAAGTGTACCTGTAGGAGCGAGGGGGAGGAGGTGGTATAGAGGTTTCCTGGGAAGTGTGGGGGGGGGTGGAGTAGGGGGCGGGTTAAGGACATTCAAAAGGAAGGATCGTTTTAGCATAACAATAGGCTCTGTCAATCAAAGGAGAAAAATAGGTTTGCCCCTGAGTGCATACCTGCCCCTGCTGTAGGGAACCCGCACTAACAAAATACTCTGATGTCGCCACTGTCCCCCAACTATTGAAGCTATGCAAGGATAATGAGACCATCTCTGTACAAGGCTCTTCGAGAGGTAGGTAAAAGGAGTTTATAGACTTTCACGGCAATTGCTAGAAGAAAGATATCAGTTGCAGAATGACGATAATAGCAATGGTGATCTATCCAACTTTAGGCACCTCTGCCTGAGTTTGCACTTTCTGTGACACTTTATTTCCTTCTAATAACACAGGGAACTGCCGGCCGGTGTGGCCGAGCGGTTCTAGGCGCTACAGTCTGGAACCGCGCGAACGCTACGGTCGCAGGTTCGAATCTTGCCTCGGGCATGGATGTGTGTGATGTCCTTACATTAGTTACGTTTAAGTAGTTCTAAGTTCTAGGGGACTGATGACCTCAGAAGTTAAGTCCCATAGTGTTCAGAGCCATTTGAACTATTTTGAACACAGGGAACTCATCGAGCCAACTGAAGTTATCAGGGTCTTCCTGGCGCTTCCAACAGCCTCAGGTATTTCCTCGTACTATAGGTTACCAGAACGAACAGGTAATCTCACCGAACTTGCATGTTGTACTTGCGTTGGCCATTTATAAGTCTTCCGCTTTTGCCTTTCCTCTGTGTGAATTAACTTACACAATCAGTTAGAAAGGTCATACAGTTTACGTAGACTTAGACCTTCGGGTTTCACGCTAAATTGCAGGTCCCTCTATAAAAATAAGGGGCCGTCAAATGAAAGCGAAACACACGGAAAGAAACCAAGTACTCTAGTCATTATTTCAAAAGTAAGTGTCAAAGCTGTTAACACATTCACCTCCCAAGAGACAGTATGGTCAGCGCCTGCATGGAAAAACGTTTGCGGCTGCCTACAGAACCCGATTGCATCCAGTTGTGCGCCACTTCGTCCGAAACAAATCGCCGGTCACGAATGTCTCTCTTCAGGGCTCCATAAATATGGAAATCGCAAAGGGAGATATGGGGACTGTATGAAGGATGTGTAAGGGATTCCCAGATATACTTCTGCAGCGGAGTCGAAACAATTCTGGCAGCATGTGGGAGGGCATTATCCCGCCACAGAATGATGCCGTTTGTCAATATTCCTATGCATTTGGACTTTATGGTGAGCTTCAATTTTTGCAGAGTGCCCACGTACCGTTGTGCCTTAATTATGGCACACCGTTCCAGAATGAACAGCGGCTCCATGACGGCAAAGAAAATGGTCACCATAACTGTCCTGGAGCTGACGTATGTTGTCTTGACTACGCTGCAAAAGTTTCGCTCGGAAGGCCTTACACATTCTCCGAACAGTCCCGATCTCGCCCCATATTTTTTGAGCCCAGAAAAAGACATACGTGGCCATCAATTTGCTTCGAACGAAGAGATTCAAGACTGCGTACAACGATGGTTCCGTAGGTAACTGCAAACGTTTGTTCATGAAGGCATTGAACATCTTGTCTCAAAGTGGGATAACTGTGCTAACAGTTATGGCGATTGTTTTTGAAATAATATACAGTTTGGTTACTTTTCTCCCATCTGTCTTACTTTCATTTGATTGTCCCTTATAGACGGTCACGTTACATCACGGGGCGCGGAAGGCAGAGCTGTGTCACATCTTCAGGGACGCAAAGGCATTTCTCAGCTGGGTTTAATATTTTCACTGCTCTTGTTGTTGCTAGATGTAAGAAACCACCCATCACATATTGTTGACAACGCAACAGAGGCGCTTGTAGTATGTGTCTCGTGTCTGAAGTCTGGCTTTCCGAAACCAGTTGCTTCACTGAGAAATGCCCATGGGCTTGTATCACGAAAAATATAAAAAAGGACATAATAAATAAGTCACTTAACCTCCTTGACATTTCTAAATTTTTTGCAAGTAAGTGGAATAGCCAGATTAATAACTAATTGGTTCTCGGTAAATAATATCATTTAACTATGAAAAAAAAATTTCGGTCAGTTGTGTACAAGGTAGGATGTACCATCATCAACAACAATAGAATACAGGGAAAAGTAAGTACAGGGTGATCATGAAGTCCAGTTATCCTCTGTCGTATGTCCACATATTTACAGATGATCACACTCTATAAATGTGGGACTGTGGCAGAGAACAACTTTGAGGTAGTGTAACTATTATTTATTCCAAAGTATCTGTGTGTATACAACGTCTTTATGAGAGAGTATGATTTTCCTCCGTGTACGATGTGAAGTTCTCCTCAACATCACTGCTGTGATAACAGTAAATGCAAGTCGAACAGCAGTCTTAAGTTCGTCAACTGTCGCGTAGCGTTGGGCAACAACTTCTATTTTATGGATTCCCGTAATTCATTGTCCCAAAATACATGTATTTAAAAAAGCAGACAAAAATTCGCTCGACTGCTTTCTAAGAGACAGTTTCCACTCCTTCCAATCTGATTTTGGGAACGTCGACCAGATGTGGGTCGAATTCAGAGAAGTAGTGTCGACGGAATTTAAGATAAATATGCCAAATAAATTAATAAGAGGGGGGGGGGGGGGGGTACTGATCCCTCATGGTACACAAAATAAGTCGCAACACTATTGCAAAGACATCGAAAAAAGAATGCCAAAATTAAAAGGACGCAAAATACCCGAGACTGGCGAACTTTTAAAGAAGCTGGAAATTTAGCGCGAACTTCAATGCGAGATTCTGTTAATAGTTTCCACAACGAAATTCTGTCTCAGAATCTGGCAGAAACCCCATAGTGATTCTGATCGTATGTAAAGTGCACCAGTGGCAAGACGTAATCAATACCTTCGCTGCCTGATAACAATGCTGATTTTATTGGTGACTGTCACTAAAGAAGAGTTATTAAACATGGTTTGCTAAAATTCCTCCACAAAAGAAGAGGAAGCAAATTTTCCGGAATTCGACAAAAGAACAACTGTCGACGTGAGTATCTTAGAAGTAGATATCTTCATTGTAACGAAGCAACTTAAAACGTTCAAGAAAGGCAAGTCTTCCAGAACAGAAAGGATACCACTCAGGTACCTTTCAGATTATGCTGATTTGATAGCTCTATACAATCGCTCGCTCGTCCAAAGAACTGTACCGAGAGACTGGAACACCGAAACCCAAGAAAGGAAATTACACACCCATACCACTAACGTCGATTTGCAGTAGAATTTCGGAAAATATATTGTGCTTGAACATTATGAATAATCTCGGAGAAAACGATTTATTGACAAATAGCCAGCGCGGATTTACTAAACATCGTTCTTGTTAAACGCACGAAGTAATTAGATCTATCAACAGGAGACGTCAAGTCGATTCCATTTTTTAGATTTCCAAAAGGTTTTTGACATTGTTCCTCGCAAGCGACTTTTGATTAAGTTGCGTGCTTATGGTATTGTCTCATTTGTATGACTGGTTTCGTGATGTCCTGTCAGAAAGGTCACAGTTCGTAGTAATTACAGGAAAGTCATCGAGTAAAACAGAAGTAATATCTGGTGTTCCCCATGGAACTGTTATAGCCCCTCTGCAGTTCCTGGTCAACATAAACGATTTGGGAGACAATCCGAGTAGCCATCTTAGACTATTTGCAGATGATGCTGTCGTTTACAGTCTTGTAAAGTCATTAAATGGTCAAAACCAGTTACAAAATGATTTAGACAAGATCTATAGGGTGACAATTATTGAACTATACGAAAAAAGACATAAATTAATTGCAAACTACGGTATGCACACACTTTATTCAACATGTAAACGTGACTACAGGTATTCGGAATTAGGTTATGGAATGATCGATATGCCTGCCATCATTGACGGCTGTTTTCTAGTCAGCAATTGTTTTGGGGTTAAAGCTGTACACCTTATGCTTAATATGGCCGACAAAAAGGTGTCGCATGTGTTCAGGTCCGGAGAATATGGCGCCCAATCGAGGCACTTGCCAGTGACCTGGATTAATAGAAGCAGCAACAGATTACATTCGTGTGGGGTTTGTGGATGTTTTGCAGCGCCATGACCAGCCCTGTTTTAATACGGCTGTCAACCGTGTTAACAGAGAGTTGGGGGGTGGGGGGGGGGGTACTGTTGCCAGAAACTAAATCTCATATATGTGCTGTGCCTGTTGATGCAATTGGGAGGTGGTGTTACACTAGTCATGGCCTGCACCTGAATAGGAGGGGAAAGAATAGATTAGTTGATCTTCTTGCAGAAAATGTAAGGGGGGCCACATGCACCCAAGCCAAAATATCTATGATTACTGGAGTCAGAGGGACACATTTTTTAGGCTAGAGTCAGGTTACAGACAGAGAGTATTAAAAGATATTAAAACAGAACAGTGCCATAATGTCTGCATCAGTATCCAAAGAAATAAAATTTGTGCATTTCATCATAACATAAGATGATTGAAAAATAAGATAGATGAGCTTCTTGTATGCCTAGAAAATGGGGTAAATTCTGAAGGTATATATGTTTTGTCTCTCTCTGAACACCATGTAACCGCATTGATGGAGAAGTAAAATTTAAGGATTACAGATTAGCATCTTATTCATGTAGAGTCAACATGGAAAAAGGAAGAGTTGCTACTGGACACTGGACACAAAGTCAAAAATATTGAAACAAATAGTTTTTGTGTAGATCAGATCCTTGAAGCATGTGCTTGTGAGTTGCTACTGCAATGTACTTCTGTAATACTTGTAACAATCTACAGATCCCCTCAGGGGAACTTTCAGCTTTTCATGAAAAATCTAGAGGCATTATTGAGCTAACTCTCAGACAAAAAAAAGCAGTTTGTTGTTTGTGGTAATTTTAATGTAGATTTCTTAAAAGATACGGATACGAAAAATGAGCTAGAATCTTTGTTTGGTTGTTTCAATGTAGTATCTGTCGTAAATTTTCCAACTAGTGTGCAGCAGGATAGTAGGTCAGTTATCGATAACATTTTCATAGACAGTACTGAGGCAGAAACAATTAATGTGTAGCAAATTGTTAATGGGCTATCTGATCATGATGTACAGTTAATGGAAATAACACATATAGCACCTTACAGGCTTCAGGCAGGTTCATACAAGGCAGGGAGGCTTATTAATGCGAAGAAGCAAAATAGTATGTTAAAAATGTCGTTCCTCAGGACTTATAGCCTTTAGAAATAACACCAACACCCCCCACTGAAATTAAGGGAATTATATATATACTAAAAAACAAGTGCTCATGTTGTGTTGACGGAGTCTCTAACAGAATTTTGAAGTGTTATTCTAATTTAATAAGTGGAGTCCTTAGTGATATACGTAATGCTTCGCTGGCACAGGGAATTTTTCCAGACAGATTGAAATACACAATTGTCAAACTTCTTCATAAGAAAGGGGACAAGAGTGACTTAAATAGTTATAGACTAATCTCATTGCTGACTTCATTTTCTAAAATATCCGAATAAGTTACATATTCAAGAGTAGTTTGACATTAAAATGAAAATAATTTACTTAGCATGTCACAGTTCCTATTCTGGAAGGGTTACTTGACTGAGAATGCTATCTACACATTTACCCATCACATTGTACAAGGCCTAGATAATAAATTATTGACAGTTGGCATTTTTTGTGATCTTTCCAAGGCATTTAACTGTGTGGATCATGTCACATTCTTAGAAAAACTCAGGTTTTATGGAATTGAAGACTATACACACAGCTGGCTTAAATCATACTTAACGAACAAAAAGCGAAAAGTTGTGCTGAATAACACAAATAATGTTGGGAGGGTGATAAATTCTAGTAAACGGGGAGTTATCACAAAGGGAGTCCCACAGGGTTCAATTTTGGGTCCTCTGCTGTTCCTTATTCATGTGAGTGACCTCTCACTTAACGTTCAGCAAGCAGAACTAGTACTTTTTGCAGATGACATGAGTGTTATAATAAATCTCAATCCAGAAAAAGCAGCTGAAGATATAGTTAAGGATATCTTTCAAAGAATTATTAAGTGGTTCTCAGAAAATGGACTCTCCCTTAATTTTGAAAAAAAAAATCACTGTATCCAGTTATGTACACCGAATAGCGTCATACTGAGAATTGATGTAGCATATGAACAGGGCTTAGTTAACAGTATAGATTTCTCCAAATTTTTGGGTGTTCACGTTGATGACAACTTGAACTGGCAGAAGCACATTACTGAGCTTCTCAAACAATTAAGCTCAGCTTCTTTCACTCTTCATATAATCGCTAGTCTTGGTAATAAACACATGAGCCTCCTAACGTACTTTGCATATTTCCACTCAATAATGTCTTATGGAATAGTTTTCTGGGGTAACTCACCACATAGACATAAAGTATTGACTGCACAAAAGAGAGCAGTGAGTATAATTAGTGGTGTGCACCCAAGGACGTCATGTAGGCATCTATTCAAGGAGTTGGGTACTTAAACTGTACCATTAGAGTATATGTATTCGCTAATGAAATTCGTTATAAATAATCCATCTCAATTCGCGAAGAACAGTGATGTTCATACTTACAACACTAGAGGGAAATATGACCTTTGCTATCTGTTATTGAAGCTGTCAGTTGCTCAAAAAGGAGTACATTATTCAGCAACAAAAATCTTTGATCATTTGCCCAACAGCATAAAGTGTCTGGCAGGTAGCAGATCAAGTTTTCAATCTAGCTTAAAATCATTTCTTTTGGACAACTCCTTCTATTCCATGGACGAGTTTCTGTTTCAGAACTGGTTAAAAAATAAAAAATAAGTTACTTCTAAATGTAGTTGAATGTGTAGAACTAAAAATTTCAGTAATATTAATATTAGCACTATTTGTGAGTGTATATATATATTGTAATCTGACTTGTTCCACATCATATCGATAAAATAATCGTGAAAATTATCTACGGAATATGACATAACTAAACTAAACTAAACTAAAATAATGGGCGTATGGGTTCCCCAGAGCCAGAATGCGGCCCCCAAGGTGCTCCTTCAGGACATCAAATACTCTCCTGTTTTAATATGGTCGAGCTCCATCTTCCTTGAAGCACATCTTGTCGAAATCAGGGTCACTTTGGATAAAGGGGATGAAATAATTTCCAAAACCTTCAAGTACCGTTCGGTAGTCATCGTGCCATCAAGGAATATCGCACCGATTATTCCGCGACTGGACATTGCAGATCATACTGTCACCTGTTGAGGGCGAAATGCGGATTCTCAGTCCCCCAAATGCTCCAATTTTGGTTGTTGACGAACCCATCCAAATGAAAGTGGTCTTCGTCGCATGCACGCACATACTAATTCCCATCATGCCCCACGGCTAACCATGCAGTTTGAACGTGATAACGCAAACCGTTCAGAAGTTATGACAATTTTATTTCATATAGTTGAATAATTGTCACCCTGTATGTAAGGTGCGAAAACTGGCAATTGGCTTTAAGTAATGGGAAGTGTGAAGTCATCTGCACGAGTATTAAAAGGAATCCGCTATATTTCGGTGACACGATTAATCACACGAATCTAATGGCTGTGAATTCAACGAAATACTTGAGGATTACAATTACGAATAATTTAACCTGGAATGATCACGTAGATAATACTGTGGAGAAAGCAAACCAAGGACTGTGTTCTATTGGCAGAGCACTTAGAAAATGCAACAAGCCTACTAGAGATTCTCCTTACACTGTGCTTGTTCGCCCTCCTCTGGATGCGTGGTGTGGCATACACGTCAGATAGGAAGGTCATCGAAAATGTTCTAAGAAGAGTAGGTCGTTTTATATTTTTTGCAAAGTGGAGGAGAGAGTGCCACAGAAATGGTAAGCGAGCTGAGGTGGCAAAGAAAGACGTCTCTCGTTGCGGCAGGATTTTCTCATGAAGTTTCAATCACCAACTTTGCCCTCAGAGTGTGAAAATATTTTTTGGCGGCTACATAGGGAGAAATGATCATCATAATAAAATAAGAGAAATTGGAGCTCGCACCGAAAGATTCAAGCGTTTGTTTTTCCCACTCGCTGTTCGAGAGTGGAAAGGTAGAGAAATAACTTCCGATGAATCCTCTGCCAGACACTTAATTGTGAATTACAGATAATCATGTAGATGTAGATAGATGTAAGTAAAACACATGGAACGGAAGGTTCTCTACAATTTGTACAAAAATCGGACTGCATTTATAAAGAGCCGGAGGACTGCCCGGTTCTGTTACGGTTTTTTTTTTCTGGCAAAGTTAGTTGTACATCCACAGTTACGCACAGAGTATGAATAGGTTGGCCGAAACACACGTCTTGTATGGGTTCACTGAAGGCGATGGAAAACCTTATGCTGGGCCATCCCATGACATCGACAACCATGACAGCATTACCTTTCCATCCAAACACAGGCGTCCTAGGGCTGTTGGATTACTCTGTTTTCTGTTGTACGTTTTGGTGATTTACTATTGCAGTCTTTTTCACAGTTGTGAAGGCAGTTTCGCAGAACCAACTGTATATCCAGGCCTAACGTTGCAAAGCAATATGAAATGGAACAAGCATTTAAGGATTGTAGTAGTGGACTTCGATTTATTGGGAGAACTTTAGAAAGATTTGGTTCATCATGTAGGGCACAAGTGCGACCCATCCTTAAGTACTCCCTGAGTGTTTGGGATTCGAGCCAGGACAGATTAAATGAAGACTCCAAAGCAATTCAGAGGTGGTGCCCTATATTTGTTACTAGGAGGTTCGAACAACAAGCAAGTATTACGGAAAAGCTTCAAGAATAGAAATCCCTGGAGCGAAGACAATGTTTGAATATTTTAGCATCCTGCAACATAAAATTGAATTAACCCATGCCAGATATTAGCCTTGTGAAACTTAAAATGTTAGTACTAGAGTACATAGTCATAAGACTGCGTCACTTGTACTAATGTTTTGCTGTTAGGTCACACCAACGGGCCAGACAAGTGGGCCGCGGCGCTGAGTCGTAAACAGGCGCCGCGGGCAGCAACACAGCGATCTCGGCTGGTGGTCGCGCGCATGCGCGTACGGAGTAATACAAACTTAAAACCAATAAATGTTAACTGAAATTATTATAGAAAATAGCTTATTGCAATAGTTCGGACTATTAATGGCATTAAAACCATAAGTCACTGAGGTTACCGTTCCATGAAAGGCAAAAGACATAAAAAGTGTACTGTACAAAAGTATGAATAAACATTAGTTGGTAACATTATTTGTTACAACAGCTAGAAATGTTACTGGCACATAAACCATAATAACTGACGTGAAGACAATGTTCTTTTCGAGGAACACATTTGAGAAAATTTAGAGAACCGAAATTTGGAGCTGACTGGAGCACGATTCTAATGCCGCCAACGTATTTTTCGCTTAAAGACCATAAAGATACGAGAATTTAGTGCTCGTACAGAGGCACATAGGTAGTCGTTTTTACCTCGCTCTATTTGCGAGTGGATCAGGAAAGGGAATAGCTAGTATTGGTACAAGATGCTTTCCGCCACTCGCCGTATGGTGACTTGCGGAACATCTATGTAACTGTAGTAGTAGATAGGGCTAACATATCGAATGAATCGTAACTGTATTATTGTGCCAACTCTGTAACGAGGCTCAGGAAACCACACGTCGCTTATAGCAAAACATTCATATTCCTGAACAACCGAATTTTTTTCGATGCAGTTCGGGTTAATCCTATGCAGATGACCGTAGCTCTGTCGTCATACTGGTACTTGTAAGAGGATCTAAAGGTACAGCAGAACCATTAACAGAGTCAAAATATAAACTACTGTAGCACTGGCATTACTGACAGCAATCTGAACGTATGAATGAGAATTACAGCCAAAATCTGGCAATCAAGAGGAATAAACAGCCTTCAAGCCCAATTACGATGTTAATAATTCTTGCATACATGACACACAAAGGATCTAGCAAGGCTGTTTTCTTCCATAATGAGGCATATGGCTTACGAATTTAAATTTCTCACCATTTTAAACTTAGGAGAACTAACTAAAAACTTAGTGTGAAGTAAATTATTTAAACTGTCTTGTTAGAATGGTACGGTAGATTTTTAGCTGTAGCATTAGAGGGATAGGGAGATTGTGTATCTTTTCCCAGCATTTGTTTAATAGCAGCATAGGAAACTGTGACATCAGAGGGGGGGAAGAACCCAGTGGCCATCTTTAATTCTTTGACTGAAATATGTAGCCATACACATCTGAGTGAATAATAGCTTGGGGTAAAAATGTTCAGTGGTTTTCCATGTCAGCTGTAAATAGCAGGTAAGTTCAGACTGGTTACTTCCGCTTTGTCCCAGTATGCAGAGGTAGCCACCATGCATTACGATGTTATGTAACTGTGCCAGTATCTCTGGTCAGCCATCTTGGATTCTATACACAGCACAAGAGGCATAGAGTAAATATATTTACTCTATGACAAGAGGAAACGTTAGCGACTGCCCTAGACATGGAACAAGTCTCGCTCATTCAACCACCTCCATAATTTTCCCTAATGCTAACCAGAACAATGGAGGGTAAAGGCTTTGGTGCACGCCGTGTAGCGCATATTGTGTGGTCTCTGGTCCCACTGCGTGAGGAGCCTGTTTTTATTAAGCTACTTTTGTTGCGAAAGCATTTATTTGTTGCTCGCTTTTTGTAGTGATTTGCAGAGTGAACGTTTGCGTGTTTGCCGTATTTTACAGCGTGAGCGTTTGTTCGTCGCCTTTTTTAGTGTGTTACAGTGAAAGAATTTGCTTTTTCCTCGCCTTTTTGTAGTTCACGTTTTTTATTGCTGTTGCCTGTACTAGCAGTGTTGTGTAGTTAAAATTATTTAAAATGAGTACATTTTAGTGTTAAATTTGTGGAAATGAATATAATTACCTGAATACTGAGGCGGCATACTTCCATAGTGAATCCACAGCTGTGTGATGTGTACATTTGAAGCTGAGTCTAAAAAGTGTTGGATTGATCATTACTAATCCGCTCATAAAATAGTGTGAACTCTGGACTTCTGTAGTGAAGGTGAATTTTTAAAGTGGAAAGAGGAAATGGAGCGCATTACACAATCCAGATTCCTCAAACATAGTGGCATTAAGTTCGTTGATGACTACTCAACCTGTATGTGTGTTTGCCATCGTTCAGTTCAGTTATTCTCCAGAGGTGAAGGGGTAAGACACCTATAAATGGTAGTTAGTAACAAAGTTAATGGAAAGTGCCCCGCAGGGATGAAAGTCCATAAGGAAGGAAGGTGCCTCATTAAGTTTGTGTTGAGTCATGTTGAACACGATCTAGACTTAAATCATTGGAATCTGACATCACAAGAACGTGAGAGTATAGCTACAGACATTGCTATAGGATATAACACGATGATTTGTTTTGTTTTTAAAAAAAACATCCTACTGTGTGGTACAAGTTTTTTCTTGTGACTCCTTTCTGGGATAGTGAAAAAAAATGCTTTTGCCATCAATGATGCTACCATTTCTTGGCTAGGTTAAATTCCAGTAATACTGAAATAATCTTTTTCTTTTCATATGATAGTGCTTCTTTGGTACTGGAGTTAGCATTTACAGTTACTTGGTCTATAATTGCATCCCTCTCATTAATCACAGACAGGTCTCCAGCTTCAGTAACAAGTGCATCTGACAGTTCATCATTTTGCAAAGGATTGTCACCTCTGCTCTTTTTTCCATTTGGCAAACAATATGAATGTGGCTACATATATTTAATATTGTAATCAAAGCACGTGCAAGAATACAATTGAATACGAACTTCATGCTACTCCACACTAATCTACAGTTACAGTTGACGTTATTGTATTTCAAAAGATAAACTTAAGATGATCCTGAAGCAGGTACTTCAAAACGACTGTCTACCTTTGTAAGGAAGTCGTCCATTAAAATAGAGTCCGCAGCTCGTGGTCGTGCTGTAGCGTTCTCGCTTCCCACGCCCGGGTTCCTGGGTTCGATTCCCGGTGGGGTGAGGGATTTTCTCTGCCTCGTGATGACTGGGTGTTGTGTGCTGTCCTTAGGTTAGTTAGGTTTAAGTAGTTCTAAGTTCTAGGGGACTGATGACCATAGATGTTAAGTCCCATAGTGCTCAGAGCTATTTGAACCATTAAAATAGACTTGTGCCTAAAGCGAACGTCTTTTACTTTACCAGTTATCGTTCCTACCACGATCGCAACAGCATATCAAACAGCTTCACTGTAACAAACATCAATGCAGATATACCTTCGACCAGTCATTTCACTTGCTTTGGATTATCATATACGAATTTCAAAGCCTTGTGCATACTCTTCAGGTGCATGTTTGTGTTTAGTGCAGCTTGGATTCTGTGACAATATATTCAACATTTCGCAATTTAATTTCGTAGTACGTCTTGGAATAATGACAAAATTCGGATGTATCTGGATAACTATAGAGCTTCTAGTGTGCTTTTTGCAGCAATTCTTCAAACATAATAACTTCTCTCACCTGCATTAATATCTTAACAAGCTTGTACATGTCATTTTTGCAGTCCTTGTGCAGAGTTTTACTCTTGGTGTTGTTCCTCCATGCTCTATCCACATGCCAGGTGCAGAAAAATCTCATTTTAGTAGCCCCTATTATTCTGTTACAAGCAATGGTGTAGGACTCGAGAGATCTGACACGAATACCTTGGGGCAAAACTGTCCAACCTGTGACTTTATATAGTCGAAAATACAGTCAACACATCACTGACATTACTATCAGAAATGAGGAAAGTGCATGGAAATCCTTGCCTCATATCAACCAGTACTAGTTTCACGATAAACTCAAAATCATAGACTGAGAGTCTCATCAACACAAATATATCATTTCCGAATTTTGCTAATAATTCACAATGTCCATTTTTAATTATTACCAACATGAAATCTTCACTTGTTAATTCCAGATGCAGGTAACACGAAACATTATTTGTAACATGAGTTATGATTTTGTTCAGCTGCTGTGGGTGCACTTTGGAACTATGCTACCCCCGAGTCTTGCAATAATTGTACTAGTTTCCATAAATTTCACACTTAAAAGCGCTCATTTCGAATACTTTTAACTACACAAGACTGCCAAGAAGTACAGGGTGATGATTCTTCTGGAAAATCTGGAATTCTCAGCCGGCCGAAGTGGCCGTGCGGTTAAAGGCGCTGCAGTCTGGAACCACAAGACCGCTACGGTCGCAGGTTCGAATTCTGCCTCGGGCATGGATGTTTGTGATGTCCTTAGGTTAGTTAGGTTTAACTAGTTCTAAGTTCTAGGGGACTAATGACCTCAGCAGTTGAGTCCCATAGTGCTCAGAGCCATTTGAACCATTTTTTGGAATTCTCACGGGATTACATTTTACCTGGAAATTCTCAGGGAATTTCAGGAATTTTATAAAATCCCAGAAATTCTGCGTTTTAGTTTAGCATTAAAATTGAATTTTATAAACGCAAATTTTAAAATACTTAATATTTCAAAGTGTGTTAATTAAATGAATATTATTCCATATATATTCTCTGTGTTAAAAAACTGGTTAAACTACTGATTATGGTTGGTATCTAATGCAACTGAGATAGAAGAAAAGCCATTATTGTGGTATTCTGCCTCCCCTTCCCCCCTTACCATTACTTTATCGACAGCGTACTGACAGAATCGTCAGTCTTACATGTGGAATTCCCAGGGATTTTCTTCTCCAAGTTTGAGTAGCCACACTGGCAGTAGCTTCACGCTATTAAATTATTGACATTGCTGTTGTGCATTATTTTCTGTCTATTGCAGCGCTGATACTGTCAAAGTGAAGTACATTTGCAGAACTTGCACTATTCCTCAATGTAATTTGAAATACAACCTGTTGCAATAATGTTCTTCCGATTTATTGAGGCTGTTGTCACAATCCAAAAGAAATCATCTCTGTGTTATATATTTGTTCTCTACAGTAGTCTACATCTATGAGGATCTCATCACTGTATATGTATATACATATGTGATGAAAACTCGTTCATTAATCTGTCATTTTTGTACACAACACAAAAAGAACACATTTTCTACTTAAATATCTCTGATTTGTTACGTTCAATGATCCTGGTAAGAGATGAAAAGTACCTACAAATTTGTAGAGGTACATGACAACTCGGTGAAAAGTTACAGTTTGCAAATTCAGAAACAGTGAAATTTAAACATATCTCTCAAGATAAAGTACTAAATTGTGGTTCTAGTCCAGGTGCAGCAATATAAATTCTTTCATTAGAAAATAAATTACTAGAGCTTTACATTATTAGGTAGCATGACTTCACTTCGCACAGTTACTCCCTTTCCGTCCCTATTACAGGCTGTTGCCGGACAGCAGGTGAGGTGGCCTCTGATACCGTAAAACATTTGTTAACAGCAGTGTGTTGTCCCCTGGTGACTTCCATAGAATGATATGAAAATGTGTATATCTGCTGCTTCCAGTTTCAGTTGCACAGTAAATATGTCCATATGAAATTATTTTTGTTAAAGTGTAGAAAATCATCCATATGGTTGTAATGTTCGTTTATTCCTCCAGGAATCATCTTATAGTGATATAGGATTTGTCATTGTAATACAATGAACCTAAGTAGCTCAAATATAGAGCATACATCACATGAGGTCAGGGTAGGAAATTTGCACTTGTATTATAGACGCAATACGTATAAAGGTCATGCAGGAGTACAGAAGAATTTAAGGACTTACAGGTGTGAGCATTAAATAAGTATCCTTTGCATTCCAACCAAGTTGGGGGACAAATATTACAAAACCCAACACTTGCTGACTTGGTCTCAGCTGTGACAGCCACTTCTACAGCAATTGTGGGTGACAGCACCTCAACTTATACCAGATTCTTTAAACACAAGCACTCGGTATTCAGGTGAATAGCTTAGGAATAAATAAGACTTCAGTGTGAGGAAAAGCAAAAGCTGAAAATTGCAACCACAATGTTGGGGCATCTTTATGTGGCACAACCAGAAAAAGAATAACAGGAAGAACTTAGAGAAAATGGAGCAACACACTAGCTGAGGGGTAAGTTTCAGAATTCAGACGGTATGTGTGACAAAGTACAAATTTTGGCTGTAGTTCTGCAGGGGAGCAAAATCACTGTATTGTTGCCAGTGCGACACAAACTTTCTTGGTACATGATTCACACAATTTTAAGTTTTGCTGCAAAGCTTTAAGAACGGAAAAAGAATGTATCAGAGCATCAAGAAACAAAACACAGATTTCAGGAGGCAAGTATCCCCAGACACTATGAAGATCCGGCGAACTGTCTAACCGACGGGAGGCCCTAGTCACACGACATTTACATGAAGATCTCAACAACTCTATCCCTGGTGTGATGAGCGTAGTCAGTTTCTCCACTCTGTGTACAGTAAAGTCCCATACGAGGAGAAATAGATACAGAAGTTTTGCAAGGATTAAGGAGACCATCTCTGTCCAAGGTTTTTCGAGAGGTAGGTAAAAGGAGTTCATAGAGTTTTACGGCGACTGCTTAAAGAACGATAGTCAGGGAGAGAGGTGCAGAATGACGATAATGGCGAAGGTGGTCTCTCCAACATTAGCACTCTCTGTTTGAGTTTGCAGTTTCTGTGCGACTCACCAAGTCAACTGACGTTTTCAGGGTTCTTTTGACATGTTGAGCATGAGCAGCCTCATGTGTTTCTTCACTACACGTTCACGGAACGAACAGAGCATCTTAGCTAATCAGATAGAACTTGAATGTTTTACTTGTCTTGGCCGTTTCTAAGTCATATGCTTTTGCCTTTCCTCAGTGTGTGAATCAACTTACACAACCAGTTATAAGGAGCCGTACGGTTTACATAGACTTAGGCCTCAGGCCCCTACGAGTATAAGGGGCGGTCAAATGAAAACGAGGCGGATAGAAAGAAAGTAAGTAAACTGGTCATTATTTCAAAAGTAAGTGTTATAACTGTTAATACAGTTACCTTCCAAGAGACAGCATCGTTACTGCCTGCATGGAAAAATGCTTGCGGTTGCCTACAGAACTTGATAGTAATGAGATGTGCACCACTTCGTCCGAAGGAAATCGCTGGTCACGTATGTCTTTCTTCAGGGCTCCATAAATATGGAAATCGCAAAGGGAGAAATTGGGACTGTATGAAGGATGTGTAAGGGCTTCCCAGCGAAACTTCTGAAGCGGAGTCGAAACAATTCTGGCCAACATGTGGGTGGGCATTATCCCGCCACAGAATGTCGTCGTTCGTCAACATTCCAGGGCATTTGGACTTTACAGCGAGCTTCAATTTTTTCACAGAATTACAGTGGCTCCTTGATGTCAAAGAAGGAGCTCACCATAACTGTCTTGGAGCTGACGTATGTTGCCTCGACTACGCTGCAAATGGTTCGCTCGGAAGCCTTTACACATCCTCCGAACAGTCCCGATCCCTACCATGTTTATGAAGCCCAGAAAAAGACATCCGTGGCCATCAATTTGCTTCGAACGAAGAGATTCAAGACTGCGTACAACGATGGTTCCGCAGGCAACTGCAAACGTTTGTTCATGAAGGCATTGAACATCTTGTCTCAAAGTGGGATAACTGTACTAACAGTTATGGCGATTGTTTTTGAAATAATATACAGTTTGGTTACTTTTCTCCCATCTGTCTTACTTTTATTTGATTGTCCCTTTTAGACGGTCACGTTACATCATGCTGCGCAGAAGGCAGAGCTGTGACAGACTCAAAAGCATCTCTCAGCAGTGTTTAATATTCCCATTGCTCCCGTTTCTGCTACGTGTAAGAAACCATCCATCTTATATTGTTGACAACGCAACAGAGGCTCTCGTAGCATGTTTCTCGAGTCTGAAGTCTGGCTTGTCGAAACCAGTTACTTCACTGCGAAATGCCCATGTGCTTGTACCATGAAAAATACAAAAAGGACATAATCAATCAGTCACTTAATCTCCTCGAAATTACGTAATTTTTTTCGAAGAATTGGAATAGCCAGGTAAGTAATTAATTGGCTCTCGGTATATGGGACATCATTTAACTTTGAAGAAACTTACTTCGGTCATTTGTGTACAAGGTAGGATGTACCATCATCAACAACAATAGAATGTAGGGAAAAGCAAGTACAGGTGTTCATGAAGTCCAATTACCCCTGTCCATGTCCACATATTTACAGGTGGTCGCACTCTATAAATGTGGGACTGTGGCAGAGAACGACTTTGAGGTAGTGTAACTATTCTTTATTATTTATTCCAGAGTATCTGTGTGTACACAACGTTTTTATATGAGAGTATGATTTTCCTCCATGTACGATGTGAATTTCTCCTTAACATCACTGCTGTGATGACATTAAAAGCAAGCTGAACAGCAGCCTTAAGTTAGCCAACAGTCGCGTAGCGTGGGACAACAACTTGTTTTAAAATGGTTCAAATGGCTCTGAGCACTATGCGACTTAACTCCTGAGGTCATCAGTCGCCTAGAACTTAGAACTAATTAAACCTAACTAACCTAAGAACATCACACACATCCATGCCCGAGGCAGGATTCGAACCTGCGACCGTAGCGGTCACGCGGTTCCAGACTGCAGCGCCTTTAACCGCACGGCCACACCGGCCGGCACAACTTGTTTTAGGAATCCCCATAATTCATTGTCGCAAAATACACCTATCTAAGTAGCAGACAAAAACTCGCTCGACTTCCGACTAAGAGACAGTCTCCACTCCTTCCAATCTGACTTTGGGAACGTAGACCAGATGTGGGTCGAATTCAGAGAAATAGTATCGACGCCATTGCAGAGACATATACCAACTAAATGAATAAGTTGTGGTACTGATCTCCCATAGTAAACAAAACAAGTCAAAATACTATTGCACAAGCAAAGAAAAAAGCGTGCTAAAATTGAAAGGACGCAAAATCCCCAAGATTGGTGAAGTTTTACAGAAGCTCGAAACTTAGCATGATCTTCGATGCGGGATACTGTTAATAGTTTTCACAAAGCAATTCTGTCTCGAAATCCGGCAGAAACTTAAGAGACATATTCCTCATATGAAAAGTACACCAGCGGCAAGACGCAATCAGTACCTTCGCTGTGCAATAACACTGGTGATTTTATAGATGACAGTGCCACTAGTTATTAAACACGGTTTTCAAAAATTCCTTCAGAAAAGAAGACGAAGGAAATTTTCCGGAATTCGCGAGAGCAACAACTGTCAACATGAGTATTTTAGAAGTAGATATCTTCGATGTAACGAAGCATCGTAACACACTGACTGCCGCGTAAGTCAATGTTGGCTCACAGTTACACGGGCTGTGACTGCCGCCACGTGAGCCATATTTGGTTCAGTGTACATTGTACCGTGGGCCGCGTGAGCCATAGCTGGCTCACTTGCAGAGTTGTGTTTAGAGGCCTCGTGAGCCTCATAGAGCTCACAAATAATGCGTTTCAACCATGGGTTTAAAAGTGGTTGCTCCACGGAAGACTCTCATTTTCTTAGCACGCAATATTTTTGCAGTTGGTAGCCATGGTGATTCCTAACTGCAGCCGTCAGAGATATAATTAACGACTCAGCTATACGAGTCTTTTGTTAGTTTTGCTGATTAGTCGTGTATGCTAATTGAGGTTACGTTTGTTTATTTGAGGAGTTTTGTAGTTTATTATTATGTCCAAAAGAAGACAAACTTTTGATGAACTTGAACAGCTAATCAATGAGGCTATGCAAGATAGCTTATCAAGTTGTGAAGGTGACATTCCTGATAGCACAGACAGCGACCCTGATTACGAGCCTGATAATGAACTTTATATAAAGACCCTACATATCAACAGAAGTTTACTGAAAGTGATGATGAAGAGAGTGACTTCCAGGAATTAAATATCTGTGATACACATAATCCAGATAATACTTTTCTTATCAGGTCTAGCTCTTCACAAGGTACATTAGGCTCACAAGACCCTTCCTGCTCTACAGACCATAATTATTTAAAACATCCATTGTCGCAAAATGATATGGATGTGAGTGTTATACATGACGGCTATAATTCCAAAATGACGCCAATAAAACACCGGATGAGAATATTATCGATGTCACAGATCTAATATGGGCAGATGCTACTGAGGAGTCAAAGATATTTCCTATGTGCTTTCCCCTGCTTTATCAACTGATGTTTTGGATATGTTGGGCAAATGTTCACCAGAGGAAGCGTATTTTCTTTTCATTGATAATGACGCATTTGAGTTTCTTGTGGCTGAAACAAATCGATATTCAAAACAAAAAATTGATTCTCAACAACTCAGTCGCAATTCCAGACTAACGAAAAGGAAAGAAACAAGTACACCATAGATGAAACGTTTCTGTGGCATTGTCATGTGGATGGGCTTGGTAAAAATGCCAAATTTAGCTTGCTATTGGAGCAAGTCGACGGTTTACTCTAACAAGGTTAGCTCCATTATGTCACATGATCAGTTTGAAATACTCTTCAGATTATTTCATGCTTCTCATAATGAAACTAGACTTAAAGGGGATAGATTCCACAAAGACCAATTTCTCTTAGACCTGATAGTACCAAAATTCAAGGACACGATTTGTCTTCAAGAGGAAACTTGCACTGACGAGACTATTATCCCTTTAGAGGACTCTGTCATTTCGGCAATATGTACCCAACAAAAGGCATAGGTATGGGGTTGTAATCTTCAAACTTTGCCATCCATCTGGCTATACATGGAATGTCAAAGTCTATGCTGGTAAGGAAGCAACTACAGCTGTTTGTGTTCCACAAAAAGTAGTTATGGAGTTACTTGACCCTTTGTTGCACAATGAGAGGACACTGTCTTGTGAGAATCGGTACAGTGGTGTATCATTAGCTACAGAAGCAATGAATACCTTTACCCACCTTGTTGGCGCTCTTAAGAGTAACAGAAAAGGTAACCCACAAACTGTATCTTCAAAACTGACAAAAGGGCAAACAGTATGTTCACAGAGCAACAAAAATATCTCCGTGATCCAATGGAATGATAAATGGGATGCTTTGATGATTTCTACCAAACATAACGACGATATGGTGCCTGTAAAACGTGAAAATGGCGTGGACGTTTTGAAACCCAACACAGTCGTGGATTATAATGTCACCAAGTTATTCATTGATGTATCTGATCAGATGAGCTGATACTCAACGAAACTTCAGCGTACTATTAAATGGTACAGAAATATCGGTTTTGAATTCCTTTTTGGAACATCCGTTGTAAATGCTCAAGTGCCGTACAACTTGGCAAACAAAGGAACCAGCCTCGCATACAAATAATTCCTTTCAGGGAGCGCTTGACTCTACTGCTATTGAATGCCAAAGATCCACAACCACGAGCAACACTACAACCGTTCCACAAATATAACAGCCATTGCCTGGTGACAGCAGAGGGACAAAAACAGTGCAAACGAAGAAGATGTTTGGGCTGATATAACTGCCTGTGAAGAACAGAAGAAAGAAAGGATGCTGCTAAGAAAATGAAAAGGGTGTGCACTAAATGCAATAAATGTGACAGTTTTATGTGCAACGATTGTTTTAGTGACATTCACAATTCTGTGCTGAATAAGTAGAATGTTCTAAGATCTTTATTCATGAATATTATTGTCAGAACAAGTCAAAAATGTTACATGTAACTAATATAATCAAATAACTAAGTGTATGATTGTTGTTGTTGTGGTCTTCAGTCCTGAGACTGATTTGATGCAGCTCTCCATGCTACTCTATCCTGTGCAGGCTTCTTCATCTCCCAGTACTTACTGCAACTTAACATCCTTCTGAATCTGCTTAGTGTATTCATCTGTTGGTCTCCCTCTACGATTTTTATCCTCCACGCTGCCCTCCAATGCTAAATTTGTGATCCCTTGATGCCTCAGCGCATGTCCTATCAACCGGTCCCTTCTTCTTGTCAAGTTGTGCCACAAATTTCTCTTCTCCCCAATTCTGTTCAATACCTCCTCATTAGTTATGTGATCTACCCATCTAATCTTCAGCATTCTTCTGTAGCACCACATTTGGAATGCTTCTATTCTCTTCTTGTCCAAACTATTTATCGTCCATGTTTCGCTTCCATACATGGCTATACTCCATACAAATACTTTCAGAAACGACTTCCTGACACTTAAATCTATACTCGATGTTAACAAATAACTCTTCTTCAGAAACGCTTTCCTTGCCATTGCCAGCCTACATTTTATATCCTCTCTACTTCGAACATCATCAGTTATTTTGCTCCCCAAATAGCAAAACTCCTTTACTACTTTAAGTGTCTCATTCCCTAATCTAATTGCCTCAGCATCACCCGACTTAATTCGACTATATTCCATTATCCTAGTTTTGCTTTTGTTGATGTTCATCTTATATCCTCCTTTCATGACACTGTCCATTCCGTTCAACTGCTCTTCCAAGTCCTTTGCTGTCTCTGATAGAATTACAATGTCATCGGCGAACCTCAAAGTTTTTATTTCTTCTCCATGGATTTTAATACCTACTCCGAATTTTTCTTTTGTTTCCTTTATTGCTTGCTCAATATACAGATTGAATAACATCGGGGAGAGGCTGCAACCCTGTCTCACTCTATTCCCAACAACTGCTTCCCTTTCATGCCCCTCGACTCTTATAACTGTCATCTGGTTTCTGTACAAATTGTAAGTAGCCTTTCGCTCCCTGTATTTTACCCCTGCCACCTTTCGAATTTGAAAGAGAGTATTCCAGTCAACATTGTCAAAAGCTTTCTCTAAGTCTACAAATGCTAGAAACGTAGGTTTGCCTTTCCTTAATCTTTCTTCTAAGATAAGTCGTAAGGTCAGTATTGCCTCACGTGTTCCAATATTTCTACGGAATCCAAACTGATCTTCCCCGAGGTCGGCTTCTACCAGTTTTTCTATTCGTCTGTAAAGAATTCGCGTTAGTATTTTGCAGCTGTGACTTATTAAACTGATAGTTCGGTAATTTTCACATCTGTCAACACCTGCTTTCTTCCGGATTGGAATTATTATATTCTACTTGAAGTCCGAGGGTATTTCGCCTGTCTCATACATCTTAATCACCAGATGGTAGAGTTTTGTCAGGACTGGCTCTCCCAAGGCCGGCAGTAGTTCTAATGGAATGTTGTCTACTCCCGGGGCCTTGTTTCGACTCAGGACTTTCAGTGCTCTGTCAAACTCTTCACGCAGTATCGTATCTCTCATTTCATCTTCATCTACCTCCTCTTCCATTTCCATATTAGAACTGGGTTTCCATCTGAGCCCTTAATATTCGTATAAGTGGTTCTCTTTTCTCCAAAGGTCTCTTTAATTTTCCTGTAGGCAGAATCTATTTTACCCCTAGTGATATGCGCCTCTACATCCTTACATTTGTCCTCTAGCCATCCCTACTTAGCCATTTTGCACTTCCTGTCGATCTCATTTTTGTGACGTTCGTATTCATTTTTGTCTGCTTCATTTACTGGATTTTTACAGTTTCTCCTTTCATCAATTAAATTCAATATTTCTTCTGTTACCCAATGATTTCTACTAGCCCTCGTCTTTTTACCTACTTGTTCCTCTGCTGCCTTCACTATTACATCCCTCAGAGCTACCCATTCTTCTTCTACTGTATTTCTTTCCCCACTCCTGTCAATTGTTCCCTTATGCTCTCCCTGAAACTCTGTACAACCTCTGGTTTAGTCAGTTTATCCAGGTCCCATCTCCTTAAATTCCCACCTTTTTGCAGTTTCTTCAGTTTTAATCTACAGTTCATAACCAATAGATTGTGGTCAGAGTCCACATCTGCCCCTGGAAATGTCTTACAATTTAAAACCTGGTTCCTAAATCTCTTTCTTACCATTACATAATCTCTCTGATACCTTCTAGTTCAAATGGTTCAAATGGCTCTGAGCACTATGGGACTTAACATCTATGGTCATCAGTCCCCTAGAACATAGAACTACGTAAACCTAACTAACCTAAGGACAGCACGCAACACCCAGCCATCACCAGGCAGAGAAAATCCCTGACCCCGCCGGGAATCGAACCCGGGAACCCGGGCGTGGGAAGCGAGAACGCTACCGCACGACCACGAGATGCGGGCAATACCTTCTAGTATCTCCAGGATTCTTCCATGTATACAACCTTGTTTTATGATTCTTGAACCAAGTGTTAACTATGATTAAGTTATGCTCTGTGCAAAATTCTACCAGACGGCTTCCTCTTTCATTTCTTATCCCCAATCCATATTCACCTACTATGTTTCCTTCTCTCCCTTTTCCTACTTTCGAATTCCAGTCACCCATGGCTATTAAATTTTCGTCTCCCTTCACTACCTGAATAATTTCTTTTATCTCATTACATATTTCATCAATTTCTTCATCATCTGCAGAGCTAGTTGGCATATAAACTTGTACTACTGTAGTAGGCGTAGGCTTCGTGTCTATCTTGGCCACAATAATGCGTTCACTATGCTGTTTGTAGCAGCTTACCCGCACTCCTATTTTTTATTCATTATTAAACCTACTCCGGCATTACCCCTACTTGATTTTGTATTTATAACCCTGTATTCACCTGACCAAAAGTCTTGTTCCTCCTGCCACCGAACTTCACTAATATGCACTATATCTAACTTTAACCGATTCATTTCCCTTTTTAAATTTTCTAACCTACCTGCCCGATTAAGTGATCTGACATTCCACACTCCGATCCGTAGAACGCCACTTTTCTTTCTCCTGATAACCGCGTCCTCTTGAGTAGTCCCCGCCCGGAGATCTGAATGGGGGACTATTTTACCTCCGGAATATTTTACTCAAGAGGACGCCATCATCATTTAACCATACAGTAAAGCTGCATGCCCTCGGGATAAATTACGGCTGTAGTTTCCCCTTGCTTTCAGCCGTTCGCAGTACCAGCACAGCAAGGCCATTTTCAAATGGTTCAAATGGCTCTGAGCACTATGGGACTTAACATCTGTGGTGATCAGTCCCCTAGAACTTAAAACTACTTAAACCTAACCAACCTAAGGACATCACACACATCCATGCCCGAGGCAGGATTCGAACCTGCGACCGTAGCAGTCGCGCGGTTCCGGACTGCGCGCCTAGAACCGCTAGACCACCGCGGCCAAGGCCGTTTTGGTTAGTGTTACAAGGCCGGATCAATCAATCATCCAGACTGTTGCCCCTGCAACTAATGAAAAAGCTGCTGCCCCTCTTCAGGAAGCACACGCTTGGCTGGCCTCTCAACAGATACCCTTCGTTGTGGTTGCACCTACGTTACGGCCACCTGTATCGTTGAGGCACGCAAGCCTCCCCACCAACGGAAAGGTCCATGGTCCATGGGGGGAGAGTGTATGATTACTTTTTTGAAAAACGATAATTTTATATCTATTGTGGTTTTAAACCATGTGAGCCACATTTTATCAAGTAACTTGATTCTACATGTTCAAAAGAAGACATATGATGCAAAAATCAATGTGGCTAGCATTGCATGGTCCAAATTTCATCATGGTAGTCAGTGTGTGAAAATGCAAAAGAAGGGCAAATGTTCCAGTACAGAGAGAATACCACTCACGTTCCTTTCAGATTATGCTGATACGATAGCTCTATACGTAGCAATCATGTATTATCGCTCGCTCGTCGAAAGAACGGTATCGAGAGACTGGAAAGTTGCACAAGTCACACCGATATCCAAGAAAGGAAATTACAGACCCATATCACTAACGTCGATTTACAGTAGACTTTTGGAACATATAGGGTGCTCGAACATTATCAATCGTCCCCAAGAAAAAGATTTATTGACAAATAACAAACACGGATTCAGAAAACATTGTTCTTGTGAAACGCAGCTAGCTCTTTACTCTCGCAATTGAGTGCTTTCGACAGGGGACGTCAAATTAATTCCATATATTTAGATTTCCAGAAGGTTTTTGACACTGTTCCTCACAAGCGATTTTTGACTATATTGGTGTATCCTGCGGTGTATGCCTGTGGTGTATCGTCTCATTTGTGTGACTGGATTCGTGGTTTCCTGTCAGAAAGGTCACAGGTCTTAGTAACTGAAGGGAAGTCATCGAGTAAAACAGAAGTAATATCTGGCGTTCCGCAAGGAAGTGTTATAGGCACTCTGCTGATCCTGATCTACATAAACGAATTTGGGAGACAATCCAAGCAGCCCTCTTAGACTATTTGCAGATGATGCTGTGGTTTACAGTCTTGAAAAGTAATCAAATGATCAAATGATTTGCAAAATGATTTAGTCAGATGTATGTAAGGTGCGAAAAGTGGCAGTCGATTTAAAAAAAAAATTCCTTTTAAAAAATGAAAAGTGTGAAGGCATCCACACGAATCTAAAGGCTGTTAATTCAACTAAATACGGTACTTAAGACCTACAGTTACGATTAATTTAACTTAGAACGATCACATTGATAATGCTGTGGGGAAAGAAAACCATGCGCTGTGATCTACTGGCAGAACAGAAAATGCAACAGGCTTATAGAGACTGTTTACACCACGCTTGTCCGCCCTCCTCTGGATGTGGGGTGTGGGATACCCATGAGATAGCATTGACGAAGGTCATCGAAAATATTCTAAGAAGAGCAGATAGTTTTGTATTTTTGCAAAATGAGGGAGAGAGTGCCACGGGTATGATAAGCGAGGTGAGGTGGCAATCCTCAAAAAAAGGCGTTTGTCATTGAGGCAGAATTTTCTCATGAAACTTCTATCACAAACTTTGTCCTCAGAATGTGGAAATATTTTGTTGGCGCCTACATAGGGAAAAATGATCATCATAATAAAATAAGAGAAATCAGAGCACCCACCGATAGATTCAGGTGTTTGTGTTTTCCCCGCGCTGTTCGAGAGTGGAACGATAGAGAAATGGCCTGAAGGTGGTACAATGAACCCTCTGCCAGACACCTAATTGTGAATTGCAGAGTAATCATGTAGATGTAGATAGATGTAAGTAAAATACAGGGGACGGAAGGTTCTCTACAATTTGTACAAAAACCAGACTACATTTATAAAGAGTCGGAGGACTGCTCAGTTCTGTTAATGGTGTTTTTTAACGGCAATGTTAATTGTATATTGACAATTACACACAGAGTATGGAAACGTTGGCCGACACGCACCTCTTGTATGGATTCACTGAATGCAATGGAAAACCTGCACTACGGCCCCTATGCTGGGCCATCCCGTGGGATCGGCAACCAAGTTAACATTACCTTTGCATCTACACTCAGGCGTCCTGGGGATGTTAAATTACTCTGTGTTTCCTGTTGTACGTTTCGATGATTTAATATTGCAGTCTTTTTCACAGCTGTGAAGACAATTTCACAGAACCAACTGTCTACCCAGGCCTAACGTTGCAAAGCGACATGAAATGGAGCGAGCATGTAAGGATAGTAGTAGGGAAGGTGTATTGTTGACTTCGGTTTATTGGAAGAATTTTAGGGAGGTCTGGTTCATCATATAGGACACAAGTGCCACCCATCTTTAAGTACTCCTAGAGTGTTTCAGATCCGCACCAGGTTGAATTAAATGAAGACATCGAAGCCATTCAGGGGCGGTTTCCTAGATTTGTTACCAGTAAGTTCGAACAACACGCTAGTATTACGGAGATGCTTCAGGAATAGAAATCCCTGGAGAGAAGACAGTGTTCTTTTCGAGGAACACATATGAGAAAATACAGAGAACCGGCATTTGGAGCTGACTGCAGACCGATTCTACTGCCGCCAACGTATTTTTCGGGAAAGGACCATGAAGATACGAAAATTAGTGGTCGTACGGAGGCATATAGGTAGTCGTTCTTACCTCACTCTATTTATGAGTGGAGCAGGAAGTGGAACGGCTAGTAGTTTACAAGGTGCTCTCCGCCACTCACCGTACGGCAGCTTGCGGAGTATGTATGTATATGTAGAAGTAGATAGGGCTAAAAAATCAAATGAATCGTTAACTATATTATGCCAACTCTGTTATGAAGCTCAGGAAACCACATGTCGCTTACAGCAAAACATTCATATTCCCGGACATCCGATTTTTTTCGATGCAGTTCGGTTTCACCCTATGCAGATGACCATGGTTCTGTCGTCGTACTGGTACTTTTAAGAGGATCTAACAGTACAACAGAACCGTTAACAGAATGATAGCACAAACTACTGTAGCACTGGCATTACTGACTGCAATCTGAACGTATGAATGAGAATGACAGCGAAAATCTGACAATCAAGAGGAATAAACAGCCTTCAAGCTCAATTTCTATGTTAATAATTCTTGCATACATTACACGCACAAGTGGGCCTAGCCAGTCTGCTTCCACAATGAGGCATCTGGCTTACGTCAGGTACTACGCACTCTCGGTATTGTTATACTTGACCTTCCGTGCCTGTTATCGGAAACACATTGCGACGTTACAGTAAAAGTACAGTGGTGACTAAGCAAATCGCATCGCACTGTCAACACTTGCATGCCACTTGCGGGCGTACTGCCGAGTATAGGCACGATAAGCCGACCGAAGCACCATCACTCCCAGGTGCATTGTGGTCGACTAATAGAATGACCAAAAGGATGGGCTTCTTTTCATAAGCAGGATTGTTAACGTGGTACAAACACGTTCAGTTTAAACCTCTGTCAATAATCGATCGTGCAAACGCCTCTGTGGGCGTTCACATCGTACATATGTTCTGCTAGTCGTAACTGTAACGTGAACTGCATACACAATAGTTAATGTACAGTAACTATAATTGTAGAATAAATACAACAAAATCATTTCAGATGACATGAACAAGTGTATTATTAGATGTAATAGGCAGACTTGAAGATAGTGAACAAAGCTCCTACGAAACAGAAACAACGCTAGCTATCGCCGGAATGATTTCCGCTGCTGAAGTTCGAAGAGACGAGAGTAGTTTTATAGACGTGTCCGATGAAATTTCCCAACAAAGAATCACTGAATCTGTTTGTTTTAGTGGTACTGTGCTTATCTTTACCTACTGTTTTCACTAAATTATTTGTTGATAGTCTTCTGTATTTCTAATCCGCCTTCGTTACTTGTACGTTTACATTTCTTTTCTGTGAAAGAAAATATTAGCGATTATGAAAACTCCATTTTCGATGCGAACTGAGCACCGCAACACGTTTGCCTCGCCGAGTCCGAGGCAAAACAGGAACAGTGTTTCCATCAACACTACGTGCACATTTCGCTTGGCTGAGGTATAGACTGGCTCTGCTGCGCAAACTCAGAAATTTTAAGTTGTTGTTATTTTATTCGTGAATATTGTTCTGGAAATATAAGTACTGCTCTTAAGGTGCATTAAAACGAGCCATTTTACGTCAATATTTGGCCTCTATAGCGTTGCCGTCAATATTGCTGCAATGTGGCTGCTACACATGGCAATTTTTGCAGTACGGCTGAGCAATATTACTGATGTTGAGGTAGTTGCCGACTTATTGCTGAGGAGTTGCCGCTGTTGCCAACCAGTGGTGGAGAATACTTCGTATTGCGTGACGGTGTCTCTCTCTGTCCCTGTCTGTAAACTCTTCCGTTTCGCTCTCGCCTTCGTTTGCTATTTCTTTCACAGACACTGCTGCAAGTCACGTCTCTCAGAGAAAACAAGAGCGTCTCGATTTTTTTCGAAAGTTTGTCAGCGTGCATATAGCCTTATGGTTTGTATGTTGTCGTCAGGTCGTTGTGTACAGTATACCGGTATGAATTTTATAAATGCGATTCATGTACGACTACAACTGTGAGATATGGAAATCGATGTTTACGAAGATCGCAATCTGAAAAAAAATTTCGCAAGTTGTTGTCGATAAGCTCTGAATCACACTTGATGAACCATTAAAAAAATTCTGAAGTCCTCGATCCCATGCCAAACGTGAGGCAAAAATGTAGTATAGGAAGAGTAGAAGCGCTGGTGCCTTTTTATCCACACAAGTTGCACATGATGCCATGAATTTCAACCTACCTCGAGACGTCAGATGCAGGAGTTGATTGTGTAAATAGTTATGTGCGCAGCTAAACAAAAATAAAATAAAAACTGTATTCTTATTTCACACTTCGCTATATGAAATCTTTCAGTCCTGCTACTAAAGCATTGCATACTACTGGTACCGTGAGGATTACTCATGAACAGTGAACTTTAAAGTGGTACATTAAGCTTCTGTACCAGTCGCGAGTACCTAAAAACTATGGGAGATCGCCAATCGGGTTACAACTGGTATACACTCTCTCATATTTGTATCGATTTCAACGGTTCTCGTACAAATTGCTTGTACGAGATATTCGCAATCGTTATTCGCCATTCTGTTACAATTTGTAAGATTACATGTTGTTCTCTGAGTATGCACAACTAGATATCAAGTATGGAATCGGGGCACTAAACAAATTTACGTTTCTTACCACTTGCTTGTATCGAAGTACCAGATGTCGAGTTAAGTACATCACAAATGTTGCGATGCAGGAGTTTCCTGTTTCCTGTCATAGAGTACTTTAAATCTATGTTGCGTCAAAAGCCTGAGACATACAAACCAGCTGACTGCTGTGTCGGGTTTCTCAACACGATGGATTCTATTACCAATAAAAACATAACAGTAGCAACTCAAAATTTATTTGAGACTTATAACAATGACTTAGACGATCAGCCGGCCGGTGTGGCCAAGCGGTTAAAGGCGCTACAGTCTGGAACCGCGTGGCCGCTACGGTCGCAGGTTCGAATCCTGCCTCGGGCATGGATGTGTGTGATGTCCTTAGGTTAGTTAGGTTTAAGTAGTTCTAAGTTCTAGGGGACTGATGACCTTAGAAGTTAAGTCCCATAGTGCTCAGAGCCATTTGAACCATTTGAACTTAGACGATCAGCTAACAAATGAACTGATTCAGTTCAAGGATTTGTACCACTTGCTTCAAAAAGATAATGATGAAAATTAAATAGTCAGCAGAGGTGCATTATAATAAGCCCTAGAAAAAAGGAAACCATCGATTGTTTTCCTGATAGTGAGATCGGTTTAAGAATGTAGCACTCACTTCTTGTCAGAAACAGCAGAAGAGGTAGGCCATTTCCAACACTGGAGTAGATCAAAAACAGGCTTAGAATCTCCATGATAAAAGCCAGGCTCAATGTCCGGGAGTCGCTCAGTACCGAAAGTGACACATTTAGAGGACTATGCTATTAAGATACTAAGTTATTGAGATGAAGGCATGGCGCAAACTAATTAGTCAATAAGATTTTTTGAAACTTTCATTTTTTTGTCTTTCTTTTCCGTAACAAACGTATTTGCTTATACACAGTCGGGAAAAAAAATCGCAACACCAAAAAATAATGAATGAAGTATACTGAAATTTCGGGAATGCATCTGTTTAGGTTAATGTAAATGCGAGATAAGCCACGGCAAATATGAAATGCCGGTACATTAATAACCGATGTAACGACCGAATGTTGGATGCAAACATGGAAACGTATATGCATTGTGTTGTACAGATGGCGGACGTCAGTTTGTGGGATGGAGTTCCATGCCTGTTGCACTTCATCCGCCAATAAAGGCACAGTTAATGCTGTTTGTGGATGACACTGGAGTTGTCGACGACGATGTTCCACAAATACTCGATGGGAGACGGATCTGGGGATCGAGCAGCCCAAGCCACCATGTGGACACTCTGTAGAGCATGGTGGGTTACAACTGCGGTATGTGGGCGAGCGTTGTTCTGTTGAAAAACGCCCGTGGATTGCTGTTCGTGAATGACAGTACAACATGTCGAATCACCAGACTGATGTACAAATGCATTCAGAGTGCTCCTGCTGTCATTCGAAACTGCACCACTGACGATAACTAAAGGTGTAGGTAGGTTCAGTGTGTGTAGCACACAGTTTGCAGGCCCTCAACTGACGTCCTTCTAACCGACACACATCCATCACTGGCACCGAAGCAGAACCAGCTTTGATCTGAAAATGCAACAGACCTACAGTCTGCCCCTCCCCCCCCCTCCCCCCCAATGATAACTCACTTGACACCACCGAAGTAGCAAATGGTGGTGGTTTGGGGTCAGCGGAATGCACGTTACAGGGCTTTTGACTCAGAGCTGTCCTTGAAGTGACCGAACTGTAACAGTTCGTTGTGTCATTGCGGTGCCAAGGGTTACTCGAATTGCTCCTGCAGCTGCAGTACGATGCGCGAGAGTCACACGTCGAACACGATAGTCTTCCCTCTCGGTAATGTCCCGTGGCCGTCCAGAACCCGGTCGTTTTGCGACCGTACAGTCTTGTGACAGCCGCTGCCAGCAATCATCTACAGTAGTTATATTCCTCCCACGTATTTCTACAAATCGCAGAAGGAACGTTCAGTTTCTCGTAGCCCTGTTACACAACCTCGCTCACACTCAGTGAGATGTTGATACTGATGTGTCGTCTTAAAGGCATTCTTGAGCAACATCAACTCAGCACGTCCAATCTCATAGGTAACTAACGCACACGACCTTTACAGCCATGTATTTAAAGCGAACATAATTTGCATCCTCATAGGCGCGAAATTTGAATAAACATCGTCTTTCTACCAACCTGTTCATTTATGTCGCACAACTCCTTCTTACAAGGGAACCTCCCCATCGCACCCCCCTCAGATTTAGTTATAAGTTGGCACAGTGGATAGGCCTTGAAAAACTGAACCCAGATCAATTAAGAAAACAGGAAGAAGTTGTGTGGAACTGTAAAAAAATAAGCAAAATATACAAACTGAGTAGTTCATGGAAAGATAGGCGACATCAAGGGCTGTAAGAACACAGGAGCGCCGTGGTCTCGTGGTAACTTGAGCAGCTGCGGAACGAGAGCTCCTTGGTTCAAATCCTCCATCGAGTGAAAAGTTTAATATTTTTATTTTCAGTTTATGTGACAAACTATTGTGTTTTCATCACTTTTTTGGGAGTGATTATCACATCCACAAGAAAACCTAAATCGGGCAAGGTAGAAGAATCTTTTTACCCATTCGCCAAGTGTACAAGTTAGGTGGGTCGACAACATATTCCTGTATGCCGTTACCAGTGTCGTATAGAATATATCAGATGTGTTTTCCTGTGGAGGAATCGGTTGACCTATGACCTTGCGATCATATGTTTTCGGTTCCCATTGGAGAGGCACGTCCTTTCGTCTACTAATCGCACGGTTTTGCGATGCGGTCGCAAGACACAGACACTAAACTTATTACAGTGAACAGAGACGTCAATGAACGAACGGACAGATAATAACGATGTAAAAATAAAGAAAGTAAAATTCCCACCGGAGGGAAGACTTGAACCAAGGACCTTTCGTTCTGCAGCTGCTCACGCTACCACGAGACCACGGCGCTCCTGAGCTCACATTGTCCATGATGTTGCCTATGTGGCCCATGTACTACTCAGTTTGTATATTTTGTTTATTTTTTTCACAGTTCCACGCAACTTCTTCCTGTTTTCTCAATTGATCTGTGTTCAGTTTATCAAGGCCTATCCACTGTGCCAACTTATAATTAAATCTGAGGGGGGTGCGATGGGGAGGTTCCCTTGTTAGTGTTGCGATTTTTCTTCTGTCGGCATAGTTAAAATGTATTTTTAAACGGAAATACTGTCTTTTGCGTCAACATAAATCTCACTTTATGTTCTTTTTTTATTATGGTTGTTCACAGCGATTTTAATTAATGGTGTTGAATACCTTAATGATTTCATTTAATTTCACTTCTTAATCTCTTCAGTTCCTTAAAACATACAAAAGTCATACATTTACAAAATAAAACTTAAAAACTGTGTTTTATAGTTGTAATTCGAAAATTGCTTCAAGACGCTACTATGACAGGTTAGTTGCACAAAATTTCCCCAGGGATGACCTGCAATGCGGAGGGCTTTCGCGATGCTTAGCGCTGCGCGGCGCGGCAGGTACGATGTGGACGCGGGTTTAGTCCCGCAGCATCTTTGATTTCCGTGGACAGTTTCGAACAAATTTTCATACTGAAAGAGTCTCTGAAACGCAAAATTAAGTACTGGTTCATATATGTAGATGATGTGCTGTGTTTATGGACCGGTAACCCTTGAGGACGTAGGTTGCAAGTGCTACTCTGAGACGAAGAGGTTAGCACAGGAAAGGAATTCGTGGCAGGCCGCATCAAACCAGTCAGTAGACTGATGACCAAAAGAAAAAAAAAAAAAACCCTTGCAAGCTCCCAAGCATCCACACAACCAGAGACATAGAGCTTTTATTCAAAGGTGCATCGCATTGTATCTGTTCCATTTCCTGAATCTGCTTTTCAAACAGATCTACAGACTATCAAATATATTGCTTCCAGTAATGTCTATAGCTTTGCCCTGATTGATAATATACTACGAAAACAGAAAATGGGTAAAATTACACCACTTCTGTACACTGGCCAACAGGTATCAGTCAGTAGTTACAGACTGGTGCATCACCCCATACATTGGCTAAACTTCATAAAACCTCACAAAAAACGTCTCGCAAGAACGGATGTGCATTTTATAGTGCCAATGACGTATCAAATTTTTATTCATTGTAAAGACAAACTCCAACCACCGACACAGAGTGGTATGTATAAAATCACATCCAAGTGATGTGGAAAAGCATATACTGGTCAGTCAGATAGAACTGTAGCAAGTAGGTTATCTGAACATGGAGAGGAGCTGGAGAGAGACCTATTCAACCTTTGCCTCTCATCTTTTAACAGAAAATCGCCCATTTGATGTAGAATGTAAAGCTTTACATTCTGTTAAGAAAAGCAAATACTAGATGAGAACTGTAAACTAAACTTTATTTTTTATCATTTGTGAATGTATGTCCATGTAAAAAAATTAGTTTCCTTTTTCTATTTAATGCAACTGCTTTTCTCTGACAAAAAATGTTATATTTTCCTATGGAAGCACTCTGCAAGTCATTTTTGTATCTTCTGTATACATAATATCTGTGTAAGTCGCACGTCATTTTATCTACGTTTGTAACATTTAGATGTCTGCTGTCGATGGCGTAAGAAACCGAAAGGCGGTTAATGACCAAATGAATATAATTTTGCAGAAAATTGGGAACTGTTTCCTATTTAATGTTACTTATCACTGAGTTACAACAGCAGTTAGTCGGTATTATTGAAACTCCCACGGACCTAACGATCATGCAAGAATAGATGTATGGTACCGGATGACAACCTACTGTTCCTAAATATAAGTGAAGTTTTTACCGCCGGCCGGTGTGGCCGTACGGTTAAAGGCGCTTCAGTCTGGAACCGCGTGACCGCTACGGTCGCAGGTTCGAATCCTGCCTCGGGCATGGATGTGTGTGATGTCCTTGGGTTAGTTAGGGTTAATTAGTTCTAAGTTCTAGGCGACTGATGACCTCAGAAGTGAAGTCGCATAGTGCTCAGAGCCATTTTTTTGAAGTTCTTACCTGGTATTGCTTAGTGTGGGGACTCATTTGGGATTGTGAAGAAACACTGTACGTACAATAATAAAACGTCTTGATCGTTAGTGGTACATCTTACATTGTAATACGTTGGTAGTGGGGTATCTGATGTGTCAGAACAAAAACTGTGGAACCTACGAGGTTATGTTTAATTTCCTTTCTGTAACGGTGTAAATAAGTTCAGCTGCATGAGATGGTTCTAAGTAGTCTTCCTGTATTCATAGAAGGTGCATAGCAATAATGACTATTTGTATCCGTCTCCTTGTTAACATTATTTTCCCGAGCACACTTTACCAATGTTAGTTTTCGCAAATAAGTCTGATACGTACTGTATACAAATCTTACACTTGGGCACCCCTCCAAGTTTGGCACCTTTAGTGGCAGCTTGTATTGACAAGATAAAACATAGTGTCTTGGCTGTTAATTGAAGACAGCAAGGATGACTTAACATTGTAAGAGATAAACTATGTTGTACAGATAGTCTTGGCCTTCACATTTGACACATTTCCTTGCTATTTTTGGAATTCTTTACTGAAAACAGGAACATTGTGCACCTCTTCCCAAACGTAATCGAATGAGGAAGTGCATCATCCTATTAGGGGAAAAAAGCTAAATTTTTGAAGACAACTAAAAACCTGCTAGAATTGACCATACAGCTAAATATTCGCCTCATTGTGGTGCTGTCACTTGTCTAAAATCTTGTTTCGATAACTTGAGCCTTTTATGACATATTATGAACATATACGTTCAGTAGGCCACCCTGTGTGTATCTACAACCGACTAAGACGACCGTAGTCGTCATACTTTGTCTAACAAATATTGCTCGAATAACTTCACGGGGTAAGACGACACGTTAAATAAGCCACGTTATCCCTAGGCTATCATTTTGGTTCAACACCAAGTCAGATGGAGGTTGCCATGATTCATTCCCGATGTCACAGCATCGGCGGTAAACTGAATGCCTTTTGTGGAGTACAGTCATATCTTACAGGTCGCTCCAACACCTCAGTGGTAACTTTCACCGGCTTCATCTGTCGATCCTCAGTTAGCAGTAACATTATCTGAAGCTCTGGAGTACTGATAAAGACCTACGCGAATTTTGCACCTTCTGACTACCAGCGGAGTTAATCTTGGGCAACGTGTAATATTTCAGACCTAGTAAGATTACAATAACATTAACTATACTTCTTTCTTTGGTTAAGCCATTTGTTGAATTCTCTACGTTAAGGTTAGCTATATTTGTTTCACGCTAACACAGTTCACTATTGGTAACTGGTACTGACTCGACGTCCATTTATCGAACCTTGACGCGCTGTCTCCTAGCTCTTACGCAAGAGAGAATTTCATGCGGCAGTGATCTTTGTGAATTACGCCGTAGTTCTTGTGTGGCAGCTCAAGTGATCAAACGTGAAACTTCGCACGCTACTCGCAAGACGTGATGCAGCGCTTCGCCTTTCTCTTAATTGCAGTACTGTGTGGCACTTGCAATGCCGCGTCGTATGTCGGCGACGATTTAGTTATACACGAAAACAATGTATATTTGGTTGGAAACCGAGGAAAAGTTTATGGTGATAGCTGTAACGTTGTCGGCAATTATTGTAATATCTACGGAAATGAAGGAAATATAACGGGTGACAATGGCGTTATTGTTGGTGCGAGAGGAATTATCGTGGGCAACAATGGAAAAATAACTGGCAAAAACGCTAAAATAACAGGAAATAACGCAAGAATTGAAGGCGACTACGCAGTTGTTATTGGCGAAGATGCTGTTGTGGTAGGAGATAATGCTAAGGTAACTGGTGGAAACGCAATAATTATAGGAAACAATGGTACAATTATTGGAGCAGATGGTACTATTCACGGTAATAATGGTGTTATTCGCGGGTATGGTGGTACTATAGTGGGAGAAAATGGAGTAATTTACGTTTAAGGTGGCACCATTTCTGGTGCAGGAGGACGTATATATGAGAAGGGCAGCGGAGTTGTGAATTCCATTGGCATCGTTATAACAGATGGTAACTGGTAGTTATCTTTTGCCAGCATTGCAATTTTTAGAAAATGTTTTGTAATATTTTGATCAGAAGATGCCATTGGCTTAGTGAAAGTAGACGTTACACTGACAAAAAAAGATGTCATTGACATTATTTTATTCTCTTGTGACTGACTTGTTTGTACAATTATTTTTGGTGTTTGTACAATTATTTTTGGTGTTTGTACAATTATTTTTGGTGTTTGTGCAATTATTTTTGGAACTGTGAAGGTGGTTGTTAACATCCTTTATTTAGCGCATTTAAGTGGCACATGTAGGCTACATCATGTAACAATATCAATTATATATATATGATAGTCTGTGTTACTATTTTCTTATCACATTGTCATGAAGGATGTAAAATATTAGAGGACAATAATTAATCATAAGTAAAAATAATCATGCCCTCTATAAACTTTTATTTTTCCTCTTTTTTTGCGTGTTGAGTGACATATAACTTTTCCTTTTATGATTTTATCCACATAATGACCAATAAATGGTTTGTGTTGATCAACAGTTCATTGTTTAATTGGAGACTCCTGGTGTCACAATTTATTGCTTTTATTAAAAGGGTAAGACTAATATTATTAGAAGTCAAGTGTTGTTCCATATCTAAACTCCATTTTTTTACTGAATATTACACAGATACGGCTGAAAAAACAATTTAAATGAATCATTTTGGAAGCACTGTACCCTGTGTACTCTATGTTATGTATTTCGAACTGAGTGGCATTACTATGTAACAGTGAAAACTGAGGTAATTTTATGAAACGAGAATTACTAGTATTTTAATTCTGTTTTAAACCATTTCATGAAAGTTTGACAAGATGTCAAGTAGAGAAAATCTGTTACAACTGAATTATAATAATGACTTTTTTTACACTCTTCTGTTGCACTTATTTGTACAATTATCGCCGGTTTCGTTCAGTGTAGATCATCTTTAGACAATTTTTTCAAAGAAAATTCCGCACTGGCTGTATCAGTGATTTTTATTAAATTTTCGACCGGATTCGCATCACTTATCGGTGCATCCTCAGGCAATATACGCTATTTATAACATGATAACGTTGAACATTGCTCTGTAGCAAGACCACCTACAATACATTTATTGTAGGTGGTCTTGTCTGTAGCCACTCTCCACCATTCACGCCCAATATACCGTCATCTGGTGAAAGCGGTAGTTAAATTTAAAAAACTTTTCTAAAATTTTTTTTAAATGATGGGAGCGGCAATGACCGTGCATGATGAGAGGAACCGCGAGGCTGGACTTCACCTCCTTGTTAGAAATAAACACATTTTTTTGGTTTTCAATTTTTTAAATATCAAAGAATTAGCTCTATAATTGCCAAGTATCGACATTTATGACTCTTACGTTACCTACAACTGCCAGCGTCGAAACCTTAGCAAAACATACTTTATAATATTGAGTAACTAAAGTTACTAAAATACACAGGGAAGTTCGTATATTCAGTTTGTTAAGTTTTCTGTCGATGTTAGAGGTATTTTAGGCTACAAAGTTTAAAATGAACTCGTGGGAATTTTGTAAACATTAGTAATTGAAAACGGCATTTCGGGGAAAAATTATGCAAACAAGTGATTTTATTGAACAAAACATGGTAAAATATTAATTAACAATTCTAAAAGTGGAAGTGATAGCGATAGTTCGGAAAATAAATTTATAAATCATAATTCATGGCAGGAAATGAGTCGGAATTCTGAAAGTGAAACACCTCTAGTCATTCGTTTGGAGAAAATAAAAAATACTACGGATAACGGGCGATTGAAAATTACGCCTCCATAGAAATATTTTGTAAGTTTAGGTTTCATTTAGAGAAATGTAGGGTTTCAACTTGCCTAAAAATAGTAGGCCTAGCGAATATTTTAAATTATTTTTTACGCCAGACTTACAGTAAATGATGTTTTGTCTGGAATTTTGCACGGAAATTAATACATGGAATGATGAATCGTGGATTAAAATGTATGAATTTACTTCGTTAACCTAGTTTTAAGGTTATTTAATTGTCAATACGTGTTAAAACATTCAAAATCTAAAAATTTTCATAAATTCCCAATTTTTGGGAATCTTGCCGGGCCAAAGAAATATTCCCATTTTATAAGTTCCCTCCCATTGGGAATATACCCATCACTAGACATGTATTGTGTGAGTTTTCTGATACTGATGAACGACTTTGCTTATAGCACTCTTTTCACAGTGCCTGTCTGCGAACTCAGTGCCTGTTTGATGTGGTGAGAAGCAAGTAACGTTCCCATATAGCTCGTACTCCATCCACAACTTTCATTGTTTAGGTGACTAGCATTGTTTGGCCGCAGTGGTTGGCAGACACTAAAAGTGTTCTCCCTATTTTATTTTATTTTATTTTTAGATTTGTTGTTTCTATATTCACCATTTTCCCCCTCTGTGTTACTATACACTTTCTGAAAAGGTCATTAGACTGTCCAGTTGTACCCACACCTCTTTTCTTTCAAAGATGTATTCCTCTATACTATGCATATATTTTCCAATGATTGTATTTATTTGAGCACTCAAATTGTTTTTTAAAGTTTTACAGTCAACCTTTTCTTAATGAGAGCAGCATATAAAAGACATTTATGTTTGACATGAATGGAAGTGACTGCACATCGTAAGAATGCTACAGTAAGATCCTAGTAATCTTTCAAGTATGTTTATTCTAAGAAGATTTACAATTGCTAACACAAGTCTTACTACTGGCTGTAAATTGCTACATGCCTCTGCCAGAACCTCAGACAAAAATACACCCCAGAAAATGACACAGGGTGGAATTACAACTTTGTTATAACCTCTACGTAAATATATATTAAGTATTATATTTCCTTTTGCCCTCTCAGGCTTACTCATTTATAAACAATGAAGAGTGATCTTTGAAAGCAAATATACACACATCTGCTGCCACCTTTTACAAAGTAAGCGTTGCAGAACTGTTATTGTTCATAAGTTTGCCAATATTACTTCAAATTCTAGTTATAATCATTGAATGAAACTCATAGGACATAATAGTCATTTCATCACTTAAATTCACATCTATGTATCGTGATATCTTTCAAGTAATTTGTATATCTACTTTTCTGTTATGAGCTATTAATTGTACTAAGTATCTGCTCATTTAATGGGTCTGAGTCATTCCCTTCTATTTTTCACCAATGCTCTGGTCCTTATATCACTGGTTTTCCCAGCATGATTGATTAATGGTGTACTTACCAGATCTTCACCAAGTGTGTATTTACATAATGGAACTATAAACTCATTGAATATTGTTAATTTGCACCTGTTATGTCAGGCAAGAGTTTATCAAAGAGTCATTATCACATCACCTTTGTCACCCACTGTCTGACGTATGATTATATACTGGTTGCACACTTCGTCCTTCTAGGGACCCGACATCAACTCCACATAATCTGAAGACTCCTTTGCAAAAAGCGAAGATTGTTATTCAGAGTGTACTTCTACTGTAAGCTAGAGGACCTGGGAGAAGGAGGCAGGGCTTTAACCAATATCCAGTGTGCTAAGAACCGAATGCAGACCTCTGCTCCCAACATTGTACACTCAGGGCTCAAGCAAAAGTGTGCAATCAGTTGCCATGCATGTGTGTGTATAAGTAAACCATATTGCTTCAGATGAATAAACTGAACTTTGTAAATAAACATAAAGCTCTTATGTTAATCAGTACCAAGAGAATGAACTCTTAAAGTTGACGAGGCTTTAGTGACCACTTGTTGACATATTACGTGTTGGCTAATGTCCTGGGATCTGCAACCAGTGTTTATTTAATGATTTTTGTGAAGTTTCACCAGCACAAGTGGCTGGCATTTTCAAAGATTAATCTTCCATTGCCGGGGGCTGTTTGAAGATCGCAAGACAAAATCCAACAGGCAGTTTGTTAGAACGCACTATTCCCACCGTCATTTAATTAAATCTTCCTCATTATTAGTCGTCCCGCAAATCAAATCATTACAAAAGTACAAAACTCCATTGTGCCAACTTATTAAAACAAATGCCATAAGTGGTATTTTTACAACTAAAATAAATAATATTGCAAACTCTTGCACGCAATGGTAAGCATCTTTCACCAACTAAGTTGGTTCTAAAGTAATAAGGCAGCCGACCAAGCATGCCACAATGTATAGTATTGCTCATCATTTAATTCAACATTTCTAGCAATTGGATGTAAGAATCTCAGTAGAGGTATTTTGACTCCAATAGATAGTAAAATAAACTCCACAATTCACCTGCTCTTTATCATGAATTCCTACTCAGAAATCCCTTTTCTCACATGATGGGGCTAGATATCCTTAATTGTGGCCTTCCAGCTTCTATACTTTCGAACCACACTACAATCGCTGTTCCTCAGCGCTTACTGTTTACCTGCCACAAATAGGCTGAAGGCGCTTTCCTATGCTCCTGCTCATATAGGGGTCTGAGAGTTACCGTGCTTTTACAGCATCTTTCCATGACTCTCAGAGTTTCCATCGCCCCACCATTCCTTTACATTCCACTTATAGGCACCACATCCCAAATGCACACCTATGGTATGTAACACTCCCACCCCATAGAAATCACCTTCCACTAACCAGTGTCACCAATTTCAAATAAATCTACGCTTACTGTTCTATTTCCAAACCATATAGGCAGTTTCTCATTGCTCTGCATAGGGCACTAATCAACCCTTGTAATATAAACTCTCTATTTTTTAAAATATAAATTTTCTTTTTTCCCAAAATATCATGTCTTTGGTAACCCATTACAGTGCGTGTATCCACTTAACCATGAAGTTGAGGATTAAATTTTTAAAAAGCCTTATTATGTGTGCTGTATTTTATTCTTTTTTTCCTGACCTTGTAAGTTCAATTTCAAATCTACATAATTTTTCTCCTCTTGTTTGTTGCGATTCAGTCAAAATTATCAAAGGTTCATCTACAATGTTATTTTGCAACATCTCTAATGGAGCCACCTCTGCTGTGGAATTTGGAGCTCATTAATGCTTTTTTAATTCTGTGACCATTGCTACCAATTTGAAGTATCTCCTAGCCAAACTTTCTTCAGAAATGTAAAGCTGACATCCTCTAGCATCTTTTAAATAAAGATACAAGATGCAACATCCACTCTGATGCTAAATAGATGCCCTAGCTCATGAATGGTTTTCTCTTTTTTGTTTGTCCACAGAATATATTTAGATACTAAATCATGTTTTACATTCTCATACACAAAAAATTCTCAGGCTGTTAACAGCACCATAGCCCGATATTCTCCGGAGAATCCTCTTTACTAGTATGAAAAATTCTCCTGAAATAATAAAATTTCCTGGGTCGACAGTAGCGTCCGATCCCACGCGTCGGCTTTGACCCGCGACGTAAGGGTGTTGTCGTGTGTGACGTCATGACGGCGCGGAGTTTGGTTTGTGAGTGTGGCGTGTTTGTAGATGTCGTGGTTTGGTTTGTTGTGCTCTCTGGTGGTATGTTCAGGGTTTTCGTTTGTGTGGTGTAATGGGCTCAGTTTGCTTTTGCTCAATATCCAGAATTGTTCGAGTGTGTGTAGTGGAATTCATTTCAGTGATTTAACGATTTTGTGTGAAGGTTAATTTAGTGTTGTTCGCTGTACATCATGTGGTAATTTTAGTAAAATTAATCGGTTCTTGTTTTTGTTCAGGAATGGATATGACGGATAAAATTAACAGTGTGCAGGTCAAGGGAAGTGTTCGATCCCAATGTGTGGCTGTGTATGTTGATATTGGTATTGGGAGATGTTTTTGAGCTATATAGGCCAAGGGAAGTGTTTGATCCTAACTTATGGGATTGGGAGCTGCTGTTGAGCTATATAGGTCAAGGGAAGTGTCCGATTCCAGATGATATTGTGTTTAGTGGTATTTGAGAAGTTCTGTGATGTTGGTTTTTTTCGTTTTGTGTGGTTTTGAATGGGGGTGGGTGTCTAAATTTGTTTATATTTAGTTTGCCTCCACCCAAAAACACACCATTTTCCGCGCTTGTCCCGTTAGTGTCATTAGGCTTTTTGTGGAAAGTGTGTGTGCTTGTTTTTCGATGTATTTTCGTCCTCATAATGTGTATGTACCGACTTTATAGGCGCCATATTTGAATCGTGGTTTATGGTCGTTTCCACCATATTTGTGACGTCATGGGCCAAAGATGACGGGCGGGATCAGACGCTTCCGTATTTCCAATTTCCTTATGTGGAGTACATTTCTTCTGCAAAAAAGAGTCATAATCTGTATGTATGTCAGTCCATCAAAACTTTCCTCAGAAATTTAGAGCAGCAATCCTTTTGTCCCGCCCACTCCAATACTGTTAGTGCCATTTTGTATCCCATGAAAGTAATGGCCACCTGTGCAAGCAGCCATGTACTGTATCAACTTAACTGCAAACACTGTGTGGCATTCTATTTGGGTATGACCACTAATAAGCAATCTGTCCACTTGAATGGCCACAGTGGAACTGAGTAAGAGGCAGCTGGACCACTCACATACTGAGCATGCCACACAACACAATGTGCTTGGCTTTATTTGCAGCTTCACAGCCCATGCCATCTGGATTCTTCCTACCACCACCAAATTTTTTTGAATTGTGCCTGTGGGAGTGTGAGTGCGTTGTGCATGTATGTGTATATGTGTGTGCACTTCCATTCTTCACTACTCTAAAATGTGCCCCTCTGTTGCCCAGTACTTCCCTTATGTGCTGAGTAGCATCTCTCTATTTCATATTGCTGTTGTTATTCCCTTCTGGATTTTCCATTGTTTAAATAAAATTCCACCATACATTACCAACTCTCATTCGTTAAATTTGTTTTTTTTTTTTTGGTGCAGTCTCACTTCTAATTTGCAGATATATGCTGTTAACTTTTCATTTCTTTGGAGGGTTGGTAAATTTTTATACACACCCTTAACTTCACATTTATTTTCTTACAGGGTGTATATGCTCTGGGACAACCGGTAAATCAGAGAAAAACCCAGGAATTTTTTCATCCAGGAAAAGTCTGAGAAAAACTTAGGAATTTTTTAGAATTCCTACAATTTTTCATTGTTTCAGTTTTCAGTTAAATTTTTGTTATTTTGACTGGTAAGAACTGATACTCTAACAAAGAATTTTACTTTAGCCTGCTATTGTAGAATAATACTACAGCCATAAGCCATAAATGACAGAGTAGCACCAAAATAAAACTTTAGTTTCGCTGTTTATAACAATAGAACAGAGTGCACACACAAATTTCTGCAGACAGCAAAATGTGTCAGAGGCTGTAGGACAAGGACTGTGCAATACTTTGTGACAACCAACTGCTTTCAATGAGCCTGACATCACAACTGTTTACATTTCTAACAGGTCACAGGAAAATATTGTGTATAGTGGTTTGAGAAGCATTATTTTCAAAGTAAATTTTCCTTTATGCAATATAAATTAGTTACATGTGAGCATGTGTGATGAATTTCTTAAATCATGGAGTGTTTGACTCTCATTCACAACATAGCAATACGAGGACCACCCACCCAGAAAAATTTTGAGACCAGAAGACCAGGTATTTATGCCATTATTATGCTTGATAGGTCTTAAAGGGCAACACACTAAAAATGACAAACTTTCAAGATTAGTATTTCATATTTATTTTAGTTGTTTTGTAGATTACAAATTATGCTGAAATGATGGCAAAAAAATGTAAATATTCGTTTAAAAAAAATACAAGGTGAGTTCTTGATCAATTTTACACACAATTGGTTGCCTATGGAAAAGTCAAAGTGCATGAGGAACATTTACTCAGCCAGGTAACTCCAAAGCAGTGAAATTCATAAATGTGCTTGCCAGAAATATTCAGCAGCTGTAATTTAAGCTGTGCTCTTAGGATCCTGCCTAACCACACCCTCAGAAGCAACAGCAAAAAAATTTTGATGAGCAATATTTTACATGCTAACTTGCTTTTCTTGTAGCTGTACTGCACGTATATTAATTTAAACTATTAACTTTTCTTATTTGTGTATTAGCACTGCTTAACAGTGGCTGACTACATCACATGTCCTCTGCTCTGAATATATGCTGTCATTGGCTGGTGATATAATGTGACATGAACTACGATCGGCTGACAAAACCACATCACAGAGCGATTTCAATGCTTCAGTAGCTAGTGTGCTGTATTTGGTGGAATTTGTATTTATAGTTTGGTAATACGGAAATATGCAGTGTACATGTTACTGCGCATCGAAGAACTTCCCAAAACATGTGGTTTTTTACAGCCTTTGTTTCATAAAGTACCGGGACGTTTTATGCTAGTGTATAACATCTTCACCACTCAAAGGATTGATGAGTTTTACAGCTCCAAGCGAAAGTATATTGTACTTAACACGGAAACAATGTACTTTCACTTGGGGTATAGTATACTTTCAGCCGGGGAAAAATGTATTTTCACCTGGGAAAAAGTGTTTTCACCTGGGGAAAAGTCCATATTTAACTGGGAAACTGGAAGTTTTTTTTTCTTGTCCACATATACTAACTATCCTAGTTCCAGGGGTAATTTAGACAACACACTGAGTACAAGGTTCTCTGTGCATTAAATATATTTCACTTGAAAAACAAATTTCTGTAGAAGCCAAGCCCAAAGTTCCACTTGGTAATATAATAGTTTAATCTTCATTAAAAAGTTATTGCATATTGATAGTATAAACAACTGTTAAAAGGTAACAAAACTTCTTTCTCTTTTACCTATCATTTGTGTTCATCATTTGTCAAAATTCCTCTAGAAAAAAAGCTATTAACTGGTGAAGCTCACAGTAATGTACTCATATTTTTTGAAAGTCTTGGCTTCCAATGCATCAGTGATTGGTCCAAAGTGACAGCTGAACTCTAGATGGTATAAGGGAAGAATACAGCTTCCTTGACCTTGCCAAATTTGATTGTACTGTCAGTGGTTCATTGCCACTTTGTGAATTGTTTTGTCAGTTTTAATGCAGTGCATGTGTCCAGTGTTTCACAAGAGTAAAATGTAATTGGTCTCAAAAATAGATAATTACAGTACGAACAAAGTATGTCAATGGGGCAAATGTAATGTGAGCCAGCAGTTTATTGGTGGTGAACTGGTAGCTTCAAGAAACAGGAAAGATTGCTTATAAGTTATGAGATAGAAGGTTAAAAAGTAAGGGCACGTCATTCAGACCTCACTATGTCCTCAGATCTGAGTGATCTGGTCTTCCCCACTGTATCCCTCTCGCCTCCCCGAGGAAGGGACTATTAGCTCCACAAGCTGTAGTTGAGTCGGTGTTTGATCCATGACAGCTGCAGTGGGTTACATAGCACAGCTTCATGCGTCTACCTCAACCTATAACATAATGTGATTTTGTAAATGTCTCTAAAGCAATGCCTCTATGTTGTCACAACTCTGTAAATGGCTACTGTTTTCACCTGCAGCTGGTAGTACTTCGCAGTTGAAAGCTGACACCAGTGTTGCGAGCTGTCAGGGATCTTATTATGCCATGTCTAATATAGGAAATAAGTGTCCTTCAGCAGTACTACACATATAGCCTTCTGAAATAAATAATGGCCAGCAATTCTGTCTCGTAATTTATTAGTTTTCTCAACTGAATATTCCTTTGACACAGAAAAGATTATTTCTACCACACAGTATTCCTGATTTCAAGCTCTTAACAATTTAATGATTGAACTGAATTTGGCAAGTCATACTAAGAAATAAGTTTCTATGGAGATTATCTTTTAAAACTATTACCTTCAGTGTATGTTTGAGGAAGGGGAGAGGAGGGAGAGATATGTCAAAATTTCTTCAAACTGCTGCTCTCCTGCATTTACACTTAGCAGGACCTTTGGTGTGATTGTTCAAAACACTCCTGGAAAGATCGAATGGCATGGGTTGTGAAGCAGCCATTGAACTCGAATATATTGTGTTTTTGCCACTGCTTGATCAACGCTGCTCTTGGCCGCAGTTTGGTAGTGGCCATTTATTCTGGTGGACAGCTGGTTGCTGGTCGTATCCACATAATGTGGTGCACAGAAATTGCAGCAGAGCTGATAAATGACATGGTTTCTGCCACAGGTAGCCTTGCTCTGATGGTATAGGATACGCATGTATCAGGACTGAAGTAAGATGTGGTGGATGTGTGAATCAGTCAAGTCTTGCATGTGGGTCTTCCACAGGGATATGACTCTGTGGATATGACCCTGTAGCAAGGAGTTGGAAATAGGTGTGGCTCAGGGATGGACCAGCATGTGATGCAGGTTGGATGAGCTGTGGTATACCTCATTAGGAGGGCAGGAAGGATTTGCCCACCCATTCTCATTTGAGCTTCCTCATAACCAGACTTTCATTAAAGTTTATGCAAGATGTGTTTTCATTGTCGTATGTATGATACATTAGCTTAATCATAACCAAAAGTTCATAAAAGCAAAGCTTTATGTAAATAAAAGCTAACAGCATTCCAAATTCTGCAGTTTCTGTCTAGCTTTAATATAAAACTGTCCTGTCTTGAGAATAATCTCTATCATAAATGTGCAATTGTGGTACAAATTATTCACTACATGACCTATTATCATATAACAAGGTCCCACAATCTCTAAAGTACTCAAAGTATTACATATGAGAGTTCACAACATTCTAATTGCAACCAAAATATTGAATTCCTTTATTCCATAAAAGTTCATGTCCTTCATTCTATGCTGAGAAATGTCAAGAGCACAGTGTTGTAGGTAGGTTGCACTGCACACTTGCAGGATAGACATTTCTGCTGCCCTGAAGTAATATTTTCTTTCTTATCATGATGACAATTGTGCATATTTTGAGGTAAAAGTTAAAGACAGCTCCCTTTTTTAAAAAAACAATGTGGTATATTCACAACACTCATTAACTTTACAAAAATCACACAAATTTACACATTCATTATTAAATATTAACAATTGTATATTATATATATTTATGTATATGTATATAAATGCATACTAAGTCATCATGCATATCACACTTGCACTTTTTCACTTGTAAACAGTCAGTACTGTAGAACATTGATTTTAATAGACTGCACAATTCATTCACTCACATATTGTCCAGTCTATACAAACATTGACTGATCGCAAAGACAGAGTTTAAAGCTATTTATAGTTTGTGCACATACACATTCATTTGGGCAAGAACACACTTATAACCCACTTATGTGGATACGCAAAGCTGCAAACACACACACACACACACACACACACACACACACACACACCACTCAGAAACACTACCCACTTGACTTCAACACAGAAGTTCAATTCACTTGTGTAAACTCAATGTTAGCGATCAGCCTTCATCTGTTTGAATACAGACACTTGAAGCAAGGCATGTCTGTCTGCCTTTCACAATCATTAATTTGTCCTTGAGCATTTTTGTGACCAGAAGAGGGGAGACAAGTCTGTTTTTGTTTTCATTCACTGTCACTGGCCTTCACTGTCACTGTCACTTTTATCTGAAAGATAAAGTAAAGAATATTATATTCTGTTTTATTGTCCTTCTGAGACATGTCACTATAGCAATATTTTTAAGATTCAAAGAGAGATCATGTGTAGGAAAAAGGTCTAAAGTAATTATGTGCCATAAGAATACAAATAATTATCTTCCAGAAACAGAAAAGTCAGAGCTGAAAGCTAAACTCAAAAGAAAATACAAGGTACACATAGAAGCAAAATACATAGGATAAAAAGAGGGCTAATGTGGATGCTCCTCTTTTGACACATGTATTAATTGTATTATAAGAAAAATTCAGTTGTTAAACTTTAAATTACAAGGAGGCAAAATGGCTGTCCAGTGCTTATCCTCTGGAGACAAACTTCCAAATACACACTTAGAAGTAGAAGAAACTATCCCTAGCTTTTGGAACTTGTATGTACCTTCTCAGGAAGGGAAGGATGGAGGAAAGAAGGATTAGTTGGGAAGGTTAGGACAAGGAGCAAGTCACTCAGATGCCAGATTAAAAGAGGCTCAGCTGTTATGAGGACACAAATATTTGTTCACAACAGAGTAACCTATCTGTCCATCCAGCCTTCCCCAAACAAGTCCTCCTCCAAAAGCTAGGAATATCGATTTTCTAGTTAAAGCAGGCCTGGCAAAGTATGGCTAGTGGGCCATTCCCCTCCAGAGAGCAATTTCCCCTCCAACTCTACTCATACTGCATGGTCATGGCCACACCACAGCACATGGAGTACTTATTTGTCTGCAGTCAAGAGGGGCAGCATCTTCCTTCGACTACTTTCTCAAAGCCTACATTGTCGCGCCTTGACAGGCATTGGATCCTCTCAGCGATTTATTCATATTTACTCTTCTTAATATTTGTCTACTGCACAGACTGTCATTTTAGTTGCTAATGTGTCTATTATTCCTGTTTCAGTTCTGGTTATTATGATGGCTGTTACTGCTTTTGAGAATGTCGGGGAAAAAACACTGGAAACCATTTGTCATTGATGAGTGGGAGACTGAGATCTTTTGTACACAAGTCTGATGAAAAATCTGAATTTTTAATATGTAAAAAGTGCTTAGGTCAAAACAAAGGTAATATCTTATTCAAGATGTCTGTTTACTCCATGAAGAAACACCCAGCCTTTACCCTAATGATGAACAATGTGCTTTAGTGGGTAAGTTAAAAATAAAAATTGGAAGTTACCTGAACCATGAAGTCTTATAGAAAAGTGTTTACCTGCTCGTATGCAATTTGATCAATATTCAGAAAAGATCAAAACTTCACCGTTAACGGCGTACTCAAGAAAGATTGTGCAACAGATATGGCAAAAGCATTTTGATTTCAGTCAGCAATTAATTTTTATTCACATAACAATAGAATACTTTTCTGTGCATGAAGAATTAGTTGCTTTATAACGCATTTAAAAGTTGCAATTTTTGATGTTTGGTTCACCAGAGGGGACATGACGCCATTGCCCAGGTAACACCAATGAGAGCCGGCTTCCTCTACCACACCACCAGCAGTTCGGTCGGTAAAGCACCTCTTTTGCCAGGCCTTGGGTAAACAGCAACATGCAGTCACGCATTTGATGCACCTATGTTCTTTAGCTCCTGTTGTAAAGTGATATTTCCTGGTGTTGAACTGTTCTGCAATAATCATCTATCGTGAACAAGTGTTTTGTGTTGGTGTTGCATTAATAATTACAGTGCAGCACATTGGAATCGAGATTCACAATAACAGTGGTCATCCAAGAACAAGATAATGTTCTGCTGCAAAACATACCCCCAATTTCAACAACTGTAATGGACAATGTGCCATACCACTCTGTTGCGACTGGATGAAGCTCCAACAATGCAGTGGAGGAAATCAGATATTTTGCTCTGGGTTCAAAGATGTTCTATTGATTAAAATTGAACGTAGCTTGTGTAAGGCATAGTTAATGGTACAAGCCAAAAACTCCACACTACCAGGTCGACGAACTGGCTAACGGAAAGGGCACATAGTTTGATCAGGCTTCCTCTGTATCATGCTCATTATTTCTGGCTGAGAATATACGGGCCTAGATGAAAAGTAATATGGCAAAAAAACAACAAGAAATTTACACTCTAAGAAGTCATTGCAACTGTTACACCACTGGACTAGTCTTGAGTTGTCAGCCATACCCTGAAGGTAGTTGGAGAGACTTGGATTAATGAAAGACTGTGAAAAGTTCTTAAGCACAGTAGAGTTTGCAAAAACTCATATTGCTAACATTCTAATGCAGTTGAAATTGTGACAGAATCATAAAACTGTATTATTGAACTAGCAGCAGCAGGTGAGACAGGTCAATAGTTATGATAAAGACCCTTCCCAATACAAAAATAAATGTGCAAATTCTTCACTTATATCATTGCAAAACCCACTGCAATTCTTGTTTCATCATTTATTGATGGTCCTTAAAAGTTACATTATTTCACTTAAAGTTTATAGTTGCTTGAGTACTGTGGTAGATGTGGAAGTTTCACGTGTACCTCATATGGCAAAATACTATCCTCTTTGTGTGCCATAATTTGCCAAAATCTTGTTTTGATATCTCAGGCCATTTATGAGACAAGAGGGATTTATGAATATTTCATTCTGGCTTTTTCACTAGTGCATGTATTCATGACAGAGCCTTTTGCATACATTCCATTTTCTCGTCACTGGAGAAGATAGCGATATCTTTCCAAGTTTAAAGAATAATTCAGTATGGTATTTAAAAAAAGAAGCAAAAAACAGCTAAGACTGCATAAAATATTTCTTTACTTAAGACAACAGCTTTCAACAGACCATGCTGTCATCTTCAGATCTTAAAATACTTTTTGTTGAAAAACTTGCTTATTTTATGCTGAACCTCATGCACAAGGCATCAAGTGGATGAGGTTCAGTGCAAAATGAACACGTTTTACAACAAAAAGTTTTTTAAGCCCTGAAGATGACAGCAAAGTCTGTTGACCGATTATATTAAATACAAAAATATTTTTCACAATCTGGGCTGTTGAATGGTTTTTTTACACTTAAAACAGATCGCCCTTCGCCACTCTAAAAATGAAAAAAATTCTGTCTAAATTTTGTACACAGTAACATATGACCTAACATGCATCAAATGCAGATTCACAGCGAACCCTATTTTTCACTGCGAACTTTAAGAATTTCTTGCAGTAGTTTACCTAATAATGAAATATCACAATAACTATAACCATTAACGAAATGATAGGGAGTTGTCATGAGGCTGACGGATGAAGCTATAGATGTGTGAGAATCAGAGTTTATTACCTAATAGTTTCTTTAAAATCATTTGTCAAATATTGCAGACTGGCCACCTTGCACAGCTTGCTGTTCAATGCAATCAAGCGAGCTTGATGGGTTCCATGGTGAGTAGGCCTGGCATTATCATCACCTGCTGACACATTCAGCACAAGCTGGCAACTCCACTTCCCTCCACTCACTGAACTGTCAGTAGTCACAACTTATTTTAAATGCACTATAATTCCGTCGATTGTGACAACAGGTCTGGATATTTTTAATGCAGCTAAAAAGTGTGTTGACAAAATCGGTGATTTCCAAAAATGCTCTGCAGTTTGTACTGGTAGTGTACCAGCTATGATCAGTAGCATAAATAGCTTCGTTGGTTAATTATGAAAAACAGAATAAATTATTTAACTTTTCACACTAAATTATTCATCAGCAAACGCTACGTGAGAGAAGTGTGAGAATGCTGTCTGCGATGAAAAATATTAACAAAAATTATGAATGTAGTATATTGAGGAAATCCATCACTATTTCGATAACAGCTTAAGCAGTTTTTCATAAAAGGTGACATGATATATGGTGATATAACTCTTCACTCTGAAAATTGTTGGCTGAGTGCAAGAACCAGTTTAGTTCCTTTTTTCACTAGAAGTTTTCAAGTTTTTGAATAAAAAGGTAAAATTGGATACTTCAGAATTTGAAAAGAGACTTAAGGGTTCACTTTTCTTTATCATAATTAGCATTTCTAACGAATGTTACAGTTCACTTACATCATTAGAATCTATGTTTGCTTATAGATAGTATGTAGAGCTTGCAATCAAGTATGATGTGACTGTTATCGATGTAACTGGTCAGTGTGGCTGTGGCTGCAGTGAGTGCACTGATAGAGTTGGAGGGGAGAAGCACTGGAGAAGAAAACACTCACTGGAGGGGAATGATCTGCAAGTCACACTTTGCCAAGTTCAAGTTAAAGTGTTTGCATTGGCAGTACTTGGAATTCCACCTCCTGAAGATAAAACCTGAATACTGACTTTCTCTTTCTAATATGTCTTGTTCATATTAAGTTTGAAACAAATAAATTCTAGAAAAAGAGTGTGAAATGTGGTTAACTGTACAATCAGGAAAATTGCATCTTGAAAGCATACAACATGCATGGCTGTAACTTTGGTTTTGAGAGACCCCCTCCAAATAAATAAATAAATACATAAAAAGATATCCCACCTTCTCCAATCAATTAATCTCTCCTCCTTGAGTAACGAAGCTGTGGTTTGGAAAGTTAGGACTGCTATTAATTGTTGTTATGTTTTTATATAGGCTGTACCAGGATACGTGTCAACTAAAAGCAAATATTGACCAGTCCACCTGTCTCTAAATAATCAAACAATAAACTACAGAGGAGTTATGCTTGTCTTATTCTACTGTAGTAAATAGAACTATTTCAGCATACTGTTCTCTGCTTCTCTGACTAATCTCTGTTGTTGTTTGGCTCAGATCTGACAAATTTATTGAGGTGATTCCTTCCCTGGCATAAATACATCTATGTTTTGTTCTTTAGCTCCTGATGTCAATTAGTAGATAATAAGTTATTTTACATGTTAATTGTTGTTAAAAACACCTTCAGAATGATGGAAAATGAGGAACAAAAGTTTCCCAATGGCAGACACATGACTCTGAGATACAAAAAGCAATGTATCACAATAAAAGTGCACAATAACAAGGGCACTGATATAGCACCTAGAATTTTAGGGCAGGGAGATAATTAGCTCTTTATAGAAGAGACCCTGCAACAAGATCAATTAAACAAAAATTCAGTAAGAGTACTAATCAAGTGCCCTATGTCTGATTAAGTTGCTTATTGCTAAAAGGCTTTTGGAGACACAAATTTCTTCAAACTTCCAGTGAGACAATTCTCGATCTTGTGCAAGAGTGAGATGACTGAAATAGGTTCTGTCAGTCTCATCTTGCCTATTTATTTATTTGTACTGTGTCTTTCATAGTGTTCTTGATGAAGGGAAAAGCTCAGAGACTCTGAGAGCAAATGTAAGAAAAATGTTTGAAATTGGCAAATGCTGGTCGCAAAAGGCCATCAATGAAATAAAACAATGAATGACTAGCTTTTCAGAAAGCACAAATATTCCACGAGTTCTGAGATTATCCCAGCACAACCGATACCTATATTTTCAGGCGCCCATCTGAGATGACAATTCTGTTTTAGTGCATAACATTTTGATAACTGACTCAGTAATCTTCATCTGGTTCTCTCTGTAGGTAACACAATTTAAAAAATCATAATCTTCTTGTTACAGTCTGTAAGTAACATTACAGCCACAGCAATGTCTTTATAGGCCAGTGGGATGCAATTTTCTGTGTCCTATCATAGATATTCATGGAAATGGAACAGGAGCCAGAAACAAAAATGCATGATCAAGGGTTATGCAGGTCAAAACTGATTATAAACAGGTGTGTACACCAATAATATCTCACAGTCTGATTGGTGTCCAGGCAGTGAGGCACACAGAAACACCCATTGCAACTGATGACTACTACTAGGTCAGTAGTCTACTAGGTCAGTTGTCAAAGTACTGTGAGTAAAAGGGAATCATCAGCTTGGGTGGACAGACAAAAACATACTGCCTCTAAAGAATAGTACTTTTAAAAATTAGAGGATCTATTGTTTTAAATAAATTAATTTGTTTAAGAAGTCCTAGTAGCTTGTCTTAATAATACATAATGGGAAAAAAGTATGAAAATCCTGCTGAAGTTTCCTGTCAGGCCACCAAGTTCCTAGTGCTGCCAGCAGATGACACACTCAGTGTTTCAGTTACACGAGTTCCTGAATTTGCCAATTTCACATAAAAGAGAAAGTTATATCCCAGCAAGGCATAGGACATTATTTGCACCAGAGTAAACTTGTGTGACAACATTATGATGTGTAAACAATGAATCTCTTCTTTCTTTGAATGTGAGAAACTGCCAACTTCACAAAAATCACCTAACAGTATGGTTTTTGAGCAGTAAATTCACACCAGTTTGCATATAACATTGTGCCTTGCCTGGTTAAATGCTTTTATGCTGGAGATACAGGTTCTGTGTTTGGACCTACAAGCAATCTTACTTTTTTTGTTCAAAAACTGCCAGCAAGTTGCACCATGGTGCTGAGTCCATGTTAACTTCAATGAGGACGAACTATAGATACCAGTCACGGAGCAATTATGTGTATAAGCGCAGTTTATGTCTAACATCCAAAACCTGTTTGGTGTCATGGTATATCTGCTTTCCACCAAAAACAGAATATTCAGTACTATGGTCTTATAAACTCTACATAAAATGTGTTTCATAAAAAGTGTACTTACTGCCCAACACAGCAAAATTATTGTAATGTCCAGGCCCTTTTTACTGAAAATTTGTAAAGTTTGTCCTGATGTAAGTATTGTGTTGTTTTTAAGATAGTAATCAGTATTTACTTTTAAATTACATTCAAAAGGAGGTCAAAATTTCTGTCACATTAAGCAGCACCATCCACTGTGCACTTCTGCTATGTTTTGTTATCATCACAATCCTAAAATGTAGGCCATGTCTAATGACATGTTATGCAAGCAAAGTATTTACTGTGGGGTAAAATAGGATGAAGATATTAAACTGTTCGGAAAAATAGTCTCTACTAAAGCATGCTATGCCCTTCCTAATAGGTGTCTTATGTTTCGTGTGCTAGGACAAACTGTTTTGCTTTCTGTTCCACATAAGGAAACCACAGGGGAACCACTGTGTCACGTAATTTAGCACTAACAATGCTGTTAATTCAAAGTCATAGATATTTAGTTTATGTATTGCATCCATAAAAACAGAGTCATGTCCATATTTCTTCAAGAGTTCACTCTGTACTTCATTCAACATAATTAACACAAAATCAGAACTTTATAGACTTGGGTGAGTTTCGCTAATTATCCCTTGGGAGTTACAAAATAGCACCCAATGATTTCATGCAACCAGGCCTCTACACTAACTGCAATGCTCTGATGTCTTACTGACGAACATAGGTTGTATCAATTCAATATTTATAAGATTCTGCCTCATCAGGAGATGAATACTTTCCAGTTCAATATCTGAAAGTGAATTTCTGCTTTTGTCCAACATAGCCTCAAAAGGAGTTTTGTTCGCTATATCTGCAGCTATAGTGGGTCTTTTTCTATCAGTTAATTCAATGTAACGTAAGTCTTTGTCATGACCAACATATACTGAAACAAATATTACCTGGCCTCCAAAACAAATATCACCTGACTGATAAGGACCATCTGCGGTCTTTTCTTTTTTCTTCCCTGCAATATAAAATATCTGATACTGTTACTATTTTAAAATAAAGTGATATGAGCAATGGCAAATGCTGCAAGAATGTCTCACAGTACAATCAGAAGCCACTCTGGCATTTTCTTTCCACTGTCCAAAACTAGAAAAGGACAAGAGCTGCAAATTTTCTATATTAATCTGAACATCATGCATCATGTTCAGATGGTCCAAATAGCACTTTCCTGACAATGGTTCAAAATTACACAGACAGTACTTTATTCCTTTCTTCCAAATTGAGTTACTTGACTTGAATTTTGTACTTCATAGAATGTGGGTTAATGATGTATTTAACTAGTCATGTAAACATAAACAAGTGCAGAGATGTGCACTGTTATGCAATCCAACACCTAACAAGTATCAGTGGAATGCTATGTGTGTGGACATCCCTCGTTAGTTTTTTAGCTGTATTGCTTTTATTGTTACACATTGATTTTTATTTTTATTTCTAACAAAACCTGTGTAGAATGTGCTACATAATATCCACTAAAGTGTCAGCATGGTATGTGTGATACATTCACATGGAACAGGACTATAATAACAAGTTTTTAAAGATTAAAAGATGATGGTCTTAATTGTTGAAGTTAGTAATCCAGAAAAAGTAGTACTGAATGTGATCTCGGCTACTAAATTTTCTCCAAAGGTTTTATGGATCACTCCTTTGTATGTCTAATTATGAGAAATTTCAATGAGTTACTTGAGGTCTCACTATGATAATCCCACTGGTGGTGCTTTAAGTTGAATTCATAACTGAAATTTTTATCACAAGTTTTACACTGATAACCATACATTTTTTATGGTGAATCTTCAAAGCATGTTCTCTCAGATGTTTGTCAAATTTATACTGCTTCCTGCACACTGAACTTCTTACACTCATTCACGGCAACAGAGAACCAAAAGTCTGATTCATTGATTCGAAACATACAAAGAACAGTTTTCCCACCTCCAAGCAAGGTGGGCTCAAAGCTGAGACTGACTCACTGAGTGTGACATCTACTGGCAACACTAGGTGCTTGGTCTAATAAACTGTGTTCTTGAAGACGGTGTGTTCCCTGACAAGTTGAAACTATCTGTAGTGAAACCAATACACAAAAAGGGGGAAATAAAGCATGTACAGAACTACAGACCCGTTGCCCTAATCTCAGCTTTCAGCAAACTGATAGAGATAATAATACAAGGGTTGGAACTTTAATAGTGGCCACTATTTATTTATAGCTCATACAAAATAGATGTGTGTTTCAAAGTTTTACTGACCTTCAGAGCAGTCACCAGCATTGTGTATAACCTGCTGCCAGCGATGTGGAAGTCGTAGGATACTCTTAGCAGTGCCAATTGTGTTGACAGTTCAAGCAGTGTGGTCTACTGCCCGACGAATTTGTAGCAGTTCTGAAGCGAATGCTGTGAAGTGTTTCCTTCAGTTTAGAAATCGAGATCAGTAACAGCTTGCACTGTACATGCTTGAGCATTGTTCTGCAAAATGATGGTCAGGTCCTGCAGAAAGTTTCATCACTTCTATCTCTATGCTGTTCATTTTTGGAACACAACCGATGACCAGCTTAGAAACAGAAGTGATGACACTTTCTGCAGGACCTGACCATCATTTCGCAGGACAATGCTAAAGCACATACAGTGCAAGCTGTTACTGATTTGTTTGATTGATGGGGCAGCTGAGTGCTATACCACCTACTGCCCTCCCCTGACTTAAGCCCTCGTAAGTTCATTCGATTTCTAAACTGAAGGAAACAGTTCACGGCATTTGCTTCAGAACTGCTACAAATTCGTCGGGCAATAGTCTGCACTGCTCGAACTGTCAACACAACACAACACTAAGAGTATCCTACGACTTCAATATCACTAGCAATGGATTACACACAATGCTGGTGACTACTCTGAAGGTTAGTAAAACTCTGAAACACTTATCTAGTTTGTACGAGCTGTAAATAAATAGTTGCCACTATTAAAGTGCCAACCCTCATATTTAAAAAAAATCTTGGAACATTACAACAATGCTGGCATATTAAGTGATTTCCAGATGGTTTCAGAAGAGGTCGAAGTATCATGGCAGCAGCAGTACAATTTGTCCATAATGTATTTGAAAAAATAAATGAAAAATCCCAAGCAGCAGGAGTATTCATGGACCTATCAAGGGCTTTGGATAGAGTACATCATGGCGTGCTCTTATCAAAAATAGTGAAGAGTGGTGTCACTGGAATACTCATGCAATCGCTAGAAACATATTTAAAGGGCAGACGACAGTGCACGGAGTTTATAATGGAGAAATACTGGAGAGGAGAAGAAATATACATTTTGGTGTTTCTCAGGGCTCTATTTTAGGCCCAGTCCTATTCATATGATATGTAAATGATTTCCCACGTTCTCTTGACAATAAGCAATTGATCACTATGTAAGCAGATGATACATCTGGTGTCTGCTATGCAGACAATGAGCCCAGCCTAGTTGAAGAGATACATAACTTCATTGAAAAGGCAAGAGCTCATTTTGAAAGAGAGAACCTAAAAGTAAAGATAGAAAAAACTAATATTATTCATTTTAAATCAAGTGGTCCAAAAACACAAAATACTGTAATTGATGAAATTCTACCAAAAACCTTTACAGACTGTAAATTCTTGGGTTTATGCGTAGATGATTGACTTTTATGGAAGCAGCAAGCTGATTTATGTCTGTAAAAAAATAGTAACTAGTCTCCATATATTAAGAAGATTATCACCATATCTTAATTCTGAAACCCTAAGGTGTGTATATTATGGATTAGTGTATCCTCTTTTGTCTTATGGAATAGTACTGTGGGGTGGGACATGCCAAACTAATATGAAAAGAGTTTTCATACTGCAGAAGTGAGCCTTGAGGATCATAGCAAAAGTAAAATCAGGAACTTCTTGCAAACCCCTATTCATTAGACACAATTTTCTCACAGTTTATGCCATGTATATACTAGAAACTATAATGCTAGTGAAAGAAGACACTAAGATCACAAAAAGAAACATGGATATTCACAAATATGAAACAAGACATAGAAAATATTTTCATCTGGTTAACAGAAGATTAACTTTAACAGTGAAAAGCCCCTATGTCAAATGAGCTGTTTTTAATAACTTGTTAGCAAATGAAGTTAAGATATTGACAGGGGAGTGGCTTATCCAAAAATGCTCTTCTAACTTGAATTGATCATGAATTAAACTGCAGTAGGAAATAATGTAGACTAAAAAACTGTAATTGTAAAGCCTTTATACTTAGTTGAAAACACACATGCATGTAAAATTATGTTTCACTAGCAATAAATTGAATTGAATTGAGTTGGTGGTCTTATGTCACGACCACTAAATACCCACGGCGTGAGTGTTGTGAGAGAGAGGGAAGGAGGGGTGGTGCTGATGTGGGTGAAGCTAAGCTAAGACAAGTATATCAAGCATGCTTACAATGAATGATTAAGGTTACATTACCTTTCTTTCCTGGATAAGCATGGCGTTTTAATCGATCATACAGATCATCTTTATTGCCATATATGCTGGCATTTGATCGTGCCAGACTGTTCATCTTTCCTCCATTATGAAGACTTTCTGTAGGGAAAAAATGGCATTTTTCAAATATCTGTCAAAACCTTAGAGTAATCTATTTACATTACTGTTATTTCTTACAAGTAACAATTGAGGACAATAATATTTTTCCTAATGCAATAACTTAATACGTTTTAACTCATTCATTCTTCTAATTAATTAAGACAATATTCTCATGATGTTTCAGATCAAAAGAGAATGGGAGCATAAAGACACACAGTAGTATGTAGTGATCTGCTATCTGAAGACTGATCTGATGCAGCTCTCCATGCCGCGTGGGAGTAGCCGAGCAGTCTAAGGCGCTGCAGTCATGGACTGTGCGGCTGATCCCGGCGGAGGTTTGCGTCCTCCCTCGGGCGTGTGTGTGTGTGTGTGTGTGTGTGTGTGTGTGTGTGTGTGTGTGTGTGTGTGTGTGTGTGTGTTTGTCCTTAGGATAATTTAGGTTAAGTAGTGTGTAAGCTTAGGGACTGATGACCTTAGCAGTTAAGTCCCATAAGATTTCACACACATTTGAATATTTGCAGCTCTCCACACCAGTTTACCTTGTGTAAGTCTCTTCAGTTCTACATAGTTACTGGAACCAACATTTACTTTCACCAGCTTAAAGAACTCAAGCCTTGGTCATTGTTTACAATTTTTACCCTTCCATGCTTTCTTTCATAACCAAATTAACCATTCCTTAATTCCTCAGGATATGTCCTATCAACACACCTCTTCTTTTAGTTGTGCCGTAAAGATCTTTTCTCCCCAACTCAACTCGGCAACTCTTCATTAGTTGTCCATTAAACTGCACTAAATACATTGGGAAATTATTGTGAACAACTAGTTTGATACAGTTAATGTGGCAGTATCTTGCACATCCTGAAAAGTACAGCATTAACAACTACAGTGCAATTATTGGAGTTTTTGAAAAGAGGCAACCATAAGAGCTTTGTCATCACACACAACATCACTGGAGTGGATACAAGTGTTTGTAACAGAGACAGTTTCTCTTCATAAATTTTGTCAAAAGCACAAGTAATCAAAAGTCAGTATTGATGAAGAAAACGTACATCATTTGTGTATATTCAAAAGTAGTATCTGACAGCAGTGAGACTGTTTGCCTATGCAGCAGCCAAAATCAATCAAGGATGCTCCTGCTCCATTGTGCTTTACTACCAATATTAAAAATCTATAGAGGTGGCATGAAGATCTAAATTGAAAGTAATAGGATTAAGTAGAATCGGAAATGAAATGAGGAGAACTTTGCAAGAAGGCTCTGATGCATTCGAGGACAAATTCCATTTAGTACATTTTAAAGTGAATCAAGACAGTAAAAGCATATATTTCACTGCTTCATGACCAGACACATGGTAATAAAATTGAAGTAAATATTCTGAATTCTGTTTTTCAGGATTATCTGATGAATACATAAATGGAAAGATTCAATCAAATGCTGAAATTTTAAACTAGTTTCCTGTCACCTAATCAGTGTTTTTCATATTTTAATTATTATTATTTACAGAAAATTCTGTGGTACAATGCAGCTCTGGAATTCACATAGTACTTCCTGATATAAAAGACCCACAGTACCCTGCAGTATTAATAATCAGATAATCAAAAGCTCTTTATATCTTTTCTTCTATGCTAGTAGGGAAAAGAATAAAAATAAATAAATTTAGAACAACGTTCTGGTGTCTTACTCATTTCCCCCAAACTCATCAGCATCGCTATTGTCTTTCCCCTCAACTAAAATTCCATTTTTCTTTTAAAATGAGCTGACCCTTGCTACATTGCTCAGAAAGACACTGTAAATTAACAGTCTAAATTCTCTGTTTTCTGTTTGGCTTTTGAGAATTTATCAATTCATGGTGAGTGATAGACTGCTCTCTTAACAATAGCTTATTACCCACTGTGGACTTTTCAACATCATTACCACACTACTGAAACATAATTAACACAGTTTAGTTTTCCATGACACAGTTGTTTTAGAACTGCAATACTGAACAGCTACTTTGTAACTATAGTCCTCTAAATGAAGATTCATATTTTGATATTAGAATAATAATTAATGGAAAATTGTAACCTCAAGGGTATCTGAGTAATAAGTGATTAGAATAATGTATCCTGTTGCTGATGAGAGCTCATGGACATACCATTTACTAGTTTTACACCATTACCATACTTTCAGTATTAGTGTTTTATTAACTACATACACTGCTGGCATTTGAAATCACTTAATGTTTTCAACAAAAGCAAAATGCAGCTTAACTTTCTGCAAATTGTTTAAGTATTTCTAATAAGTAACACAATTAAAGAAGTAGTTATTCTAAAACACTATACCTTTCATGTATGTTTCATTGTAAAAATTTGGCATTTCCCAACCATCTTCTTCATCATCATCATAATAATGAGCATATGTTGAATGATGAGAAGGTGCAATGGATTCTGCATATGGTGTTGGTGCACCATAGTAGAAATTGACCTGTGATCCATTTTGGTCTGCTGCAGCTGGCAGTATTTTCTTTGGTTCTTTCTTATGTGCTGACCTGAAATTACATGACAAAATTATGGCAGTCACTTTTTATGGTATATACTACAAAAAGATGTATTTATTAAAGGTGCTGTAATAATACGTAGACAACCAAAACTGGTGTTCACGAACTGCTGACAGTCAACAGTTTATGTGACAGTCCAATAAATACAATATAAAACACTGCATTATGCACCAATCTTTTAGTTCATAATGACTAGAACACATGCTTCCTGAGTAGTAAAAAATATAACACTCCTGTTGTTTTCTCCAAAATGTCCCACAAATTACCAGTGACCATGCTGCATTCCAAGAAGTGGATGACATAAGCTTTCCAATAATGAACAACTCAAAACTGATGTTAGTTTTATCACCAATCAGGTGTAGTATGACATATAACAGTAAACTTACCTTACACATATCATCCATACCAGAAGCACAATTAGAATAACAAATATTACAGCACCAGCAATGCCTCCAGCTATGTAGGCAAATTCTGATTTTTCTCTGCAGTGTTTACCAGTAAAACTTCCACTACAATTGCATGAAGGTTGGCCTCTATTATCCTTCACACAGACACCATCATTGTCACAGTACCCCACACAAACATCTGTGGATAGAAGAGAAGTTGTAAACAGAATTTGCTTACAATAAATGATTCACTATAATTTGAGAAACAAATAACAAAGTCAGATTTTGTCATTTTACTGTTGTTTTGTTGAGAATGAAGAAAAATGCTTAAATTTTTCTGTGACAGACACATAATGATCTGCCATTTAATCCCACCTAGGTCACAAATTTAGACTGCTAGATAATAAAACCCCCACCTTGCAGGCAAAATTGGAAGGCAAAATTGGAAGGCAAATGATGTATACCAGTAATATGCACCATTCATGAAGAGGAAAAACAGCCTTCATTTACCTGTGCAAATTTTTCCAGTGCCATTGTAACCTTGTTTACATTCACATTCAAAATTTCCCGTTTCAGAGTCCAGCATGCATCTGGCATTTGGATCACAGTGCATTTCTGGTGCTCCCATGTCACATGGGTTGGTACATTCAGCTTTGCTTGTCTGTTTTGAAAAGAAATTGAAAATCATTTTAGTATAACTTGTAACAATAATGTGTACAGACATTTCTTGAAAGAAAAATTTACTCTAAATAGATATAAATTTAAATAAGAAGCAAACATATACATGTCAGAGTGATACAACTGCTACGTACAAGATGTTTTAATTCTCTGGCTAAAAATAATTTCAAATATAAAATCAAAATTTTTTCTGCAAAACAGTTATGTGGTATGAAACCTCAAGTTTTTTTTTTTTTTTTTTTTTTTTTTTTTTAAGAAATTATATGTTATTGCAAAATGCAAACCAAATACGTAATTGAATTGCCAGTCTTCAAAATTAGAAAATGTGAATTACTATAATTCAAATACTGTCAAGTTTATTGGAATGCAGCCTGTTTTTGTATGGTTCCATAGTTGACTGACAGAACTGATGACTGGAAATATTTCCTACATGAAGCCTTGCTGTGAATGAAACAAATTACTGTCACATGCTGCACTGTCTATCATATGAACTATCAGATTCAGTAGCATGTCCTTATTCCTTATCGAACACCATTTCTGAAAGTAATAGTAGCATTACTTTCAGTTGAAATGTGGAGTGCGCTAACAACTTACTGCAGCTGTTCCTTTGGTACTCGTATCTGGAGGGCACTGTATGCAGAAAGTCTTCTGTGCTTCTGGCTGATATGTGCCCTTACTGCAAGGCACGCAACTGTTGAGAGTGGTGTTAAGGTGAGTTCCAGGTGGACACACAGGCAGTGAGCATTCCTCTACTGTTGCTGCTCCTGGTTGTGGAGTGGTGCGCCCTAGTGGACATGCTGCACACGCTGCCTGCACACCTTGCGTGCGGTACGTGCCTCTTGGGCAAGCCTCGCATTTGCCCTCGACACCTAGCTGCATGCCAGAGCCACATTCATCTCGACATTCCTGCAAAAATTAGAATTGTTTATAACATGTCATGAAGATTTTCACATTTAATCAATCTAATTAAAAGTGTAAGAATTACATTGAGCATCTTTACCCAGTAATTTAAACAAACATTTTGAAAGAAGCAAAATTTTGATTTCTGAAATTGACATAATTCATTATAAGTGAAAGTGAAGCAACAGTACATATACAATTAAGGTACCATAGTGCATGATTTCATGAAGTGGAAGATTTGGACCTCTCATAAATCAACATTTTAGGATATGCAACAAATATAGTTGTACAAAACTAAGACTCAGTTTTTGTAGGAGTGTACTGTTTTACTGACTAAAAACTATAATTATTATGTGGGTCACTTTCCAGTGATTTCATGTGTGGAAAAAGTAACAGGATGTATAGTTTTTGATTTTCACAGAATACTAGTTTCATGCAACGGCATTACAGATTTGCCTAACCTCTTTATACAACTGTGGCAATTAGAGAATATAGATTGTCATCTTCCATAATTTTATTATTTGTTCCATTTATGTTTTGCAGTACCCAGCTATACATAAGAATACCCGCATTTTATGTAAAGTATATCTGATGGAAAATGAAATGATCATATGCCATTACTGGCCATAAGATACAATGTTGATTGGCTGCCTGGTACAAGCCTTTCTATTTGATGTCACTTAAGCAACTTCCACATTGATGAAGATGAGATGAAGTGATTTGGACAACACAAACATCGAGTCCCTGAGTGAAGAAAATCTCCGACTGAACCGTGATCTAGATACAGCAGTGCTAACCACTAGATCCTGTGCTGCAGACAGTATATCTGATGAGTTTTATATTCACACGTCATATCTTAGTTAATAATCCTGAATCTAGATCTCTGGACTGCATGACCCAGAATTATTTAAAACACTCACTTTCAGCTTTCCAAAGTCTTCAAAGTTCATAATTACCCCAGTAATTTCATATTTATAGAAATTTTCATGTCACCTCAACTGCTCATTACAAAAAGAGGAAAAAACATAGAATGACAAGGGTTCTACCCATGTGAACAACATCTCTGAGATAAACTTGGGACTATTGACTTTGTGCTCTCCATGATATCAGCATATTCCCCAATACTCAATATTTCGTAGTAGTTTGATTGCCCATTGTGCATAATCAGTTTTGAAAAGTGAAAGTGTAAGTCACTTGTAACTGGTTTGCAGTATCTAACAGCACTACGTTCTGCGCAAAACCAGATGAAGACATGCAGTACACAATTTGCTGAGACAGGCAATGTATTCCATCATTAATTAAAATGAAAGGTGTATTGTACTGAAGACTATCAACAAAATACAAGTTTACTGCAGTGGAGCCAGTCATACATTCTTCACATGTACCACAACTGAATCGCTCAAAGTGAGATCAAGTGACTCCATATTAACTCTCGCACTACAGTGGACACCATGATGATACTACACTGCCTGATATGTGCACTAACTAAAATGTCATCAGCACCGCAAATTCTGTGTTCATGACAATGTCGGAGTTAATTTGTCTCATATTCATGTACAGTGTTCACTGAAGCCAACATTTTTTGCTTCCATTATGAAGATTGTTCCTAATGCTTATATAATTCATCAATTAATTGTGTGTCATATTTCTCTCTATTGTATGGTACAGCATTAAAGAAGTGAAACGAAAGCAGAAAAGACTGATTTCTGAGAAAATTGCACCATTCCACAGATAGCACAATTACTGTAATTTTTTCTGCAAGACATCATGTCTATTTGAAATACTAAGATTGCTGAGAATACCCTCTGGCTTCATCAGTAACATTTGAGTATTTACAGAATGTACTGATTTTCAGTTGGTTCTGCAGCGTCTATATTCAACAACTTTGAAGATTGAAACAATGGACACATATGTACCCGACAGAGAGCTAGCAAACGTAACAAATTACATTATATGAGGCTCCAGTTGTACAATAAAACCATGTCTTTCAAGCATTTTGCATAAATTTATTCAGCCTGCTCCCCAACTGAATATTTACATTGTATTATCATTCGCTATTAACTATTTTGGAGGCTCTGGCTGCTTAGGTCACAAAGAACAGCATGCAAGAACCTCTTATTTTAATATTAACCCTTCAAGTCAGTAGTTTCAGTGCTTGTACATAGCTTACTGACAGTTGTTTTCATGGCTGCCAGGAACAGCAATGCATCATTTTATTTAAATTATTCTAGTCCAAGAATTATTTGTTGATAGTTAACATTTTTTTTGTAATTGTCAGTATTCCAAGTTGATGCTGTTTTAGTTAGGTGCATAAAGGGAAGGAGCATGTAATTTATTGACTAATTTAAGTTGTGAAATGTGTCAAACAATTATCTGAAAACCTGTATTTGTACTCGTCTCCCATAGGAAAGTTATGTCATTTGACATTTTAATGTAAGTATTTCAAAAGAGTGTTTTGTATCCATTTTATAGTCATAGCCTTTTGTTATATTTTCATACCTCATGAGAAACAGCTTCAGCAGTACGAGTAGTTTTTCCTAAGCCACAGAGGAGACAACTGAAGCTTCCTTCATTCGGTTGGTAGAAACCATGGCCACAGCTGCGACATAGTCCTGCTTCATCATCAAAGTACTTTCCTGCAGGACATCGCTCTGCAAAGGACAACAAACATTTTAAATTCCACACCATAAAAATCTCACTCTATGTCCAGAAATTCTGAATGTAATAATTTTTGCCTGAAACAAATACATAATTGTTGCTCATTTTGGTAAATTCTTTGTTACAATTTTCTAATTTTTTTCTTGATTAGCTACTGTTTTATAACAGGAATCCCCCAATAGTAATGATATCCTGTACCACCATTAAAATTAAGTTGTAAATTGATTGCCTTTAAATTTAAGAACATCCTTACTCACACAATTTACAGACAAGGTTCTGTGCTGGTCGCAGTTCTGATCTAACATTTCTTATTAAGTAACAATAATGGCTTACGTATGTGTAATAATTTGCTCCCTACTAAGCAGATATAGGCATGTGACTGGACATCATTTCAACATTTGGATTTCACATATGGTGCCATTTAATTATGGTTACTGCTGGAAATCTATTCATCTTTGGTTTTATTCTTGTAGTTTTCAGACAGTGTGAAATAATCAATGATTATGTTGGCTGTTTCAACACATCCTCTCATCAACCTCAATGTGTATGGGCTCAATTGTATTTGGTCCCTTTTTGTAGTTACGTCTCCTGATAGTCTTGTATTTTCTACTAGCTTTAACTTGGCCATGAATTCCTTCATAGCTATCCTCTCTGTCTCCCTTGTTCCCTCTATCATTACTTCAGTCATATTAGTGAACTGGCATGAATCAACATAAGGGTGGCTAGCCATGTTGTTTGTCCTATCTGTGACTGCTTTGAGTACGCACAATGACTCTCCCACTCTTCTAAGAACTTTTTCCTTTGAAAGCATCTATCCAACACTAGGATTTCAAAGCGATGTCCTGTAAGGCATGTTGGCGGAGTTCAGTGCAGTTGCCTGTGCAGCAGCAAGACACAGACTGAGCGTAGCGCGAGAGTTCGCTCCCTTATATAGCGTGTGAAACTTTGACCTTAGATAACGGACTTAGAGTTTTCGCAGACATAGAGTCATAAGCAGATTTACCAAAGTCTTTATTAGAAATTTCAAACATATGATACGTACTATAAGCAATTACATCTCTATCATTAAAACTTTCAAGTCCAGCAATACTCGAAACACCGCTACCGCCTCTTACTATGGCAACGGTGAACCATCCATTTCCATATGAGAATTAAGATTACATCCAAGAAATACACAAGGTCCATCGACGAGGGCGTGGGCTGCAACACTCTTCACTGGAATGCGATTCTTCTTGTCTCCTGATGTTGTTGTTAGTTTGACATTTTCTATATTTTTGTAAACTGTTGTGCGACGACGCTAACCGGACAAGAGTACATCTAGAACCGGAGGCTCAAGGATGCAACAGTTTGATTATGTAATCACTCTGATGCATGGCCTTGGCAGCGCGCCAGCGGAAACACGCATACTCTAGAACACCCAGTGTGCGCGTCCGGGATTGCGTTCCGCTGGCCACTGCGAAAACCCTAAGTCCGTTATCTAAGGTCAAAGTTTTCGCATGCTATATAAGCGAGCGCGCTCTTGCGCTACACTCAGTCTGTGTCTTGCTGCTGCACAGGCAACTGCATTGAACGCCACCAACATGCCTTACAGGAGATATCTCCTTACAGGAGATATCAACTTCATCGTCGCACAACAGTTTACAAAAATGTAGAAAACATCGAACTAACAACAACATCAGGAGACAAGAAAAATCCCATTCCAGTGAGGAGTGTTGCAGCCCACACCCTCGTCGATGGACCTTGTGTATTTCTTGGATGTAATCTTAATTTTAGTTTGGACATAAATGACACTTTCTAACATGGAAATGAATGGTTCACTGTTGCCATAGCAAGAGGCAGTAGCGATGTATCGAGTGTTCCTGGACTAGAAGGTTTTAATGATAGAGATGTAATTGCTTATCATACTTATCATATGTTTGAAATTGCTAGTAAAGACTTTGGTAAATCTGCTAGGCAAGTATACAGGGATACTGAGAAGGTTGTACACAAATCGAAGGAGCTTACACAGGAATCAGAATACAAAACATTGGAATAGGAACTTACGGTATTATAAGTAATCCTAAGCCAGTCAGGAACAACAAAGATAACGTACTGTTTCTGTGTATGTATGGTGGTCTAGGGTCTTTGACTAGTAATAAAAACATTCTGAGTCCTGGGTTTGAACCTAGCCACTGATTAAATTTTGTTAAAAATCATCAGCAATGGCAGCTGAGAATTTTTGGCATTAGAAGTCACCCTCATTCTGACAATGGTCTTGTCAAAGAGGGCTGAGGAGTGGATGAGATTAAGAGCACTCTCTTGCCCTTGCATGGGAAACTGCCTCTAGAAGGATAAACAGCAGAAGGAGGAAGAAGGCAATGGAAACCATTGCATTAAATGTGTATCCACAGGATGTGTGGCTTGTAACTTAAAAGAGCCATTATTCACTCCACTGGAAAAACATTCCAGACTGGTCCCCCATTCAGATCTTCGGGATGGGACTGCCTAGGGGGAGATGGCCGTGAGAAAAAGATAGGATAACCAGTGAAAGGGTAACAGTCTGTGAGTCAGAAGTCAGGATGTGGTAGGGAAGCTAGACAATCTGGAAATGGAAATGCAAAGGCTAAGTATAGATTTAGTGGGTGTCAGTGACGTCAAATGGAAAGAAGAAAAGCAATTCTGTTCAGAAGAATATAGGGTAATACGAACAGCAACTTAAAATGGAATAACAGGAGTAGGATTCATTATGAATATGAAGGAAGAGCAGAAACTGAGTAACTGAACAGTCCAGGGATTGGGAAATTCTCGTGAGTTTGACAGCAAACACTCAGAACAGTAGTTATGTCCTGCTGAGTATATTTTTTATCTATCCAATTACTGTGTGTTGTGCTGCCACCACTTGGTGAGTATATCTTTTATCTACCCAGTTACACTGTATTGTCAGAACGGTAGTTCAGGTATACGTGCTGATGTTACAAGCAGAAGACAAAGGGATAGAGAAAGTATATGAGGATATTTAATGGGTAAGTCAGTATGTAAAGGGAGATGATAATCTAATAGTCATGGGGGATTAGGATGCAGTTGTAGGAGAAGAAACAGTTATGAGAGAAAATAGGCCTGGTAGTAGGCATGAGAGGAGAAAGACTAATTAAGTTCTGCAACAAATTTCAGTTAGTAACAATGAATACTTTGCTTAAGAATCACAAGTGGAGGAGGTTGTTGTTGTTGTGCTCTTCAGTCCTGAGACTGGTTTGATGCAGCTCTCCATGCTACTCTATCCTGTGCAAGCTTCTTCATCTCCCAGTACCTACTGCAGCCTACATCCTTCTGAATCTGCTTAGTGTATTCATCTCTTGGTCTCCCTCTATGATTTTTACCCTCCACGCTGCCTTCCAATACTAAATTGGTGATTCCTCGATGTCTCAGAACAAGTCCTACCAACCGATCTCTTCTTCTAGTCAAGTTGTGCCACAAGCTCCTCTTCTCCCCAATTCTGTTCAATACCTCCTCATTAGTTATGTGATCTACCCATCTAATCTTCAGCATTCTTCTGTAGCACGACATTTTGAAAGCTTCTATTCTCTTCTTGTCTAAACAATTTATCGTCCATGTTTCACTTCCATACATGGCTACACTCCATACAAATACTTTCAGAAACGACTTCCTGACATTTAAATCTATACTCGATGTTAACAAATTTCTCTTCTTCAGAAATGCTTTCCTTGCCATTGCCAGTCTACATTTTATATCCTCTCTACTTCGACCATCATCAGTTATTTTGCTCCCCAAATAGAGAAACTCCTTTACTACTTTAAGTGTCTCATTTCCTAATCTAATTCCCTCAGCATCACCCGACTTAATTCGACTACATTCCATTATCCTCGTTTTGCTTTTGTTGATGTTCATCTTATATCCTCCTTTTAAGACACTGTCCATTCCGTTCAACTGCTCTTCCAAATCCTTTGCTGTCTCTGAGAGAATTACTATGTCATCGGCAAACCTCAAAGTTTTTATTTCTTCTCCATGGATTTTAATACCTACTCCGAACTTTTCTTTTGTTTCCTTTATTGCTTGCTCAATATACAGATTGAACAACATTGGGGATAGGCTACAACCCTGTCTCACTCCCTTCCCAACCACTGCTTCCTTTTCATACCCCTCGACTCTTATAACTGCCATCTGGTTTCTGTACAAATTGTAAATAGCTTTTCGCACCCTGTATTTTACCCCTGCCACCTTCAGAATTTGAAAGAGAGTATTCCAATCAACATTGTCAAAAGCTTTCTCCAAGTCTACAAATGCTAGAAACGTAGGTTTCCCTTTCCTTAATCTTTCTTCTAAGATAAGTCGTAGGGTCAGTATTGCCTCACATGTTCCAACATTTCTACGGAATCCAAACTGATCTTCCCCGAGGTCGGATTCTATCAATTTTTCCATTCATCTGTAAAGAATTCGCGTTAGTATTTTGCAGCTGTGACTTATTAAACCGATAGTTCGGTAATTTTCACATCTGTCAACACCTGCTTTCTTTGGGATTGGAATTGTTATATTCTTCTTGAAGTCTGAGGGTATTTCGCCTGTCTCATACATCTTGCTCACCAGATGGTAGAGTTTTGTCAGGACTGGCTCTCCCAAGGCTGTCAGTAGTTCTAATGGAATGTTGTCTACTCCGGGGGCCTTGTTTCGACTCAGGTCTTTCAGTGCTCTGTCAAACTCTTTACGCAGTATTATATCTCCCGTTTCATCTTCATCTACATCCTCTTCCATTTCCATAATATTGTCCTCAAGTACATCGCCCTTGTATAGACCCTCTATATACTCCCTCCACCTTTCTGCTTTCCCTTCTGTGCTTAGAACTGGTTTTCCATCAAAGCTCTTGGTATTCATGCAAGTGGTTCTCCTTTCTCCAAAGGTCTCTTTAATTTTCCTGTAAGCAGTATCTATTTTACCCCTAGTGAGATAAGCCTCTACATCCTTACATTTGTCCTCTAGCCATCCCTGCTTAGCCATTTTGCACTTCCTGTCGATCTCATTTTTGAGACGTTTGTATTCCTTTTTGCCTGCTTCTTTTACTGCATTTTTATATTTTCTCCTTTCATCAATTAAATTCAATATTTCTTCTGTTACCCAAGGGTTTCTACTAGCCCTCGTCTTTTTACCTACTTGATCCTCTGCTGCCTTCACTACTTCATCCCTCAAAGCTACCCATTCTTCTTCTACTGTATTCCTTTCCCCCATTCCTGCCAATTGTTCCCTTGTGCTCTCCCTGAAACTCTGTAAAGCCTCTGGTTCTTTCAGTTTATCCAGGTCCCATCTCCTTAATTTCCCACCTTTTTGCAGTTTCTTCAGTTTTAGTCTACAGTTCATAACCAATAGATTGTGGTCAGAATCCACATCTGCCCCTGGAAATGTCTTACAATTTAAAATCTGGTTCCTAAATCTCTGTCTTACCATTATACAGGGTGTTTCAAAAATGACCGGTATATTTGAAACGGTAATAAAAACTAAACGAGCAGCGATAGAAATACACCGTTTGTTGCAATATGCTTGGGACAACAGTACATTTTCAGGCAGACAAACTTTCAAAATTACAATAGTTACAATTGTCAACAACAGATGGCGCTGCGGTCTGGGAAACACTATAGTATGATATTTTCCACATATCCACCATGCGTAGCAATAATATGGCGTAGTCTCTGAATGAAATTACCCGAAACCTTTGACAACGTGTCTGGCGGAATGGCTTCACATGCAGATGAGATGTACTGCTTCAGCTGTTCAATTGTTTCTGGATTCTGGCGGTACACCTGGTCTTTCAAGTGTCCCCACAGAAAGAAGTCACAGGGGTTCATGTCTGGCGAATAGGGAGGCCAATCCACGCCGCCTCCTGTATGTTTCGGATAGCCCAAAGCAATCACACGATCATCGAAATATTCATTCAGGAAATTAAAGACGTCGGCCGTGCGATGTGGCCGGGCACCATCTTGCATAAACCACGAGGTGTTTGCAGTGTTGTCTAAGGCAGTTTGTACCGCCACAAATTCACGAAGAATGTCCAGATAGCGTGATGCAGTAATCGTTTCGCATCTGAAAAATGGGCCAATGATTCCTTTGGAAGAAATGGCGGCCCAGACCAGTACTTTTTGAGGATGCAGGGACAACGGGACTGCAACATGGGGCTTTTCGGTTCCCCATATGCGCCAGTTCTGTTTATTGACAAAGCCGTCCAGGTAAAAATAAGCTTTGTCAGTAAACCAAATGCTGCCCACATGCATATCGCCGTCATCAATCCTGTGCACTGTATCGTTAGCGAATGTCTCTCGTGCAGCAATGGTAGCGGCGCTGAGGGGTTACCGCGTTTGAATTTTGTAGGGATAGAGGTGTAAACTCTGGCGCATGAGACGATACGTGGACGTTGGCGTCATTTGGACCGCAGCTGCAACACGGCAAACGGAAACCCGAGGCCGCTGTTGGATCATCTGCTGCACTAGCTGCGTGTTGCCCTCTGTGGTTGCCGTACGTGGTCGCCCTACCTTTCCAGCACGTTCATCCGTCACGTTCCCAGTCCGTTGAAATTTTTCAAACAGATCCTTTATTGTATCGCTTTTCGGTCCTTTGGTTACATTAAACCTCCATTGAAAACTTCGTCTTGTTGCAACAACACTGTGTTCTAGGCAGTGGAATTCCAACACCAGAAAAATCCTCTGTTCTAAGGAATAAACCATGTTGTCCACAGCACACTTGCAAGTTGTGAACAGCACATGCTTATAGCAGAAAGACGACGTACAGAATGGCGCACCCACAGACTGCGTTGTCTTCTATATCTTTCACATCACTTGCAGCACCATCTGTTGTTGAAAATTGTAACTACTGTAATTTCGAAAGTTTGTCCGCCTGAAAATGTACTGTTGTCCCAAGCATATTGCAACAAACGGTGTATTTCTATCGCTGCTCGTTTAGTTTTTATTGCCGTTTCAAATATACCGGTCATTTTTGAAACACCCTGTATAATCTATCTGATACGTTTTAGTATGGTATGCTTGGAAAAGACCCAGAGACAATGGAAGATTCCAGCACAGTTACATCATCGTCCACAGAGATTCCAAAATAAGATATTGGTTTGTAATATAATGTAATTGAATGGATAAAAGTATCTGTTCACCAAGTGATGGCAGAACACACACATAGAAAAAGAGGTTTTACTTATGCAAGTTATCGGAGCCAGTGGCTCTGTCTTACGGCAGAAGGAGTGGAGGGGAAGGAGGTTTAGGTAAAGGGGTACAATTCAGAAAAGTCAGCCAGTACCACAGGAGACTTACTGGACGGGATGAGAAAGAGAGTCTTTTCTTCTCATCCTGTCTGTAAGTCTCTCCTGACCTGGGGCTCTGGGTACTGTACTGTACCCCTTTTCCTAAATCTCTCCAGTCCTTTTCCTTCATCCCTCTTCCTTCCCCTTCAACTCTTCTGCTGGAAGAAGGAGCCACTGGCTTCAAAAGCTTGCATAAACACAATCTCTTTCTTTGTGTGTGTGTTCCTGCTGCCGCTTGGTGAGTAGATTTTTTTATCCATCCAGTTCCATTATATTGTCAAAAATTGATTATTTTCATTGTTATATTGGTTTGTAAGGCATACCAGGGAGATATAGATTTAGATCACAATTAAGTAATGATAAAGAGTAAATTGAAGTTTAGTAGAATTGCATGGGAGAATGAGTGTGGAAGGAAGTGGGATACTGATGTACTGAGGAATGCTGAAACACGTTTGACGTTCACTAAGGAAGTGGATACTCCAGTAAGAAATACCACAGTAGGCAGTTCAATTGAAAAGTAGTGGACATCTCTAAGATGGTTAATAAACATTGGTACAAGGAAGATGACTGTAAAGAACACTTCGGTAACGGGAGAAACTGATGAAAGATGGAAGTGTGAAAATGTTCAGGGAAAGACAGGACTACAGAAATATAAATCCCATAGGGCTGAAATAAATAAAAGTGCAGGGAAGCCAAGGTGAAATATCCGCAGGAAAAATATGAATAAATCGAAAAAGAAATTATTGTCAGAAGGACTGATTCAGCATACAGAACAGTCACTTTCAGTGAATTTGAAAAGCAAGTGTGGCAACATTAAGAGTGAAATGGGAATCCCACTGTTAAAGGCAAAGGAGAGAGCACATAGGTGGAAAGAGTACATTGAAGGTGGAGAAATTGTCTGATCAAGCGACAGAAGAAGAAATTGGAGTTGGTATGAAAGAGATAGAGGATCCAGTACTAGAGCCAGAATTTAAACGAGATGTGACAACTTCTGATCAAAATAAGATATAAGGGATAGATAACATTGCATCAGAATTTCTAAAATCACTGCGGGAACTGGCAACTAAATGACTATTCAACTTGGTGCGTAGAATCTATGAGAAAGGAAATGTACTATCAGACTTTCATCCACACAATTATGAAGATAGCTGAGGTGATAAGTGTGAGAACTATCACACAATCACCTTAGCAGCTCATGGTGACAAGACTAATATACATAAGAATGGAAAAAAAATTGGGGATCTTTTAGATGATGAGTTTAGCTTTAGAAAAGGTACAGGCACCAGAGGGCAGCCCTGAAATTGCACTTGATAATGGAAGAAAGACTGAAGACAAATCAAGATGTGTCCATAGGATGTCAGATGGTGTGAGGTCGTAGAAATTCTGAATAAAATAGGAGTAAGCTACAGGGAACTATTGTTAATATACAATACACACAATAACCAAGAGGGGACAATAAGATTGGAAGACCAAGAACAAAGTTCCCTTATTAAAAAGGGTGTAAGACAGGGATGTAGTCTTTTCCCCCTACTGTTACAGCTTATACATAGAAGAAACAAAGGCGGGAATGATGGAAAGGTTCAAGAGTGGAATTAAAATTCAGTGTGGCAGGATATCAATGATAAGATTTGTTGATGACCCTGATATCCTCAGTGAAGATGAACAATTACATAATCTGTTGAATGGAATGAAGAGTCATGAGCACAGAATATGGATTGAGAATAAACTGAAGAAAGATGAAAATAATGAGAAGTAGCAGAAATGAGAATAGGGAGAAGTTTAACATCAAAAGTGGTGATCACGAAGTTAATAAATTCTGCTAGCTCAGAAGTAAAATAACCCATGACGGATGAAGCGAGGAGGACATAAAAAGCAGACAAGCACAAGCAAACAGGTCATCCCTGGCCAAAAGAAGTCTATCAGTTTCAAAAATAGGTCTTAATTTAAGGAAGGAATTTCTGAGAATGTACGTTTGGAGCACAGCATTGTATGGAAGTGAATCATGGACTGTAGGAGTACTGGAACAGAAGAAATTAGAAGCATTTGAGATGTGATGCTGTAGAAGAATGTTGAAAATTAAATGGACTCATAAAATAAGGAATGAGATTCTCTGCTGGAGGGGCAAAGAAAAGAACATATTATGAAAACACAGACAAGAAGAAGGGACAAGATTATAGGAAATGTGTTAAGATATCAGGGAATAACTTCCATGTACCAGAGGGAACTGTAGAGTGTAAAAACTGTGAGGAAGAAAGTGAATGGAATACATCCAACAAATAATGGAGGACACTGGCTGCAAGAGCTACACTGAAATGTAGAGGTTCAACACCTCTTGATTTTGTTATTTACTTATTTATTTATTTTTTGGTGGGGGTATATCAAAAGCCTTATGTATGTGATCTCAGTTCTCAATCAAGAAACACTTGTTGTCAGGGTACTTGTGCGCCTGATGAGGTCCAGGTGACGACTGGTGACTTGGTAGAGAACTCCAGAATTTTCTACAAGGGTGTTATGCCTGAACTGAATTTGGTGGCCACCATTTCGAACACTCACTGTAATGTAAAACATTGTTGAGTGAACAGTACATTAACTTCGTTAAATTAAGGTGGATGTTGTAAAAGGCCACCCTCCCCTAGCATTACTTTTCTTCAACTGAAGTTATTGATACCAAAAATACTTTCTACCTTTTAAACAGCTTAATATTGTCTCAGCTGTTTAACTAAATGAATTTAATATGATTTTGTACATGATGTATTATATTTCAGACTAAAATGTATAAGATGAAATTACTTTATTTTCTTTGTTACAATGTACAGTTAAAATTACTCTTATTTTAGAAACATTTGAAACTACAAAATATCTGCCACACTTAAAATTCCTATTATTAATCGCGCAATCAAATGATATTTATTATGGTTACTTCTTGATTCAGTTATAGAATAATGGTATATATTAATAGAAAGTCATTTTTTTAAAAAAGTTTGTAAACTCTTTGCAGTATTGTTAGTACTGCAGAATGAGTTAGTAGTGGGCATGCCTCTGATGTGATTGGTCATGTTTTTAATTTTGGCAATAACAATGTAATTTTTGATTTTGAAGTGGAATTTGTAAAGACAGTGAGATATAAAAAAAGGGATATAATAAAAATTGCAGAAACACAAATTGTGAAGCAGGCTTACTGTAGCATTATCATGCCATTTGGAACCTACAATGTCAAAAATTTCAGTATTAAGAATCAACCACTAGACGTGAAGAACTGGAGCCAATGATGAGAAAAGAAGATAAGTAAAAAGTTTATTGTAAATCTTAGTCCTCTCAAAGCTTATTAAAAGAATTTAATACAAAGTCAGTGAAAATCAACTAGTGATGTGAGGGAGAAGAAGATTACAATGCGCACTGATTGTCTTTGTTGTTCCTGTCATTCCAAAGCTCCACTGGCTCAGGATTATTCCAAAATCATAAGTTCCTATTCTAAAGTTGCTGTGTTTTGGCTCTTCTATCAGCTCTTTCAATTTGTGCATAAACTTTTGAATCAACCTGTATATCCATGTAGCAACAGCAGACGAAGATTACTAACAATACTGATATTAGAGACAAAATGATGTATCAGGTGGAGAGCACAAACAAAGCAGTAGAATGGAATATAACAGATCTTGTAACTGTTGGCAACCTTATTTTATCAGTTACTTTGACTGACTTATCCTTCCCTACACATAATTGTGAACTGCGCACACTCACCTGTGGCTATTTTAACCTTACATCCCTATGAAAAACTTAAGTATTTGATGTCTAAAATTTGTCCCTAGGCATTTCAGAGTCATATTCTATTTCAAACAGATAAGGAAAGGCTCTTGCAATTTCTGAAATATGGTTTATAGCCTTTTTTTTATGTTCCACATTTTAAATAAAGTACTTTGTATGGCCTATGTTATGGTCAATTGTTTTACTGTGCTCCAGTAAGCTTGCACAACTGACGTGTCCAGCATGCATTATAGAAAATATTGTATTACTCGCTATACTTGAAAGAGGAGACAGATAGAAAGAGGGAGAGTAGAAAAAGATAAATACAAGAAGTAAATCTATTTCCACCATGGACTGTGCTCAAGAACGTGAATCGATGATAAAGAGTGTCAGTGGCCCAATTGCAAACAGAGTTCCATTTTTAGACAAATATGGATACATAATCTGTCAGTAGTCTCAGGAAAATACTTCACAATTTTGAGAGATGAGGAATAGGAAGTGGGTTATTTTGAATTGATGATGTAGAATTAATTATACCACTGATAATTTCAGTGCAAGTCATCATCTGAACAATAGGAGGCTGCAACTGTGTGTCATTATTTCTGTACTATATTTTGGATTTGCTTTGTAATATAATTTGCTTCATAATTGTTTTAGGCACAAGCCTTTTACCTACATGTTGCTGCAAATATCTTCAGTTTATATATTCCACATTATCTTTATTAATTTAATTTGAACCTAATGTACTCACAATATTTTTTGTAATTAAATTATATCACCGGAGTCACTTCTTAGATATTACGACACTGTAAATGGAAATGTAGTTTCAATACGAGTCATAAAAAAATTATAAAATGACATAAATATTATACTACAGATTTTTAGAATGCTATTTACCTTTGCAATCAGAAGCACTGCGAGCACCTGGACCTACTGTGACACCTTGGCGACCAGCAATTGTTGGGCAAGGTGTGCATTGTAACTGTCCTGCTTCACTCTGGTATGAGCCGACAGGACAGGGCAAGCATGTACGAGTTTCCTTCACAAAGTATGTTCCAACAGCACAGGGTACTGGAACAGATTGCCACATTATTTTAATAGATATCACAGAAAACATCACAAAAAGAAATTGTTGCAAGCAAATAAATTTTTATTACATACTATAACAACGAAAATAATCAATTTTTGATCATACAATGTAAGTGGGTACACAAAAAATCTACTTACCAAGCGGCGGCAGGAGAACACATACATAAAAAAAAGGTTTAACATCTACAAGATTTTGGAACTGGTGGCTCCTTCTTCTTGCAGAAGGGTTGAAGGGGTAGGAAGAGGGGTGAAGGAAAAGGACTGGAGAGGTTTCAGAAAAGGGATACAATTCGAAAAAGTCACCCAGAACCCCAGGTCAGGAAAGACATACCAGATGGGATGAGAAGGAAAGACTCTTTCCTTCTCATCCCATCTGGTAAGTCCCTCCTGACCTGGGGTTCTGGGTGACTTTTCTGAACTGTACCCCTTTTCCTAAACATCTAAAGTCCTTTTCCTGCACACCTCTCCCTTTCCCTTCAACCCTTCTGTCCGAAGAAGGAACCACTGGACCGAAAAGCTTGCATAAGTAAAATCTCTTCTTTTTTTATGTGTGTGTTCTACTGCCGCCATTTGGTGAGTAGATTTTTTTTACCCATCCAATTACATTACTACAAACAATGATATTCTAGAAGAACAGTTATAGTATACAAAAGAATGTTAGTGCTAGAGGCAATTTCTTTGCACATTCTCTCCAGATTCAGTACTCACAGCAAAATTTCTCATGAAAAAGAAATACATTATCACTGTTAATAACCATTTGTTGATTGACTGGTAGTAATTTATTGACAATGACTTCTCTGGAATTTGTGGCTAATTTTCACAGCAACACACCACAGCACTATTGCTGGTTACTATCAATGATTATTTTATCTTATGCTCATTTATCACTCTCCAAGGAAAGTGCCCCCATAATGAATGGTAATAATTAAATGCTTACTTAGCACATTGCATTTCTGAAATAATTTCAGATTTTCACTTGATTAGGTCACATAATGTTCTGGATGAGCATTTCGAAATATTTTATCAGAAACATCTAACAATAACATGGTGGAGTGTGAAAGTATTGAGTGTTTCTGTAACTCCACTCTGTGGACTTTCTGAAGTTTTCACAGAGCTCCACGTCACTTTTGATTTTGCCTGCATGTATCTCGGGCATAAAACTACCTCTTTCCTTCCTACTGTGTCTCTTTTTGGGCATCAGTTTTCTCACACCTCCAATGTAGTTAGCTGTTGCTTTTATTTCCTTGGCAGTCTACACAACTTTCTAGTTATCCATCCAAATATACTTGATTTCTCATGTGTAATGTGAGGTAGAGAAAAAGCTGCGAGAATGTCTGGATATAATTTTATTATTAGTGGATTACCCACAAATGCCTCTTTACTTGTGCCCACACACCCCGATCCCCACCCCCTCCCCACTTTTCCTGTGTCTTTGAACCAGTCCAACCTTCTTTCATGAAAGCCATGAATGCTGGTGTGAAAAGTAGGATGTATGAATTCTCAGTTCGTAAATGCAAGATTTCTTGTGTGTTTAAGTTTTACTCATTCTGTTCAACTAAATTTGAACTTAATATCATCAGGAATGTTACCAGTCAGACTAGGGAGCTAAGGACTATACATTTGGCACTAATGTCAGTTGTCCATGATTATACTTACCTTTTAGTGGTTGTGCAAGTATCTTACCCTGCAGTATCTTTTTATCAGATAGCAAGTTGTATGTGTATCACACATGATTAATAGTCCTTCAGATATTCCATAACAACACTTATTTTTACATATTATCCCCTTCCCAGTACCACTTCTCACGTAGGGGCACTACTGTATGTAGATGTGCACTAAGTTTGGTTGGAATTACCTACATAACATCTACAGGGTGTTCTCAAGATTTCCTGCCACCACCCCTAAGGCTGCATCTACAAACTTCACAACACACCATAATTAAATGAGATCCAGCCCACCCAGAAGAAATTGGACCACTGTCAGAAAGTGCATTGTCTCTATCAGCATCTGAAATATACAGCAGTTTCAGACAGTAAACAATTCACCATGAGTAGATTTTAATTTCATCAGCTGTTAACAGTGACTTATTGCCATGTGCAGTCTTATATTATAACTAACACTGAAGCTTATGCTCATTAGACAAAAGTAGCAACTGCAGCAACAAAAGTATATGCTGACACATGAAAACTAAATAGACACTCACCACAATCAGGGGCCATTACCACCTGTCCTGGTGGACAAGCATAGTCTGACTGCGGCTGCAGTGATGCTGGATCTGGAACTGTGTTTGGTAAAATGTCACGGACATCAAACTGGTCTTCCTCCAGTATGAGTTTCTCCAATAATCGCTGGACAGATGACCTCTCATTTGTGTTAGAGTTAATGACAGGGTCGCTGGAGATGAAACATATAAGGACATAAGTATTAACTTTAAAGTATTATCCCCTTCATATTACAAGTTTCACTTCTTTAAGGTTTTATATTATTAAAGAAAAATAAAACACCGTTTGTTCCTCTGTTAAGTCTCACTTTGACAGAAGTAATGGAAATGTGTATTTACTCACACAATTTTGAAAAATGAGGTACCTTTATATCAGCTTGATTTACAGCATGTGCTACAAATGAAGCAACAATAATTAAGGTGATCATAATAGTGTCGGAGATCTCAACATTATTATTTATTGCTCCCTTTCATTAAATTATATACCCTGAATTCAGTAAGCTCTGACTGGTATTTTTTTTTGGTAACACTATCCTTAAAAAAAGTGTCTGCATTTGATTTGAGGATGATGTTAAAGCTATTTGAAACTGAATACACCAAAGTTCAGGACTATACAGGGCAAAATGATTTTTGTGTTACTGTGAATTTAGAACATTAATCTTTATTATAAAAAGGCAGCATTGTATGGCTCTTATTGCCATACTGAATCTCATCTAATGCTACTTGTTGCTAATAACACTTTACCTTTCCTACAGTATAATTGGATATTTCTCTTAATTGTATGTCCATAATGCCAACATCTGGCAAGCTTAGTTTTTGTCTGTCCTTTGTCTATCAAAGACGACCTTGCATTAATAAATTAATTTGAATGCTGAGTGTTTCTATTATTACTGTCATAGTTCTCATTTTGAGAGAACAAGATACTTTATTATACCCTGACACTCAAAATTCTGTGCATGTGAAAGCAGCAGAGTGACCATGTGTGCATGTGCTCATAAAAAAACAAAACTCTGCGCCAACAGGCCATGAAGCCCCCGAGGGCACTGACCAGCCACTGTGTCATAAGCCCACAGGCGTCACTGGATGTGGATATGGAGGGGCATGTGATCAGCATACTGCTTTCCCGGCTGTATGTCAGTTTTTCGACACTGGAGCCGCTACTTCTTGATCAAGTAGCTCCTCAGTTTGCCTCACAAGGGCTGAGTGCACCCCGCTTGCCAACAGTGCTGGCAGGCTGGATGATCACCTATCCTAGTGCTAGCCCAGCCTGACAGCACTTTGGTGGTATGATGGGAACCGGTGTTACCACTGCGGCAAAGCCGTTGACGCATGTGTTCATAAGATGACATTTTAGAGTATGCTTTCATGGTAAAGTCATTTGAAATGAGCATTAAATTTCAATACATGAAGTTTCAGTATTAATCATTTACATCTTTAGATCACTTTTGTCTCACAGAATGCAACAATTACACTCTCTCCACAAAACATTACAACAAATAAACAGTACAACCAGAAAGGAAGTTATTAATGTTATAGTTGTAGGTCCTGAAAATACTGTCACTGCTATCACTTGTCATCCAAATACTAAAACTACCAAACACTTGATGAATGAGCCTCACTTCCACACACCCAGTGATCAACAGTTTCAATTTATTGACAAATTTTTGGAGCTTCTATATTATTTTCTGTCCTAATTTTTTCTGTCATTCTTGTGATCCATCAAGCGGAAAAATAGTAGAAATGTGGAACAGAAGAAATAGATTTTCTCTTCATCTAGTATAACGTAAATAATTTAGGAGTAAAGGAGACTACTCACCAAATAGCAGAAGCATTGCGTCATTGACAGTCACACAAAATCTGTGGGTTTGCCAGCACACTGTAGCTGCAAAGGTGTGCCCCCACCCCCAACTCATTAAAAGGTTTTTTCGAAAGCTAGTGAGTTTCCTTATGTTTTGTGTGCCTGTCGATAAATTAGTGCTTCTACTATGTGGTGAGTGCTCTCCTTTACTCCTAAATTATCTATTTTCTCTTCACCTTACAGGCATAATTCTTATCATAAAGCTGTTGTGACTGACAGAATCTCTATAAACTTGCTATTAATATATTGGCATGCATAAAAGTTCATATTCTTGTTCATGTAAGGTACACAGAAGGTCAATATTTTGTATAGAAGAAATAAAATAAATTTACTTGAACTACAAGCATGCAATACTTGTGCTTACTTGATAGCTGGGAAGGATATCTCGATGTTGTAAGTGTCGCTGGCCTGGCGAGACTGCCTGCCCAGTCTGAGGGAAACAACATGCACTATAGATGTGTGATTCAATCATGGAGATAACAAAACACTTTAACTAAGTCAGCTACTGTGACTAAAGTATAGCATTCATAAACAAACATACCATGCTTTTCTACTTTAAATGAAAGAGGATGGTGTTCTAAAACTACTAAAGAAACATTTCCTTTGGCAGCTATTATGTGCAACTGAAATAATACTGTTCATGGGAAAAACAGACACAATCCAGTAAAACAACAACTGAATTACAAGCTACAGAAAGAGTCAACTTTATGAAGAATATAAAAAAAAGCAACAAAAGATTGTGATTTCATTTACAGACGCGCCATGAAGTACTCCAGACTAAGAAATTACTGCAAGGAAAACAGGACAATAACTATACCCACGGCTCAACTGGAACCTCAGCACCCAGGACATATGAGCCACTGCCATCATTAACATCCCTTGCTGGTCGGGAACGGTGGTCGCATTTCACATCAATATTTAGGTCTTTGCACTCCCTTGTTCCTGAAAAAATTATGTTGCTTTGAATATACCTGTCTTATCAATTCTTACACAAATTATAGAAAATAAAACAATACGCGAGTGACATAACTGCAAGGGACTTACCTTCCACAGAATATGAGCACAAGTTCCAGTCTCTGTTGAGAGACTTCACCGCACTGCGAACCTTCTGTCTCAGGACTCCTTGTCCAGCAGAATTACACAGCACAGAACTAGGGAACTGCATTTTTATTTTGAAGACACGTTGTGCTGGCTTTGAAGCTATTAACAAGTTTTAAAAAAAGCTTACAGATTGGTCAGAACCAACAAGTACTTACAGAAGCATGCAAAGAATTCACTCACACAACACCTCTACCTCTCTGCCTCCCCATTTACACAACATTTATACACAAATGTTACTTGAAACTTCCTGGCAGGCTTTAACTTTGTGCCAGTTCAAGACTCTTATCTTTTACAGGCAATGCTCTACTGACTTAACTATCCATGTATGACTCATAACCTACTTTCCTATCTTCAGTTCTGTTGGTACCCTTCTCCTCCCCCCCCCCCCCCAGAAACTTTACATGAGCTTACTTTGTATCTCTTGGTGGTTTGTGAATCACACCTGGACATGTCAATCAGTGGATCATTACCTGCAAAAGGTTCGAGACCCAGTCCAGTGCAAGTTTTTATCTGTCAGGTAATGCTCAACAACTCACACTTCACATAAGAGGTGAAAGACTAAAGATTAGTTCTTGAGAAGATGGTGAATTATGACTTGCAATAATATAAACATTGATATCATGATGGCACGATTCACATGAACTCATTCTCTTGTACATCCTCAATAAAGCAGATAATTAACAAATTACTTAATTTTTGTTTGATATTTGTATTAAAAACAATGAAAAACCTCTATTTTCAATATGCTGAAATAATACATTTTCCTGAGACAGGTGGCCAGCCGTATTGTAGTACACAAGAATGACAGATTTGTTGCAACAATAGTACTTAAAAATCTACATGAGAAAAAGCTCTGGAATAAAAAAGATTGTGGGCTAAAAATACATGTAAAATACAGATGGAATTCTTCATTAGATTAATTCAACTATGTGGCATAATCACATCTATTCCTGACAAAATAACTGGTTTTGGCAGGCATCAGTTTCTGCAGTGGTGGACTGAACCATGGCCCGTATTTTATGATCTGAGGATGCCCAAAATTGGTAATTTTGTTAGAAATAATTGTGATTGTGCCAGATAATAAAATTATTCTCAAAGCGATCTCTGTCATCTACTGCTTCACAGAACTGTAGTTCTTTCAAAAAAGAAGTTCTTTATACTTTCAACTCTAAGCAGAAAATGACACACTAAAAATATTTGAAAATTTTATGCTGAGTGCTTCCTTCAGTAGATACACATATACATAGAAGTAAAAAGTACAATATGCTCTTCGCAAAGGTAAAATGCAAACATGGAGGTAAAAAATGAAGCCTACAAAGAACATGAAAGACATACAAGTGACTTGACATACAATAACTTGAGTAAATTCCTTGGATGTTTGCTAAGAATGTGTGTAATGCTGTGAAGCTTTTACAAAAGTATCTGAAAAATCATAACGAGGGAGAATTACACAATAATAGAAAGCAATACAGCACAAAATATATTTGTAAAAGATAGGTGTACCAATGAAGGAGAAGATTAAACAGTTCTTGATGAATACAGCTCATATCATTCAGTAACATCTGTGTTTAAGGGGGGAAAAATCCTTGTATAAATAAATGACTGCCAAAGAGAAACTACCAATTAAGCACAGATAAAATAAGAGTATTGCTTATCAAGAAACATACAAGCACAAGTAGAAACAAAAGGTCATGCAGATGTTATTACTCAAAATCAAATGTTCCTTCAAAACACAGAACAGAGGAGAAAACAAGATCAATCACAAATTAAGTAGGGAAATCACACAAGTTTTTCGCCAAATAGAGAGATAGTGAGAGAGAGCATGATGCAGTGCATGGATAAAATTTATTACTACAATGATGGCATATGGATTTATCCAGTAATTACTGTCAACATAGTGAAAACTTGGACTGGCCCTATCCGTTGTATCATCTTTGAGGTTCTGACATTTCACTATATGTATGACAGTTGGCTGTCAAGAACCATGGTTGAGTATAAGGAACCGAAATGTTGGTGAACTTCATTTTTAAATTATCATACTGATGAAGTAATTTTTTTTCCACGAACTGTGTCATGAATTGCAACTCAGGTTCGTCATTACCATAAGGAATCCAACACATATCTAAAGTGTGGTGACATACATTCCACTTAGCAACAAATTTAAACATCACTTTCATCTGAAACACTTATCTAGACAGTGTTATGAGCTAGAAATGAAACTCTTTATAAATATTGGAAAAGACAATGTGCATTCTAAGGTATTGCACCATGCCAGGAATGAAATTTTAGACTCGTAACAACCAATTCTTATTTCAGACTTCTGTCTAATGGTGCCTTACTCCTTATAATAATGTGAACCACACTATTGAATTAATGGCTGCAACTTAAAAACTAAAGTTTTAGACCTTAAATTATCAACATTTTAGCCCCCATATTACTGATTGTGATACATACTTGAGCAAGCTGGGTAGACCATTGGCAGTGCTGGATTAGTAGTTGGTCTCCAAAAACCTTCAGCTCCACATGTGTAGAACTTTGGTATTTCCTGTGAAAACTGTAGACCATTGTTGCACGAAATCTCACAAACTTTGAACTGTCCTCCAGTTCCCCAGTCTTTGCACAATTGTGTGCCACCAACAGGGTCAGGAAGTTCAGGGCAGAAGTCAGCTGCAAAGAAGAAAGAACAATGTGCTGAGAATTAACACAATGATATTTTTTGGTCATTCACTTTTCATATGTGCAAAGTTTAATAGATAGAAATGAAATATAATTATACAGTCTGAAACTATCTTCATAGTTAATACAAAAGTGTGAAAGAAATAGGCATTTCACTTCCCCCCTTATTCACCACAATCTACAGTTCACAAATGAGACTGAAAGATCAGAACTAAAAATAGAATTTCCCACTCAGGATGAAACTGGTTTTACAACAGTGTGGATTTGTCATATTTGGAATCCATCAATATGTATGCAGTTTCTGAGCCAGAAGATTTTGTGCCAATTGAGTTGTTTTATGTAGCTCAAATGCTTTGTGATATGTTAAAAACAAAGGCTTTTGTAAATGGGGTTAACAAAGTACTGTAAAAAGAAAATCATATTGTTTACAAGAAGTGCCTAATGATATGTTTATCAATAAATACCTCCAAAGAGCCCATGCTGCTTTAAAATGAAGTATTGCACAAACCATTTTATCTCACACACTGAAATTGCAATAATAAATTTAGCATACACTAAAATCAGAATCCCTCCATTAACCATGAATCTCGCTGAAGTGGGAGGCTTATGTGCCATAACCATATAGAGATTGTACCATATGTACAACTTTAATGGTGGGGTTTCTGTTCTAGGTTCTGCCTAATCCAGTGTTCCTGAAGAGGGACAGAATCCTTTTCTGTAGTTACAGTGGCAAACGTCTGGATTACTAACTGTTCTGTCCTTGCGACACTAGCCAACATGGTCATGCTGTGCTAGTACTGTGAACAATTGAAAGCATGATGAGATCACTGCCATTACTGTGGGTCAGGAATGAAAGAGGAAGCCACCTGGTAGAATTTTGCACAGAGCATAATTTAAGCACTGCCAACATGGTTTAAGAACCATGTAAGAAAGCTGTGTACATGGAAGAGACCTGGGGACACTGGAAGGTTTAAGACTGGTTATATAACGGTAAGACAGAGATTTTGAAACCAGATTTTAAACTGTGAGACATTTCCAAGAGCAGATGTGGATTCAGACCATAATTTGTCAGTTATGAACTGCAGACCAAAACAGAAAATACTGCAGAATGACAGAAAATTAAGGAAATGGGAGTTGGATAAACCGAAGGACATAGAAATCGCTGAGAGTTTCAGAGGGAGCACTAGGCAACAGCTGACAGAAATGGGGGAAGAAATACAACAGAAGATGAATGGATAGCTTTCAGAGATGAAATTGGGCAGGCAGAAGAGGATCACATAGGTAAAAAAGACAAGGTCAAATAGAAAACCCTGGGTAACGCAGAAGATACTGAATTTAACCGACAAGTGGAGAAAACATAAAAATGAAACTGGCAAGAGAGAATATAAAATTGACAGAAAATGCAAAATTGGTAGAGGACCAATGTAAGGCAGTAGAAGCATGCACAACTAGTGGAAAGCTAGCTGCCACTTACAGGAAAATTAAAGATATCTTTGCAGAAAAAAGAAGCAGCTGTATGAATATCAAGAGTTCAGATGGCAAGCCAGTACTAAGCAAAGAAGAGAAAGCTGAAGGATGGAAGGAATATATAGAGGAACTACATAAGGGAAACAAACTTGACGGTAATATTATAGAAAGAGAAGGGGCAATAGGTGGTGATGAGATCAAAGATACTATGCCGCAAGAAGAATTTGACAGAGCACCGTTTAAAGACCTGTGTGGAAACAAGTGCCCTGGAATAGATTGGAGAGCCAGCAATGACAAAATTGTGCAAGATATACCATACAGGTGAAATACCATTAGGCTTCAAGAAGAATGTATTAATTCTAATTCTAAAGACAGCAGGTGTGAATACAACTAACTGTCGGTTAAATAAGTCATTGTTGTAAAATATTGACACAAATTATTTACAGTAGAGTGGAAATACTTGTATAACCAGACCTCAGGAGAGACCAGTTCGGGTTCCGGAGAAGTGTATGAACACTTGAGACAACGTTGACTCTATGACTTATGCCAGAAGGTAGGCTGAAGGAAGATGAACCTATATTTATAGCATTTGTAAAGTTGGAGAAAGTGTATGACAATGTTGACTGGACAACACTTTGAAATTCTCAAACTAGCAGGGATAAAAAATACAGTGAGTTAAAGCTTATTTGCATCTTGAACAGAAACTAGACTGCAGTTGTAAGAACTGAAAGACATGAAAAGGAAGCCATAGTTGGGGGAGGAACTAGACAGAATAGTAGCCTAACCAATTATCATCAAACTGCTCAGTTTATTTGAGCATAACTTGAGCTGACAAGTTATTGAAACTGAGATGATGAATGAAAGAGTAAGAGGGCTGTGACTGACATGAAAAAAGTGTTTCTCGTTTCTCCAGCTGGGCCTCGGCTAAAATGAACTACGCGGCACTTGAGTCTCACTGCTAGGAAATGTGTTATCAGTTTTCAGCTCCACTTGGTCATCAGCCTCTGTCAGCAAGAAATGGACTTTGGGATGTTCAGCAATGCTTTTATGTCATTCTCATGAGACAAAATTTTCTCAAGCACAAGAATAAAATGCAGATTCATTATTACTTGATAAAGTGACTCAGAGAAAGGGCTAAATGATTACGGCAACAATTTTCAATTACAATAAAAAATGATTGCAATGGCTCCCTGCAAAATATGTTGCTAACAATTGGTAGCTAGGGAGAAAGCATTGGTATACACAGAAATTTATACAAGAGGAGGCAAGATTCCAAAAGTGCCACTTTTGATTTACTGAGTTTAAGAATGCGCCATGCCCCAATTAATAAATTTGACTGGAAGAACACAAAGCTTACAGTATCTTAAATGCTTGATAGTTATCGATCCAATATTTTTTTTAAGATTATTATTATATCTTGAAGGTAAGCAAATTTCATTCATACATCCCTTTTTTTATTATTAATATGAACATATATGTGGAAGCCTTTTAAAACAGTTATCATATTGGTTGGTATAACCAACTTGTTAAAGCCAAAATACACCACATATCCCTAGTTTGGCACATTATTTTGTAGCCATGTCAGTTGTACTACAGTACTTACAACTCTCTGGGTTAATGTCAGATTGGGTTGCATTGTTTAAGAAGAATATAGCTTAAGAAGGTCCAAACATCTGTTATATCTTGATTTTTAACCTTTTCTTCCTCTCTTCCATGCAGAAATTGGTATATCTTTTGTAACTGAATCCAAAGATGAAGTACGGGTGAAGACACTGATAATATGGCCTTATTCTCCATACTCTACTACAATCGCTCCACCATGTTAAACTGAATGAAGTCTCAGCTCACCTTGCCAGATCAAATGCAAACTGACTGTTGAGATTAAGATGTGCATGAGGTGAAGGGCAGGTGCCGGGCAGGTAACCCGTATAAATGTTTATAATGTGCTGGGTGTTGGAACCGTCCCTATCTGTAGCTTGTTATGGGCTGTACAAGCGAACAACAGAGAAAATATCAGGTGCTCTATTTTGGCAATGGCCTGTAAGTGTTCATATCCCCAAAAACTGCAAAACAACACCAAAACCAGTGTGATGACAAGAAACTGCTATAATTTCCCTTGAAGAACATCACAAGCAAACAATGTAGTGTTTACCAAAGCCACAGTGTTTTCCTTTGCATTCAGCAATGCTAAATCTGTGATTCCACTGAATCATTTCTAGAAATATGTGCGAATCCTGTAAGTGCCTCCTCTTGCTCTCCCCCGTCCTCCCTACAGGATGACTATGGGACAATGTAATGTAGTCTGGAATTTCATGAAGATATTGTCACACAAAAGAATGTGGTTTATTTCAGGCACTGGAATGTCCAAGTAGCGTTTTACTTCTGGGCTTCTATGGTCAAGGTATGTAGAATAGAATCATTTGGCAGTGCAACATATAGCAGTCACATTGTCATTGTTCACTGCCTGTGATGTCACATTGTGGGCAGCGGTATCAGCAAAGTTTAACTGTATTGTTTTGCATGCACACTTTTTTTATAATTTTTGTGTGGAAGTCACAGTCTACTTGGCAGAACAGTAATTTTGACTTCCGAGAGTCCTCTTCCTTGGAGTCTCTGTCTGTCTTTGCTCTGGCATTTCCTCATTTCTTTTACAGAGTCAGCTTGTTATTTGTTATACAGCTTGGGCATTGTTGATACACTTGTTAGCCAGTTGCCTTTCCTCATGCCACTATCCTCCCCTCCCCTCTACTAAGAAAGAAAGTTGTGCACTCTTTCTCTCTGTGATCAGTGTAATTTCTCGTTAATTTGACAGAATTTTAGTTTTTGTGTATTATGTAACTGAGTTCAAAGTGCGGAACAAGCCCATTGTTTACCTAGATGGATATGGGAAACTGCCTACAAGCCACATTCATGCTGACCTGCTCCCCAGCCCTGTTCATCACACCACGAGTTGGGCTCAAACCTAGGCTGCATTGTCTTCCTGATAGAGAAAGCAAGCACTATGTGCACTCAAACATCCTGCTGGGATGCTCAATTGCTCTGGATTTTATTTACAAATAATGGCATGTTTTCGCTCTGAATTTTATTCATCATCAGATTTAAATGTCAACAAGTTTGACAGGATTCAGTATATTTTTTAAAGTGGAAGATCATTAAATAATCACAGTGAAAATGAAATCATGACTCTACTCTGTCTTTTTACCTTTTGACAAAGTTTTTATTGTTACAGTTCATAACCACAAGGTATACTGAGTGCCCCACATAACTTTGCGATTGCATGATCTATCAGAAAAAGCATGCTAAACTAGAAAACACTGTGGAACAATCTGCTGAAGTCAATATGAGAAACCATGTGCCATTTAACTGTTAAGAAGTTATTTCCCTAATGTTAAAAGTTAATGTTAAATGCCAAATCAAAAAAATGTTTCTCAAATTACAATTTTTGTTACTAAAAATGATGTGCTTTTTTTGAGTTTCCAGCCCTAAATTTGGTTATTGGTAATAAAAAGCACCATTATAGTTTAATTAAGTAGTAATACGCAGCAGCTCCAGATCATTGACAAATTCTCTCACTCCTGGGGTCTATCTTGGAGCCAGTCCTGTGTTGAACGATATGTGAAGGAAACCAAAGTGAAATTTGGAAAGGGATTTACGAGTTCAGGGCAAAGAATGAAAAACTTTTAAGGTTTTCTGAGGACATTGTAATTCTGTGAAAGATTGTAAACAAAGGTAATAAATTGTAGCCAAATTAAGTCGGACAATACTGAGGGAATGAAATTAGGAAATGAGATATTAAAAGTAGATGAGTTTTGCTATTTGGCCAACAAAATAACTGATGATGGATGAAATACAGAGGATATAAAATGCTGACTGGCAATATTATGAACAATATTTCTGAAAAAGAGGAATAGGTGAACATCTAATATCAATTTAAGTATTAGGAAATCTTTTCTGAAGGTAGTTGTCTGTAGTGTAGGTAGCCTTGTGTGGAAATGAACCATGGACAATAAGCAGTTCAGTCAATAAGAGACTTACAGATTTTGGAACGCGGCACTATAGAACAATGGTCAAGATTAGATGCGTAGATCACCTAATTAACGAGGCAGTACTGAACTGATTTGGGAAAAAGAGAAATTTACAGCACATCTTGACTAAATGAAGGGACTGGGTGATAGGGCACATCATGAGACATCCAGGAACTGTCAATTTGGTAACGGAAGTGCAGGTGATAAAAATTATAGATGGAGACCAAGGTTTGCATACAGTAAGCAGAGTGAGAAGGATGTAGGTTGCAGTAGTTATGAAGAAAGAAAGAGGCTTGCACAAGAGAGACCAGCATTGAGAGCTGTATTAAACCAGTCATCCAACTGAAGATATCAACAACAACAAAATGAGAAGGGGCACAAACATTTTTGGTGAAAATACACATAAATTTAAGAATGCAGAGGGTCATAAGAGAGTGTATATGGGTGTCATAAATGACTTTCAGTTCGAACTATGCTGTCTGATATAAGAGGAAGTGCAATTTGTCGATCTGTCTAATGGTGCCTTACTCCTGTAACAAAACCAATTACCAACTTTTAAGTGATGAATCTAGGCACATACTACAACCTGCTCCATATCTCTCCCATAGGAATCGAGATGACAAGACTAGATAAAGTACGGTGGACGTGGAGGCTAAGCAATCATTCTTCCCACACTCCATACATGAATGGAACAGCAAGAAGCCCTAATAACTGTTATAAAGGAAAGTACCCTCTGCCATACACTTCATAGAAGTGCATCTAGTCTTATAAACAGCTAAATTTGTTGGCAGATGCTGCCTCTATGAAAAAAAAAAAAAACTGTATAATAGAGCTACAGCAAACAATTACTTCAGTATATTCACTGCATGTATGGAAACTTAAGAAGTTTCTTCTTAAGAAAAATGTTTTTGGTATCTCATTCTTCCTTCTGTTTAGGTGAATAGTATACAGTAAAACTGAATCAGAAATGATGTCATTTAGTGGCATAAAGAATTACTGCACAGTGCCATAAACCAGCAAACTTTTATAATGTACTGTTCAACAATAAGAAATTAATCTACAAACATAGTGTGAGTGTGTTCAATCAGAACATGTTACACAACTCTATCAATGATTATGCAGCTAGAATTATTTAATTCTATGGCTGATGTTCCCCAACTGATACTTCTTGAACTCAGTAGATGATATTGTTTCTAGTTTGAATTTTCTTTAGGTGTTATTGACAAATTATAGCTGTATATTATTTCAGTGGAAGAAACTATATCAATGTTGTAGGACAATCACACATGTACAGCTGCCTACAAGTCTGTATTCTGCCATAACAATTGCTTTGTCAACATATATATAACCTGCACCTAATTTCATTTACTATATTAGGTGATGGCAATGAGAATTGTTTTTTGGATTTAAAATGGCAAGTGCGAGACTTGTATGTGAACTTTTGGAAGTTGAACTAAGTTTCTTTGGATAAAATACATATTACTCAGGATTTAAATCCATAAATGTATATTAAATTAATTGCTCAATCAGTCGTTACTCAGAAACTTCAGTTTTTTTCCTTCAGTGTAACTTACCCAACAAATACACTTTAAAGGAACAAGTTGCAGTATTTCCAGCTTGGTCGTAAGCAACATAGGCAATAGTGTAGGTGCCCCACAGGAGAGTTTGCCCTGGACGGTGCCCATTCTTTTCTTCAACACGAACCACACCCACATTATCACTGAAGTGCGGTTCGTCCCATGTCACAATGGCAGATCCATTTTTGGCAAGCACCCACAAATCTCCAGGGCAATGTTCCACTCGAGGTGGCACCTTTATTAAGAGAAAATTTACATAATTAATCAGAAAAATAGTAACCAAAGATTATAAACAAAAGTACAGAAAAACTAGAGAATCATCTGAATACTAAGTATCTGTGATATTAGAAACACTTACACAAAAGACATGAGAAAGCTGCCACTATGTTCCACATAGTTTATCTGCAATAGGCAAACACAGTTTATGCACATGTCTGCCTTTTGTATTGAATGCAAAATAATGAAGCAAAAAATAAGATTATTACTGACAGTACTATTAAAATCACTATGGTAAAACTACAAGAAACTGCTCCATACCTTGTCCACCTGCAGCTGCTCGCAATGAGCTCCTGAATACCATGGAGCACAGAGTCTTTGTCCGCAGTGTGAAGGCACAACACGTTCTACACCTCCCACAGTAATGTCATATCCAGCCCATGTCAATGCTAGCCCACGGTACAAGACAGGTTCAGTTCGACAGTCGCGCACCTGTGGGATGTACAAGACAGGGGAAAGAAAAATTTAACTCAGATATAATGTCACAGCAACTCCTACATAGTTTTCATGTCTACTAGTGCATGAAATTGTTCCTTAATGAATATCTAAGCAACAGTGCACAGAAGTTAATCCGGATCAAATATTTACTCGATTATTTCTACACTGCATTTGGCCACATCTACATCTACAAAAAATGACTACAAGCGGTACACTTAAAAAAGTAACTTACTTGTTTCTGAATTTCATTTGTGACATCAAGAGCCCTGTTCCACACCTGCACCTTTGTCAAATGACCCTGGAAGCCTGATTCAATGTATCCCCTTGGGTTGCTGGCACTCAGTTTTCCCAATGTCACCCAGGCACTAAAACACATTTTTCCTTGTAAAAATCTGATGCATCAGAGTGCACTTAAGAATGCACTGTATTGCCAATCAAATTGTGAACTTACTGTTGAGGTAATTTCCGACCACCGCCATAGCCTTCTACTTTGCTTGCAATAAGTCCTTCTGTAATGAGTGTCAGCTCTCCACCTTTCTCTCCATCCCAGACAATCGCTACATGATGCCATTGACCATCATTAATTGTGGCATATTCTCGGAATCCGAGGTATGCATCCTGAAGGTCCTCAAATAATGACACTTGAACCCCATTGCTGTGGGCTTGCAGCATAACTCGTTTGCCAGTAACAACATGAGGAGAACTGTAAATTATCATTAAATAAGTTACTGAGTTACATAAATCACAGAACAAATTTATTGTTAATTCTGTTATATTTTCATGGGCAGATTTATACTGATTCACTCACTGAAACTTTGATTCTTTTTAGCACAGGAACTTGTACACCTGTTACTGGAACAATCTGTCTTTCAGACACAGAATACCAGGTTTATCCCAATGAATACATTCTAATGGACTACAATTACATTACATAAGTGGAAAAAGAAAACAACTCCAAGTTTGTTTCTGTTCACCAACTTTCAATATTTTTTGACCACTTGTGGAGTAACATTTTTCAAATATTTAGTGTTACTTCTCACAATTTATATAGTAAAGATCACTCATTATACACATTGCTTTGAAATTATGATAATGATTATGCACACTTTATCTTGTGTAATAAATAAGACTTGTTTAGTGAAATACAGTAGTAATCATCAATTCGTTCATTCAGCACATTCTTACTTCAATAAATTAGTGTGAGGTATGACTTATTTTCAGAAATGATATGTATAAATGCTTTTTTCATTTGCAGATTGTTCTCTGTATAAACATGCAACTTCGTCGAAGCTAGCAAAATGTTTTTGGGAGTTACTTATCAAAGAGTAAAAGAATGGCATTTTGTGGTTCCCTTAATTTAAAAATCAAATATATCATACAGATGCAATCTGTTATTCTGGGCATGCAGCGTAAGACACAAAAATGATGAACTTTTGGGTAAGTACCACAGTAAGGAACTGTTGAAAAGTCATGTAAAAAATATCTTATAAATATATCTAAAAACAAAGATGATGTGACTTACCAAATGAAAGCGCTGGCAGGTCGATAGACACACAAACAAACACAAACATACACACAAAATTCAAGCTTTCGCAACACACTGTTGCCTCATCAGGAAAGATGGAAGGAGAGGGAAAGACGAAAGGATGTGGGTTTTAAGGGAGAGGGTAAGGAGTCATTCCAATCCCAGGAGCAGAAAGACTTACCTTGGGGGAAAAAAGGACGGGTATACACTCGCGCGCGCACACACACACATATCCATCCACACACATACACACATATTATAAATACCAATATGAATGAGACCTCAAAAATATTTTGAAAACCAGTGTGCTTTTAAAGCAGCAGTTGTGTTGATTAGCCCTCTTTTTTGTTGTTCTTTTCATGGCACATGTGCACAGGTCTCTGCCATTTGCATAGAACTTCCCAGTGCCACAAGCAGCCATCAAAAGCACTTATTTCGTTTTTAATCATCCTCATACTGAGAATCTGTTTGAGTTTGATGCTTTTGAATTTACTGTTACTGTAACATACTCTTTGTCTTTCTTCCCTACGTGGTGGCACACTAATATGGCAACACTGTCTCGACTGCCGACAGGGCCCAATCCATTTTGCTCTGGATGAATCATTGCCACGGAAGCATGACAGGCTACTGATGCTTAACCCATTGCAAACTCCAGAATTACATACCCAGTAGCTGCAGACCCAGTGCTAAACACATCGATCAGGAGGTGGAACGCTTGATCACGCCCTGCCACAAGTGTTCAACTCGACAAACAACACCGTGCACTGTTCTTCCCCTCTGGCCAGCACATTTGCTACCTTGAGACAGAATCCATATAGATTTTGCTGGGCTTTTTTAGGCATTTGTGATTGCTGGCTGTTTTCCACATTGCCTTATGTTGTTCACTGCCTTTCTACTGCAGAAGATGTCACGACCACGGAATTATCAAAACATTTTTCCCGTCAATGACCTATCTTGTACAGTGGTGTCAGACAAAGGTCCTCTGTATTCGGATCCCTACTTTTAAGATTTTTGCTCGCTCAATGGCATCCATCAGCAGTTCGCTGTGGGCAGCACACTACTACTCAAGCTGTGCCCGCCAACCCTCCTGCTGGTGGACAGCCCCGACGTGGATGGCACAGTTCAGTCTCTCGACGTCCCTGTGGTGCCTTTCTCTCATAGGAGTGGACACCAGGCATTCCCAGTGCACCCATAGGGGCCTCATGCAGTGATGCCTCGCACAGTGTTCTGGGTGCCTCTTACCTTGATGCAGGTGCCTCCTGCCTTGATGCAGGTGCCTCCTGCCTTGATGCAGGTGCCTCCTGCACCAACACAGGCACCTCCACCATGATGCAGGTGCCAGTGCCTGCCGTCCTCCTGCTGGTGCTGCCTGTCTTCCCTCTGGAACTGGGTTCCTCATCTCATTGCACTAGGACCCAAGACCAATATTGACTTAACCTCTGCCTAAGGTGTGCTGGGGTTGTCCTCTTGCTTTCCTGGAAGGGGAGGAAGGAGCAGGTTCATGGTCCCTCCACTTCCACCTCTACTCACTTGTCCGCATGGGTCTGGAACTATTCGTGCCAATGACAACTGCTTCAGTCATTATGGATGTGTCACCTGTCAGCATGTTGTGCAGGAACAGGCATCTGGTCGCTCTTCCCCCCAAGGAAAAGAGGAAAATGTATTAACATTTCCACTACTATGCCTTTGCCATCACTACTGCGGTGTGCGTCACACAGTCTGAGTAGTGCATCATTCAGCTATTCCAGGCCTCCACCAGAGGCTGCCAGTGAAGGTCCGGTGCCCCAATTGCCTGCAGCTGATTGCTAGTGGCCTGTGGTGGGCAAATGCCATTTATACTGCTGTGCACCAGCTCTGGCTCCGGCCAGCAGTCTGTACCTGTGTCTCGTACATGTCACTAAACTGTATTGATGTGTATGCTGTCACGTCATGATCTAATAAACAGTGGATTTCTTATAACCGTGTCTTTCATTGTGTTTGGAGTTAGAACATGTTATGTATATTGATTGACAGATGGTTCACTTAATTAAGGGCAATATTGTTTGTCCTACCCAGAATATCACGAAAATTCATCAGATATAGGATAGCGTCTGACACCAAAATTTATCATCCATTTTCAAGAAGGACACATCAAAAGCACCTGCTGTAATTTTACATGACCTTGCATTTTCTATTCTGCATTCTAGCAGGGAGGATTATTTTATTAATTTCTAACCAGTAATGAAAAATAACTACACAGAGAAAGCTACTTTTACACTTACCTAACACTATACATAGTGAAAAATGTTCCAGCCTCATCCTTTTGTGTGAACTGTACCCACATTGCTACGGTCATACTCGTTTTAGCACCCAGGTAAAATGGTACAACCAAGGAAGCACTGCTGCGAGATGGATCACTGAAGTATAAATCATAATCCACTTGGATAGCTGAAAAAAAATTAAAATAAGTTACACATTGGTTTTAAATTCTATTATTTAATGGAGGATTTAATATTTTCTTAACTGATAAGATGTATTATATTAAAGCAGATAAACAAAATCAGTTGTGTTTGAAGAACAGGGGAGATTAATACAGACATTAAAAAATATTACTTACTTTTTCTACAGTCCTCTCCCGTTAAATTGAATGGACATTGGCAGTAAAACTTTCCTGTCAAATCTATACATGTTGCAGAAGGAGGACAGGAATTTTCTTTACATTCAACAATATCTTCTTCACAATTTTTTCCTGCAAAAAGATAAGGGAATTTATCATACTAGGATTTAGTGTAGATGACAAAAAGCAAGTATAAGAAATGACTGTTCTTTCCAAATTATAATCGGTTGCATTAATGGAAAAGGAATGGACAAGGTACAGGGACACAATACTAGAAGTGGCCAAAGAATGTCTTGGAACAGTAGTGTGTAAAGGTAGGATGATGCAAACAGCTGGGTGAAATGACACAGTCAAGGCAGTCTGTAAAAGGAAAAAGAAGGCATATCAAAAATGGCTACATACCAGAACTCAGGTAGACAGAGAAAGTTATGTTGAAGAAAGAAACAAAGCTAAACAGATAATTATAGCATCCAAGAAGAAATCTTGGAAAGACTTTGGAAACAGGTTGGAGACTTTGGGTCAAGCTGCTGGAAAACCATTCTGGAGTATAATTAGCAGTCTTCGAAAGGGAGGTAAGAAGGAAATGACAAGTATTTTGGACAGGTCAGGAAAACTGCTGGTGAATCCTGTTGATGCCTTGGGCAGATGGAGGGAATATTTTGAAGAGTTGCTCAATGTAGGTGAAAATACGATCAGTAATGTTTCAGATTTCTATGTACAATGGGACAGGAATGATGATGGAAATAGGATCACATTTGAGGAAGTGGAGAAAATGGTCAATAGATTGCAGTGCAATAAAGCGGCTGGGGTGGATGAAATTAAGTCCGAACTCATCAAATACAGTGGAATGTCAGGCCTTAAATGGCTACACAGGATAATTGAAATGGTGTGGGGGTCGGGACAGGTTCCATCAGACTGGACGAAAGCAGTAATCACACCAATCTTTAAACATGGAAACAGAAAAGATTGTAACAACTACAGAGGTATCTCTTTGATCAGCGTTGTGGGTAAAATCTTCTCAGGTATTGTTGAAAGGAAAGTATTAGTTGAGGACAAATTGGATGAAAATCAGTGTGGGTTTAGGCCTCTTAGAAGTTGTCAGGACCAGATCTTTAGCTTACGGCAAATAATGAAGTGTTATGAGTGGAACAGGGAATTGTATCTATGTTTTATAGATCTAGAAAAGGCATATGACCGGGTTCCTAGGAGGAAGTTATTGTCTGTTCTACATGATTATGGAATAGGAGGCAAACTTTTGCCAGCAATTGAAGGTCTTTACATAGATAGTCAGGCAGCAGTTAGAGTTGACGGTAAATTGAGTTCATGGTTCAGTGTAGTTTCAGGGGTAAGACAAGGCTGCAACCTGTCTCCACTGTTGTTCATATTATGTATGGATCATTTGTTGAAAACAATGGACTGGCTGGGTGAGATTAAGATAGGTGAAAACAAAATAAGCAGTCTTGCATAAGCGGATGACTTAGTTGTGATGGCAGATTCGATTGAAAGTTTGCAAAGTAATATTTCATAGCTAGATCAGAAATGTAAGGACTATGGTATGAAGATTAGCATCTCCAAAACAAAAGTAATGTCAGTGGGACAGAGATATAAACGGATTGAGTGCCAAATAGGAGGAACAAAGTTAGAACAGGTGGACGGTTTCAAGTACTTAGGATGCGTATTCTCACAGGATGGCAACATAGTGAAAGAACTGGAAGCGAGGTGTAGCAAAGCTAATGCAGTGAGTGCTCAGCTACGATCTACTCTCTTCTGCAAGAAGGAAGTCAGTACGAAGACTAAGTTATCTGTGCAACTTTCAATCTTTCGACCAACATTGTTGTATGGGAGCGAAAGCTGGTTGGATTCAGGTTACCTTATCAATAAGGTTGAGGTTACGGATATGAAAGTAGCTAGGATGATTGCAGGTACTAGTAGATGGGAACAATGGCAGGATGGTGTGCACAATGAGGAAATCAAAGAAAAACTGGGAATGAACTCTATAGATGTAGCAGTCAGGGTGAACAGGCTTAGATGGTGGGGTCATGTTACACGCATGGGAGAAGCAAGGTTACCCAAGAGACTCATGGGTTCAGAAGTAGAGGGTAGGAGGAGTCAGGGTAGACCAAGGAGAAGGTACCTGGATTCGCTTAAGAAAGTGTGACTGTGACTCAACTGTAACAAAATAAACATATGCTCTCTCAGACTTTTTTGTAGTTCCTTTTGAGGCCTACAATTCAGTGTTGTTGTTGTTGTTGTTGTTGTTGTTGTTGTTGTTGTTGTTGTTGTGGTTGTGGTCTTCGGTCCTGAGACTGGTTTGATGCAGCTCTCCATGCTGCTCTATCCTGTGAAAGCTTCTTCATCTCCCAGTACTTACTGCAACCTACATCCTTCTGAATCTGCTTAGTGTATTCATCTGTTGGTCTCCCTCTATGATTTTTACCCTCCACACTGTCCTCCAATGCTAAATTTGTGATCCCCTTATGCCTCAGCACCAACCGGTCCCTTCTTCTTGTCAAGTTGTGCCACAAACTCCTCTTCTCCCCAATACCTCCTCATTAGTTATGTGATCTACCCATCTAATCTTCAGCATTCTTCTGTAGCACGACATTTTGAAAGCTTCTATTCTCTTCTTGTCCAAACTATTTATCGTCCATGTTTTACTTCCATACATGGCTACACTCCATACAAATACTTTCAGAAACGACTTCCTGACATTTAAATCTATACTCGATGTTAACAAATTTCTCTTCTTCAGAAATGCTTTCCTTGTCATTGCCAGTCTACATTTTATATCCTCTCTACTTCGACCATCATCAGTTACTTTGCTCCCCAAATAGCAAAACTCCTTTACTACTTCAAGCGTCTCATTTCCTAATGTAATTCCCTCAGCATCACCAGACTTAATTCGACTACAGTCCATTATCCTCATTTTGCTTTTGTTGATGTTCATCTTATATCTTCCTTTCAAGACACTGTCCATTCTGTTCAACTGCTCTTCCACGTCCTTTGCTGTCTCTGACAGAATTACAATGTCATCGGCGAACCTCAAAGTTTTTATTTCTTCTCCGTGGATTTTAATACCTACACCAAATTTTTCTTTTGTTTCATTTACTGCTTGCTCAATATACAGATTGAATAACATCGGGGAGAGGCTACAACCCTGTCTCACTCCCTTCCCAACCACTGCTTCCCTTTCGGGCCCCTCGACTCTTATAACTGCCATCTGGTTTCTGTACAAATTGTAAATAGCCTTTCGCTCCCTGTATTTTACCACTGCCACCTTTAGAATTTTAAACAGAGTATTCCAGTCAACATTGTCAAAATCTTCCTCTAAGTCTACAAATGCTAGGAACATAGGTTTGACTTTCCTTAATCTTTCTTCTAAGATAAGTCGTAAGGTCAGTATTGCCTCACGTGTTCCAACATTTCTATGGAATCCAAACTGATCTTCCCCGAGGTCAGCTTCTAACAGTTTTTCCATTTGTCTGTAAAGAATTCACATTAGTATTTTGCAGCTGTGACTTATTAAACTGATAGTTCGGTAATTTTCACATCTGTCAACACCTGCTTTCTTTGGGACTGGAATTATTATATTCTTCTTGAAGTCTGAGGGTATTTCGCCTGTCTCATACATCTCGCTCACCAGATGGTAGAGTTTTGTCAGGACTGGCTCTCCCAAGGCCGTCAGTAGTTCTAATGGAATGTTGTCCACTCCCGCGGCCTTGTTTTGACTCAGGTCTTTCAGAGCTCTGTCAAACCCTTCACGCAGTATGATATCTCCCATTTCATCTTCATCTACCTCCTCTTCCATTTCTATAATATTGTCCTCAAGTACATCGCCCTTGTATAGACCCTCTGTATACTCCTTCCACCTTTCTGCTTTCCCTTCTTTGCTTAGAACTGGGTTTCCGTCTGAGCTGTTGATATTCATACAAGTGGCTCTCTATTCTCCAAAGGTCTCTTTAATTTTCCTGTAGGCAATATCTGTCTTTCCCCTAGTGAGATAAGCCTCTACATCCTTACATTTGTCCTCTAGCCATCTCTGCTTTGGCATTTTGCACTTCCTGTCGATCTCATTTTTGAGACGTTTGTATTCCTTTTTGCCTGTTTCATTTACTGCATTTTTATATTTTCTCCTTTCATCAATTAAATTCAATATTTCTTCTGTTACCCAAGGATTTCTACTAGCCCTTGTCTTTTTACCTACTTGATCCTCTGCTGCCTTCACTAAGTCATCCCTCAGAGCTACCCATTCTTCTTCTACTGTATTTCTTTCCCCCATTCCTGTCAATTGTTCCCTTATGCTCTCCCTGAAACTCTCTACAACCTCTTGTTTAGTCAGTTTATCCAGGTCCCATCTTAAAGTCCTACCTTTTTGCAGTTTCTTCAGTTTTAATCTACAGTTCATAACCAATAGATTGTGGTCAGAGTCCACATCTGCCCCTGGAAATGTCTTACAATTTAAAACCTGGTTCCTGAATCTCTGTCTTACCGTTATATAATCCATCTGATACCTTCTTGTATCTCCAGGATTCTTCCATTTGTACAACCTTCTTATATGATTCTTGAACCAAGTGTTAGCTATGATTAAGTTACGCTCTGTGCAAAATTCTACCAGACGGCTTCCTCTTTCATTTCTTATCCCCAATCCATATTCACCTACTATGTTTCCTTCTCTCCCTTTTCCTACTCTCGAATTCAAGTCACCCATGACTATTAAATTTTCATCTCCCTTCACTACCTGAATAATTTCTTTTATCTCATCATACATTTCATCAATTTCTTCATCCTCTGCAGATCTAGTTGGCATAAAACTTGTACTACTGTAGTAGGCACGGGCATCGTGTCTATCTTAGCCACAATAATGCGTTCACTAATCTGTTTGTAGTAGCTTATCAGCATTCCTATTTTTTATTCATTATTAAACCTACTCCTGCATTACCTCTATTTGATTTTGTATTTATAACCCTGTATTCACCTGACCGAAAGTCTTGTTCCTCCTGCCACCGAACTTCACTAATTCCCACTATATCTAACTTTAACCTACCCATTTCCCTTTTTAAATTTTCTAACCTTCCTGCCCGATTAAGGGATCTGACATTCCACGCTCCAATGCATAGAACGCCATTCAGTACTAAATCAAATTTTGTCTTAATAGTTTAGGCAGCCTATTGCAAGTGAGCGCAGTGGCAGCCCACTTTCTTCCGACCTGATTTTGAATTATCACCACTGCTTACTGTTTATGTTACCTAAATTAGCTAAATATATACTAAAACATAGTCAATGAATATAGGGCCTATGTGTGAATTAAAAAAAGACATAAATCATGTAAGTGAAAAATATCTCGTCACAATTTTGTATTTTGTCCTGGAAAGCATTTGCGGGAGTGCGGTGTCCCAGACAGCATTTGTGTGAGTGCGGGGATAAAGTGTCCATCATACTGTGTCCACTAGCAAAATATGAAGTTTAAAAAGCATGAAATAAAACTTAAATTTAAAAGAAAACCTGACAAAAAAACCCTTTAAGTTTAATGTAAGTAGTAATATTTTGATCCAAGCATTGTCACCTCAGGGACCACTAAGTAAATAACATAAAAACAGAATACATCTAAAAATGACAAAAGTGTGAAATTTAAATGTAAGTCAGCTACCAAGGCAACATAGGTAAATATCAAATCTTTGAGTCTGAGTTTTAATTAATTTACTCCAAAAAATTCGCAAAGACACAATCGTCAACAATGCTTGCCCTCACGCGACTGCCCATTTGGGTTGCTGCACTTTGTCACACCCTGTATTCTGCATACTATGCACTGCGTGACTCGTACTTTAATGAAGTTGGAGTTAGTACACTATCATAAAGCCAATGCAGTACACAGGCTTCGTAAGATAGGTTAATGCATGAAACAAAATCTTACATTATTATGAATAAATACAATATAAAATAAATAGGTAACTCTATTCATTAACATTGTTCAGCTAAATAAAGACAGATTAGTTATCAGATTTTATATAATAAGTAATCATAACTTCACTAGCTATTTTGAGGAGTGGATGTGGGACTTGCAGGCCTGGATGACACCAAACAGAATAGGCATATAACCAGCAATAATGAAAGTATGCTGATCTAGGAAGGATAGCTACAGTTCTGGTTTTTTTTATTTACTTAGTGGTCACTCAACATGATGACTCTTGGATCAAAATATTACTACTTATATTAAACTTAAAGGGGCAATATGATTATTATTTTTTACTTCTTAGAGGTTTCTTCTGTCTTTATTTAATTTTTAATTTAAATTTTTCCTGTTATATAATCAGCTAACTGCAGGATACTCATATCAGAAATATTATAAAAACTGGAATCAGCAGCATATGGTTCTGGTTGCATAAATAATAACAGTATCAACTATTCAATATGACATATCATGTTGAGACAGAAAACATTTGTGTTTTTTTAGAATATGTCAATGAATTGTTCTACATCTCTGAAGCTTATACACAATACCTTCTACAGTGAGAAAGTGAAACAGGTGGATGTAAAACACATGCAATGTGTAATAACACTGTTCACGTTTACGTCGCACTTCACTTAGCGTAGACCGGGACTGTGTCCTAGGCATGCCCGATGTTGACTGAATGGGCACGGCCCGTGCTGCTGGAGTAGTTGTTGTTCTTGTTCTTGTTGTTACGCCGGCAGAGGTCGCGTCCGAATTCTCGCGTGCCCTCTGGTGGACGGGACTCTACTTGCGGCAACTACCGCCCGTGACGCGCCGTGCCAATGTGCGCCTCCCGCGATCTTTCTGGTGGCTACTACACTCCTCCTCCTTCGGGGGGTGAAGCCACTGTGATCCACTGCGTCGGAAGGTGGAGCGTCGGGCAGGAGCGATGACCTCCACATCCATTGGATGGCCGGAGTCGAGGGGATCTGCCAACCCTCGAGCTGGAACCTTCGAATACGGCTGGAAGTGACCCACACGAAGAGGCCCCCGTCGTCCCACCACCAGAGCTCGGGACAGAACGGGTGACAAGCTGTCGAACTCCGGATCCTGTTCCACCTCAGGAGGGGCAAGACCCAGTGGCGGGGACGAAGGGGAAGGGACGACCACAGGTGAACTAGCCCCCTGAGAAACCGAGCCTGCTAGGGGGGCCGGCTCTCGCTGGGGCATCTCGAATGACGGCGATGCCGGTGCTGGAGCTACTGGAGGCTGCCAAGGCTGAGAACCCTCGCAGTGCGGCAGAGTCACAGCGGGGAGAGGAGGTAACGTCCCCTGTGAAACCAATACAGGTGCCGGCAATGGGGAAGCCGGTGTCGGGGAAGCCGGTGTCCGAGAGGTCGGATGGTGGGTGCCCGAACGTGGACGTAGCTGATTTTGGTGACGACGTACCACCCGATCCCCCGCCTGCAAGGTATAGAGCCGGCGGCCATTTCGGCGCAGGACCACCGCCGGTATCCAACGTGGATTGCGACCAAACCCACGGGCCCAGACTGACATACCCAGTGGAAAACCAGGTACTCCGTTTTGTGAAGACTGGCGAGGACCAGGCCGGAGGAGGTGCAGCAGAGTCAGAGGTTGACGCCCATGGAGGAGCTCTGCGGGGCTGCGGTCGCCCATTGGTGTGGTCCGGTATGCCGTCAAGAAAAACGTCAAGGCTTCCTCTGCAGGAAATTCGTGAACATACTTTTTCATCTGTGTCTTAAATGTGCGCACCATGCGCTCGGCTTCCCCATTCGATTGTGGATGGAAGGGGGGAGAGCAAACGTGCCGAATACCGAAGCGCCTACAAAAATCCTGGAAGGTCTGCGAAATAAACTGCGGTCCATTGTCTGAGACCAGGGTGATTGGCAGACCTTCCACAGAAAAGATTTTTGCTAGTGCCTGGATTGCAACTTCTGAAGTGGTTGAGGAGCAGCGAACCACATATGGGAATCGGGAATAAGCATCAATGACAATGAGCCAAAAGCCATTGAGAAACGGGCCCGCAAAATCGATGTGAACACGTTCCCATGCTTGGGTTGCCGGCGACCATGAAGAGAACGCTGCCCTGGGAGATGCTTGTTGGCTCGCACACTGGGAACAGGCGGCCACCAAGTGCTCAATTTCTCTGTCAATACCGGGCCAGTACACATGTCTGCGAGCCAAGGTTTTAGTACGGGAAACACCCCAGTGCCCCGCATGTAATAACGTGAGGACCTCCCTTCATAAACCTGCAGGAACAACCACGCGAGGAGCTGTATCATCGGTAGCCAGAAGGAGAACTCCTTCCAAGACCGAGAGGCGGTCTCGTAGAAAAAAATAATTACGAAGAGGGTCCGAGGCCCGGCCCGGAGGGCGGGAGGACCACCCCTGCTGAATGAGGCGAACTACTTGCCGGAGAACTGGGTCAGCCGCCGTTTCTCTGGCGACTAGAACTAGTGCTCGGAAAGCCATCAACTGCTTGGCGGGATGCCACATCCAAATGAAAACACATAATCTCCTCTCTATCGAACGTAGGATCCGGGCCCACCGGAAGACGGGAAAGAGCGTCGGCGTTGGCATGCTGTCCTGTAGGGCGAAAATGAATGTCCTAATGGTACTTAGAGAGGAACAAGGCCCAGCGCTGTAGTCTGTGGGCCGCCCTATCCGGAATCTGAGAGGCGGGGCCAAATAACGATGTTAACGGCTTATGGTCACTGATTAACTGAAACTTCATGCCGTACAAGAAAGGGTGAAACTTGTTAACAGCGTAGACAATGGCCAAAGCCTCTTTTTCCACCTGGGAGTAATGGGCCTGCGCGGGACTAAGCGTTTTAGACGCAAACGCCAGTGGTTGCTCGGAACCGTCTGCGTTGCGATGGGCCAGGACCGCCCCCACCCCATACTGTGAAGCATCTGTAGCCAGGACCAACGGCTTATGGGGATCAAAAGTAGCCAAACAAGGGGCTGAAGTGAGGAGGCCCTTCAACGCGGTGAACGCTCGCTCGCATGCAGGCGACCAATCAAAAGAAACACCCTTGTGCAGATGGCAGTACTGGGGGTGGGCTATAGAGGAAGCCCTGGGAAGGAACCGGTGGTAATAGGCTATCTTGCCTAAAAAAGCTTGTAACTCTTTCAGCGAAGTGGGCCGAGGAAGGTTGACGATACCTTGGACCAAACTTCCTAGTGGCTGGATGCCATGCCGAGATATGGTGTAGCCCACATACTCAATGGACGGTTGGAAGAAGGTTGACTTATGCAGGTTGCAACGCAAGCCCACAGACCTGAATTTGAGAAAGAGGGTGCGAAGGTTTTGCAAGTGTTCCTTCGTGCTGCGGCCTGTGACAATTATGTCATCCAGGTAATTAATACAATGAGGGATTGTCGACGTGACATGCTCAAGATAACGCTGGAATATCGCCGGGGCACTGGATATTCCAAAAGCCAACCGCTGGTATTGGTAAAGGCCAAACGGGGTGTTGACGACCGCCAGCCGTTTGGAGTCCTCATCAAGTGGTATCTGATGATAAGCCTCCGACAGATCGATTTTCGAAAAATATTGGCCTCCCGCCACGGCGGAGAACAATTCATCAGCACGAGGCAAAGGATAGGTGTCCACCACCAATTGGGAATTAATGGTGGCCTTGAAATCGCCACAAAGACGTAAGTTTCCCGAGGGCTTCTTGACAATAACGAGGGGCGAAGCCCACTCACTGGAAGAAACGGGAAGAACGACCCCTAGGGCTGTCAGCCGGTCGAGCTCTTCCTTTACCTGAGGGCAGAGAGCCAAGGGGATCTGTCTCGCGCGTAGAAAACGCGGGCGAGCCGACGCCTTCAACGTTAAGTGAGCTTCAAAATCGGAAACACGTCCCAGGCCCTCCTCAAAAATATCTGGAAAGTCTGAGATCAAAGATTCCAATGAGTGATAGGGAACGTCGTCGGAGACCAACTGTATGGCGTCAGCAATAGAAAAACCGAAAGCTTGAAAGGCATCCAGGCCAAAAAGGTTAGCGGAGCTCGCATCACTGACAACAATAAAAGTAATAGGCCGAGTGACTGATTTGTAAGTCACGTCGGTAGTGAATTGACCCAGTAGGGGAATGAACTGTTTACCATAACCGCGTAGACGCCGGTAAACTGGCGCCAACGGGGGCGATCCAAGGTCAGAATAAGTTTGTGCATTCAACAACGAAACTGCCGCGCCCGTATCTACTTGCAGTTGTAACCGGCGCGACCGAACAGACACCTCGATAAAGAGTTTGTGGGCCGATGCGTCGGGAGCCTGGCCCGATGAAACTTCCTGAATGTCCACGTCCATGTCCGCTGTATTTGCTTCCTTCGATGCTTTGGAGGCTGAGCGGCAAACTTTAGCAATGTGACCTTTTTTATTACATTTGCGACAAACGGTCCAACGCTGGGGGCACTCTGACCGATCGTGATGTATATAGCATGACGCACAGGACGGCAACAGCGGCCGGCGGCCGGAATTCTGTTTACGCGCCGTGCGGGAGCGGCCGTAACGGCCGGATTGTACCGCTCGCACGTCGTCCACCCCGGACACAGTGGACGCGGCCGCGCCACCCTGAACCTCAGCGATGTCGCACCACGCTTCCAGCTGTTGACCTGCCGCGTGAGAGACTTCATACGATTGAGCGATGGACAGAACTTCCTCGAGGGAAGGGTCTTCTAACTGCAGGGCCCGTTGCCGGACCTCCCTATCAGGGGCCGAACGAACAATGACGTCGCGTACCATAACGTGGGCATACGACTCTCGCGACTACTCCGTGACAAAATGACACTTGCGACTAAGACCGTGCAGGGTTGCGGCCCACGCCCGGTAAGACTGATGGGGCTGTTTCTTGCATTGATAGAACTCGACCCTAGCCGCCACAACATGCGTGCGGCGGCGATAATATGAAGACAGCAACGAACACAATGCGTCAAAAGACAAGGCCGAGGGTTCCTGCAACGGCGCTAGCTGCCGCAAAACTTGATACAGCGAGGGAGAAATCCAAGACAAGAAGAGAGCACGACATACCTCCGCATCGGCAACATGAAACGCCTGGAAATGCTGCCGAAGGCGATGTTCATATGCGTCCCAATCCTCCGCCGTCTCGTCATACGGGGGAAAGGGAGGAGGGAACTGCGCCGGAGCAGACGGCGTGGAGAGCAACGCCGGAAGCACTTGTTTCATGGTGGCCATGAGTTCCGTCTGCTGCGCAACCAAAACTCGCACCAAATCCTCCGTGCCGTGGAGAAACTGCGAAACCGGAACAACGACGCAACACGCGAAAGAACGACCCTACTCGTCGCCAATTGTGCAATAACACTGTTCACGTTTACGTCGCACTTCACTTAGCGTAGACCGGGACTGTGTCCTAGGCATGCCCGATGTTGACTGAATGGGCACGGCCCGTGCCGCTGGAGTTGTTGTTGTTCTTGTTCTTGTTGTTACGCCGGCAGAGGTCGCGTCCGAATTCTCGCGTGCCCTCTGGTGGACGGGACTCTACTTGCGGCAACTACCGCCCGTGACGCGCCGTGCCAATGTGCGCCTCCCGCGATCTTTCTGGTGGCTACTACACAATGCGTAATTTTTCACAACACAGAGGTTCATTGGGAATAACATTTGAAAAACACACAGGAACATACTACAGCACAGCAGTAACAATGTATCATTAGCATAATAAATGCTGATGTGTACCATTGTTCTTCAATTGACTGTATAGTTGTAACTGCAGTACTATCAACTTTGATCTGAAACTTGGAAAACAGTTTATGTATGCATGTTATATCTTTCTATTCATTTTAGCATACAGCAGTGTGGTTTCAGTTGCCTGAGACTGAAGTCGCGTGTGTGAGTTGCGCTTGTGTGTGTGTGTGTGTGTGTGTGTGTGTGTGTGTGTGTGTGTGTGTGTATTGTTGATGAAGGCCAATGGCTGAAAGCTTTAATTGTGAGAGTCTTTAGTTGTGCCCATCTGTGACTCAGCATCTCTGTTATATGGTGAGTGGCAACTTTCCTTCTCATAATATTGTTACATTCCATCCAGAATTTTCCATTGTTTGTTTTCTTACGTATGCTACATAACAGCTACAATGTGAAGCTTGAGTCAGATAGCTTACATGTGATTTTTGATGAAACTTCTCTAGATGCATCTGGTTGCATCGTCTTGCACTTCTTTCCTTTTATCATTCTCACAACTGAGTTATTTAGTCTTTTCCTCTAAGCAGCTCACTGCATAACATAATCAATGATGGTTCACAGTTACCACTATCTTTTTATAGTCACAGTCCTCCGTGCTGAGTGCTATATAATGTGATGACTTGATTTTTCAGAATCTCTGTTATTTACATATTCTATTCTTTTCGTACCACATATGTTTTCCACCTCAGTATGAGTACATAAATTTTCTACATCTGTATATTCCTTCTTCTAGATTTCCATTAACACAGTAACACAATCTGTTTATCTCAATTATTTGGTATAACCATTAAAAGGTGCACCATATTTTTAGTCTTTTTCTAAATATTATTTTGTGTACATACTGTGCTCTGTATTTAATAGTGCCAAATTGCTGCTCCAATTATATTTAAATTCACAAACATCTGGTATATTCTGCTTTCCTAAAAGCATATTTTGCTCCATTTCTCATATTTCAGTTGTCTCCCTCCCATGTTACTGCCTCATCTGTTTCTCTTCATCCATCTATGACTTACTATTCTTGAAAATATCCATTCAACTTCTTCTATACCATGTTATGTTGTGAGTGAGGACTAATGATAAAACACCCTAAAATACTGCACTGCTGAAATGTTGTCTAGAAAACACAAGCACTATCACTCTCTCTAAGTAGATAAATTGTCTTCTTTAGCCTAGCCTGTTGGCTACAGATATTTATCTAAATACAAAAAACAGCTCATTACATACGTGCAACACAGGACTAGCTGCCTTACACTTACCAGTGTATCCTGCAGGACAAATGCATGTGTATCCAGGACCATGATCAATACAAGTTGCTCCATTTTGGCAAGCTCCAGCTGCACATGCATCATATTCATACTGACAGCCGATCCCTGTGTAATCAGCAGGACAGGTACAGTTGAGACCTGACCCAAAGTCTTGGCAGCGACCACCGTGCATGCAAGGATTACCTATACACCTCTCTGGTGCAGTTTCACAGTGTTTTCCATCAGTACCAGAAGGACATCTGAAGAAAAAAATAGTAAGTCACATGATTTCATGTTCCAAAACAGTATGCAATGAAAGCAAAAATAATCAAATATTTATCTAGTTCTGTATTGTAATTTCTGCAGAAGCAAAATCCCAGCACCATTTAAGAAATTAATTTCATTTTAGTTCACCAATGCTCTTCCTTCATGTACAAGGTGAGCACTGAATGCTATGCTTTCTCTCTCTCTCTCTCTCTCTCTCTCTCTCTCTCTCTCTCTCTAAATGTTACACTCCGATGATTATAGGCACCTCAGTAGGGAGAAAATGTTAGAAGGTAAGAGAGAAACAATGAAAAATTGTAGAAGTGTGAGAATAGAGGACTTGCTATTGACAGTCACTGGGTAGGAATGACTCCTATTACTGAAAACAACAGACAAGTATTATTGTTATTGATATTACTTTACTAGACTTTTCACCGTGGCTTTGCTTGTGTATGCGTTCAACACGTACTGCACGCATCTCCTCCACACCCTCTTTCTGTCTGTCTCCATCTCTCTATCCAACTCATCCTTCAATCTCTGTCATCTGTCCACCTCCTACTTCCCACTCACTCTGTCTCTCAATCTCCTCTTTCACCCTCTCTGTTTCCATCTCCTCCTCCCCCTGTCTCTCTCCATCTCCTTCCCCCCACTCGCTGTACATCTCCTCCTACCCCTCTCTCTGTCTGACACCTCCCCTACCTCCTCTGTCTGTCTATCTCATACTACTCTACATGCTCTCTTCCCATACAATCCTTCCCCTCTCTCACTGTCCGTTCCCTCCTCCCTTCCGCCTCCCCTCTATCACTATTCACCTCTTCCCCTCCCCCCTCTCTACTCAACTGCACGAATCTGCGCATTTAGTCCATGCAAGGTTTGCTGATACTACCTGCACAACATGACTGTTGTACACAGGAGCCTATGTGTCAGGGTGGTGACAAGCAATTTTTTGTCCATATATCTGCTCCTACGGGAGCTAGGAGGTCCTAATTTCCATAGTACTGACTCTTGTACACAAACAGTATGTGTACTAAATTTGATTGAAATCAATACAGTAGTTTAGGAAGAGATGCTAGACATACACACATACATACATACACCCATCCTGTTTTTGTATATACAAGGATGTTTATTATTATTACTACTATTAGTATCATCCATTACCCTTTTGACTGGTTTAAAGCTATTTGACATTTCTTTCTATCTTGAGGCAATCTTTGAAGCTCACCATATCTGTTACATTAAGATCCTAATAACATATGCAAGATATATGTATTGAAATCTTTTTCCATATTCATCAATGGGGAGTTGCTCCATTCAGGCAAGGAGAGGAGGCACAATCATCAATATTCACCTGAAATTTTATTTAATTTGATATTAATTCCATAGTATCATGTTTAATATGGTTATTGTCCTGTATAAAGTTAATGTTTCTGGATTTTACCTGTGATACACAAGAGAACTTTCTTTCCTATGTCACTACACACAGATATTTCTTTTATGTAACATAAGAAATAAGAGTATTCATTTTCCTAAATTATATCATCACAAGTATATCACCTTAATACCCAAATACTGCTATATTCTTATTGCTATAATACTACTTTATCACATATTTTAGTTACTGTAGATAACTTTTAAAAATATTTCCTGCCTACCTCACAGAAGTGACCAGTAAATCCTTCACAACATTGACATAAAAATTTATTGTCAAGGTCAACACACTTTTCAGTACCTTCGGGTCTGCATGGTTCACTGAGACATTCATTAATTTCTGTCTCACATTGTAGGCCTGCAGAGGAAGAAATAATAAATATCATGTATGACATTATAGAAAACTATCAGTACCATTAACTTCACAAATTTACAACCATAAATGACACTCACATTGATCATCATAATGATGAGACATACAAGTAGTACTTACCAACAAATCCTGGTCTGCATCTGCACAAAAAGCCTTCTAGTGTGTCCTGACAGGTAGCTCCATTCTGACATGGCTCCGAAGCACAATCATCCACTGTATGCTGACATCTTTTACCAGTGTAACCTGGTTCACAGTTACAACTGAAGCCATTTACTTCATCCAGGCACTGTCCATCATTCTCACAAGGAGCACTTGCACAGTCATTTATATTGATGTCACATGCAGGACCTATATAAAAATGAACAAAATACTAACCTGTCCATATAATTCAAAAACAATTTTTTCATTTTCATAATTTTACTCTCCTGATGAAACATGTCATTTTCCTCAGAAAATGTCGACTTTGACAGAAATAGTCACTTGGGTAGCAAAGTATGTAGGCAAAACGTGTGTAATTTTTTTGTCCAATATGGGTGATATTAGTGAGCATATTAAATTAATAACAGTTAACTGGCAAAGCATTTGCAGTGAAGTTAAAGACGGCACCTTTTTTCAAGATTGCACCCCGTCCCCCACATAACACCAGCAAGTGAGAGTTGGTTGAATCTTGAGTGGAAAGCAGGTAATTTTCAACAACACACAGGATATCATCTGCTGGAGAGATACTGTATACCTGACTCCTCATGAGGTGGAGTGCTTAAAACACCAGGTGTAAACATTAGGTCTGACCAGGTTCAACTTATCACCAGTGTGATCTACATCCTTTTTAAGGAAGAAGATGTGACACTATTTATACTCTTGGCACAGTGTTGTAACATATTACAATACTTCCTTAAGCTCACATTGGACAGCTTGAATATGTTGCGAGTTTTCGACAGGAAAATTTATTCACCATTGAGCCCATGATAAATCTTTACTGGGCATCACTCCTTGCATGGTGACATTAGTTGGTAATTTGATGTCCTATACTTTTTTATTTTTGTGTATATTAGAGTCATTACTGGCATCCTATAACTACTAAATAATTTAAGAGTATGATGTAACAAGAAGTTGGCATCATTCTGCCCCTTATGAGTCAAAGAATGGAAGAATGCTTCAGTGAATGGGTTCAATAACAGTTCCCAATAGAAAGATTTCATTACCATGAGTGATAAAATACATTGCTTTATATCTCCTGTTTATAAATCAATAATTTCTTGATTCTTTGGCTAATTTAATTTTTATTACCACTCAAAATACGAAAGTTATTTTTATACCATTTAATTAGATATAAAAAACGAATTTCAGAAGAATCAATGGAATCACTGTTTATTTTACATCGTGTAGTGGCATCATAATTTTTGGAATGTGAGTGAACTCTTTATCTGTAATGGTTTACACCTCTCATTACATTTATTGAGATTTAACATGTAATACTGAATTCTGCACTACTTAATTACGCAAAAATTCAAATCACGAAGAAATTCCCTGCACATTTCCCATAGATCTTTATAAACATATATGGATGGTAATTCTTCTTTATTGTTATGAATATGTGGCAAACATGATGAAAAATCATGTAAGAAAAAAATTAGAAATTATATATATTTAAATGTGAGCCAGATGACTGCAATTTTGTATGATTTTTATCTTGAGATATCAATAGACTATTATTTCCCTTTTTATATAAAGGCCTATATAAAACAAAAACATATATTTGGTTAGAAACTAATGTGACCTTACCTGTCCATCCAGGATGGCAAATGCATTGGTGTGAAAACAGCCTGTCAACACACAGTCCATGCTGACAAGGATTTGAACTACACAGATCAATTTTAACATGGCAACGTTTTCCTGTGAATCCAGGAGGGCATGAGCAGCTGAAATCTGCTATGAGATCAGTGCAGTTAGCACCCAAAAGGCAAGGCCGCTCAGCACAGTCATCTGAAATAAACAGTGTTAACTGCATTTTTCTTCTTTGAAAAATATGTGCGTCATTCACAACATCACCATATCTCCTGTTACTTATTGGGAAAAATATTGCACAAAACAACTTGTTCTATAATCCTTAAATATTAAGTTCATTCTTAGAGTAAAAGTATTTGTCCGTTATTAACATGTTGCACATCATACTCATTTTCTTTGCTAATTTTAGATCTTTGCTCAATACGAAATGAATGATATCTTTGCTTAGTGGATGGTCTTTGCAGTGTAAACAAAAATATTGAATCTAAAGTGCATGTGTGAAGCTCAGACTGATATAACGAATATTATGAAGTGTACATTGTGTGTGCTATTTGCATTGCAACAGCTTACGCAGTGTCCTGGAAAAGGATAACACCATGGCAGTACAATCAGAACATATGTAAATGTATACAACTATTATACATATGCAAGCTTTCAGAGCCATTAGCTCCTTTTCTTCCGACAGAAGGGTTTCAGGAGAAGGAAAAGGGGTGAAGGAAAAGGACTGGAGAGGTTTAGGAAAAGGGGTAGGTTTCGGAAAAGTCTCCCAGAACCACAGGTCAGGGGAGACTTACCGGATGGGATGAGAATGACAGACTGATTATTGAGGTCTGCACTGGATGAGATTTGAAAACCTGAGAGTTTAAACGTGGAAGATAGGGGTAATATGGAAGACAGAGATTACTGCAAAAACATTCTGTATGAGTTAATAAGAGTGAAAAGATAAGTGCACTGTACGTAACAGACGTGAGAGTGGGGACGATGAAAAATAATTAGGTCAGAAAACGAAAGATGTAGGAAACTAAAACAGAGTGAAGAAAGGAGTAGTTACTGTGAAGAAATGTTGAGATGGAAGAAGTTAATATCAATTAAGGCCAGGTGGGTGGCAAGAACCAAGGACATGTAGTAGCACAAGTTTCCACCTGTGGAGTTCTAAGAAACGGGGTTTTCTGGGGGAAGAATCCAGATGGCATGTGTAGTGAAACAGGCACCAAGGTCACGACCGTCATGTTGTAGAGCATGCTCTACAACAGGATATTGTGTGTTGCCGGTATACACCCTCTGCCTATACCTGTTCATCCTAACCAATAACTTGGTGGTAGTCATGCCGATGTAAGAGGTCGAACCGTGTTTACGTAACAGCTGGTATGTGATGTGTCGTTTCACAGGTTGCTATCCCTTTGATAGTATATGTTTCGCCAGTTACAGGGCTAGTGTAGGTGGTGGTAGGAGGCTGCATAGGGCAAGTCTTGCAGCAGGGACAGTCACAGGGGTAGGAACCATAGGGTAGGGAGATAGGTGCAGAAGGAGCATAGGTTCTGACAAGGATATAGCAGAGACTGGGAGGGCAACAGAAAGCTATTTTAGCTGTGGTGGGCAAAATCTCAGACAGAATGGATCTCATTTCAGGGCATGATTTTAGGAAGTCATGGCCTTGTCAAAGTAGCTGATCAATAGATACAAGACCAGGATAACACTGAGTGACAAAGTGGTGTGCTTCAAAGTTGTTTTTAGGAGGGATGAGGAGTACCAGGAATGGATGTGATGGTCCAGGGAATCTGCTTTTGAACTAGGCTGGTGGGGTAATTACGTCCAGTGGAGGCTGAGGTGAGGATGGTGGGGTAGTGCTGTAAGGGTCTGCATCTGAACAAATACATTTGCCTCGAATGCCAAGGCTGTATGGGAGGGAACATTTGATGTGGAAAGGATGGCAACTGTTGAAATGTAAATACTGTTGTTTGTTATTAGGTTTAATGTGGATAGAAGTGTGTAGCTGGCCTTTGGTAAGGATGAGATGAACATCAGACAAAGTGGCATGGGATTCGAATAGAACCATGTGAAATTTAATTGGAAGAAGGTATTTAAAGATTTCAGGAATTTTAATACATCAGTCTCATCATGAGACCATATGACAAAGATGTCATCAATGTACCTAAACCAAACCAGGGAATGAAGGCTTATGGATCTCAGGAAAGACCATTCCAAGCAACCCATGAAAAGGAAGGCATAGGAAGGAGCCATCCTGGTTCCCAGGCCATACCCCTGATCTGTTCATACGCTTGCCCTTCTCCTGCCACTGCTTGCTGAGTAGATTTTTTTTATCGATACAGTCACATTATATTTTTAAAATTGATTATTTTCATTGTTATGTATAGGACTATTTCAACTTATACATAAATAAATGCAGGCACAGTAGCATGCTTTTACTAGCGAAACAACAAGTGCTACTAAATATTCAATATTACTGTGCAGTGCAGGAGTAGACATGCCAGTGATAAATCATCTATGTAATGAGAAACTTTAGTCATTTCAAGATGAGCATGAATGCCCAAAACTGGTTATGGCACTGAAATAAAGCATCTTAAAAGTATATGTGTCTGGCTGCGTTACTCCTCAACAATCACTGACAGCCACAGAGACCACAAGATAACATTTCTATGAGTTTTACTTGATATATTGAAAGATGATTTGTATAATTTCATGTTCATTTCATTACAAAAGAACAATGATCAATGGCTACTTTCACTACCATATGAACATATTTAGTGTCACCAGTGACGTGACATTACTAAGAACACGTCTACATTTGACACATTGATAACATGTTTATTTCATGGAATACAGTGAAAATTTTCAGCAAATTATCAGGCAAAAAGACATTATTATGTTATTTTGAAACCTTTGGACTGATGTTAGTTGACAGAGGCTAAATTAGGTAAGAAAAATTTATAAAGAAAGAGACTGCAGAATTTTACATGTGTGTTACATATTAATTATGACCATTAAATTAAGAATTTATTAAAAATACTGCAGCAATTTATATTAAGAGTTGTAGCTGTAAGCTCTCTTTCTGTTATAATACTCATCAAAATTAAATTATTCTTGTATATTATAATGCAACATCTGGTTCCATCAGTCAAACAAGCATTATTACCTGTGTTAGTTTCACATTGCTGCCCTTCCCAACCTGGCAAGCACTCACAGCGATATCGCCCTTGTTGCAAAGCAACACAGGAACCTCCATTTGCACAAGGGTTTCCGCTAGCTGTGCAGGGATTTATCTAGAGCAGATAATGAATATTTCACTTACATTAACGAAGATACTGTATTAAAAAAACTGCTATAAAATGAAGTAAATTTATTTGCTTGAAATTATGCACCAAATGGATTAACTAGTTACTGGTAGTATTCATAGAAAATAGTAAAGTAAACAAAATAGTTACTGTTATATCACAATCCAAGCCAGTGTAGCCAGAGCGACACAAACAAGTGTAATTATTGATTCCAGGTTCATCTTTGCACATTGCCCTCTCAGGACAGGTATCATTCCTACAGTCAGATTTTTCTTCTTGACAGTTTATACCACTGTAGCCTAGAAAGGGTGAACAACAATTGCAATTAAAACATCTCTCACACTGAACACTTTAATAGTCTATGTAAATTTAGTGTATTAAAATGTGTATATACACATATAAATATGCATGTGAATTTAAAAGTTCCTGATTGCAAAAAAGAAAGATAAAATATACATCTAAATAGCATAAATCAAATCATGAATGTCTAAACTGTTCTTATTTCTATGAAAGTAAGATGGACATATTACGTGGCTTATATCTTTTTTAAACCTTGTAGATCATAAAAGTAAAATTTTGTATGCATAGCATTATCAATTAAGTAATGTGCTCCTTTTGTAATAATAAGTGCAGAACAATGGTAGATTTATCTCTGTGCTTCTCACTTTTTTTTAACTCCAAGCCCCTGACACAGGTTGTAGTTATGATAAAGAAAAGTTAAACATTTAAAGGTGCTGTATTAAAATTAAAGAGTTTAGTTTCTAGGAAAAATAATCACAATGACAGTTCAGTATAAATGCGAACAACAAAAAGTATGTCACGCATTAACAACAAGTCATCTTCCTTACCTGGTGCACACTGACAGCGATAGCCTTGAGGTAAATCAATGCAGCTACCGCCATTATAGCAGGGCTGTGATGAACATTCATCAATGTCAATTTCACAACGGCGTCCAGAGAAACCAGCTGGGCAGAAACACTGAATTCCATGGCCTGTTAAAAAGATTTCAACTTTAGATTCCATCTGCTCTTCAGAGATCAGTCAATTGTATTAAAATGAAATGGTAGTACAGTCTGCACCAAATTAAAAAACGCTCTGAATCTGGGAGATGTGCCATGGTATCAGAGAATCCAAGAGATTGGATGGTGAAATTCAAGTTTATAGAAAAACATTTGCTTATTTGCTACATTGTAGGACTGTAATTCTACTAAAATATTGGCAAATAAAGAGTAATAAGGGTTGGCTTAGCCTTTTTAACTTTATGCAGAAGTTCAATTCTGACACTATAAGAGGTGTATTGGCCCATCTAGAGCTGTTTACTATAATTTACTTTTAATAAATCACAAATATTGTGAGAATAGCTCATTGAGTGTCAGTCCTATCCCAGATGTTTTTGTTACAAAAAAATTATTGAGGTCCCATTTTAACACAAATTATATTCGTCACGCTGGAACCTGAAGCCCAACAAACACTTACCCATAGGTATACAGAGGCCTCCATGTTGGCAGGCATTCTCAGTGCACTGCACAGGTTCACATTCTTCTCTTCCAACTGCCCCTGGTCCACCAGTTCGCATGTTCCCAGGGCATTCAATACATGTCGTTTGGCCAGCCTGTGATTGGTAGAAATCTCGAGGACATGGTGCACATGGAGCTAGCCCAGTGTCTGAGTAGGTGCCAGGAGAGCACTTAGCTGCAGATAACACAATACAGGTATCAGCAAAGCAAAAACTGCTTAACAAGGGAGATATAACAAACAGTTATTGTGCACAAGAACACAAAATAATCCACCCTTAAAAATTGCAAAACTATAAGAACAAGATGGCTGTAAACTAATATTAAGCAACCCAAAAACTGTGGTAGCTTCAACTGAAAATATTATCAACTGTGCAGAAGATTCTTTGATGAGAGCACCCACCTCTGCAGAAAGACTTCCCTGGAGCTGCAGGTTGGTATGTAAAAGTGCTTGCAGGACATGCCTGACAATCTTTGAAACCTCCCGTTGGTGGCTCTCCTGTGTAACTGTTTCGTGGACATTCAAGGCAAGGTACCAAGCCAGTTGGAGAGTATGTACCATAACCACAAACTGGGACACAGTCTGTAATACTCTTAGAACCTGTTGAACATTTGTTTATTGTCACTAAAACTTTTAAAAATCATTCCAACTCTTTGTTATCTGATGAAATACGTGTTCCTTAAGTGGTATATCACTGGTAATACAACATACTAATATTAAACAAAAGTCAGTGTAGTAAAAAAGGGAAGAAAATTAATTCTTAACAAGAAGAGAAAGCGATGGTACTGATACAGCAATAACAATACATGACAAGGCTTTGATCATCAAAACATTAAACAGAATTAACGAGAACCCTATTCCCACAATTCTCTCACAGCAGAAACTAATATATAAAGGAAAAAGGGGAGGGGTAAGATATAAGCTACTGCGACACCACAATCAGAAAAAAACATTTAAGTGCTCTCATTTAAAACTTTTTTTAATAAATTACCTATTGATAGGCTACTGACCTGATTAGGCGACTGACTTGTCCCCTTCTCAGTTCCCTATGCTGAATGTTACATTGCAGCAGAGTTCTGCTCAGTGAACTGGGGATACTAACTACTGCTTTCCAATATATTTGTTTCTTAATGACATTTGTCATAAATAAGCTATATCTTTTTCAAATCAACAGCTCAGCACATACAATCAATACTTTAAAAAAGAATAATCTTCATAAAGAAAGAAAATCATTACTTAATTCTATAAATGTGTTAATTATTCAGAAATACATACATTCAATAACTTTCTAGCAGCCATAAAAAGTTTAGCTACTACTAAAATATCAGTTCAATAGGAACCTAAAGGACTTAGTGGTGGCCACTTTCTCTTACTCCATTGACAGATTACTTAGCAGAACCAACTGATGCCTGTACTATTAATAGAGAGCTGAAAATTTGTATTTGCGAATACGGACTACAATACTGCCTCAAAATGCAGAAATGCAGAATTATTTAATATTTTTTTCCCATAGCTTATTATATCTGGTTGAACTATTTTATCAAAGATAGTTTGAAATAGTCTTATTTTCCGCAGACAAATATAAAAAATGTAACTGATTTCCGGCTGCTAATATTGCACATCATCTTGGAGAGCCCAATTTCTAAAGACAATGTGCATAAGAATGAGTTTGCAAAATAGAAAGTTCGTGAATGCAATGATACATCAGTGCACTCAATGCCCAGGTGCCCTGTCAATTGTGGGCAATAGAATGGTCTCTACCATGGAATTTAGCATCTCTGACTAAAGAAACTTGTATATTTCTTTGCTAACTAAAGTTCAAAAATACAATGTGGACATTTTAACATGGTAGTTTTAAGTGGCTGGTGTTTTAGGCATTGGTTCCATCAAACAATGCTAGAGATCGGGTCTACCTCATTTACGACATTGCCAACCTCAGCACACAATTGCATCATAGCCATCACTGAATGAATGGTTTATGTTGTGCATTGCTCATGGTTTTCCTACATTATTTTGAAATGGTCCATCACAGAGTATAATTATGACCCTCACAATTTAAGAAGGGGTTGGCAATCCCTATGACAATGTGCCAGTTCTGCTTTCACAGAAACATAGAATGCAGGTGCAGGCTAGTTGATCTGCAAGAAGGAGGTGAAGCTTGTCTCCCCACACTGCTCCTCTCACCTCTGGCAGTTTTAATTCAAGTTTGTTTACGCTTATGCCTGACTGCTAGTTTACAGTGTCTGTATTGTGCACTATAGCGACCAGAACATAAAACCTGTCAATGTACTTCAACCATGCTGAAAGTTATCCCCTAACATGCAAATAAAGTTGTTTTCGATTCTACTTTATACTAAGCACTTTGTCGACCATATCTGTAGTACTTTCAAGTATAGGTCAGAAGGCTGTAAAGGCCCATGGCGGTCGAAATCAATATTCGGCTGAACTGAGCTTGGAAAGAAAAATAATGTGAGTAATATCTCAAATCAGAGTGGGGAAATACTCCTGCTTCTCAACAGAAACAGTTATTTGGTGGATGCTTAAATAAAGCCAAAAGAAAAAAAAGGAAATATCATAATAAATAAATAAATGCTGATTTCAAAATCATATTTCTAACTAATAAAGAAGGCTGCAGAATGATATCGTCAGCATTAGACAGGAAGACAAGATTAGTGATCAATGCATTAATCTAAATCAGATACTTCTATTAGCTGTTATACAGAAAGAGTTTCTAATATGCAACTCTTTCTTTTCCTCAATGTAGTGTACTTGCCTTCTTCCCTCGTGTATGTTCCAAGTGGACAGCGAATGCAGGAACCTTGTCGATCTCTGTTCTGGAAAAATCCTTTTGGGCAAGGTGTGCACGTTTTCTGTTTCTCTCCAGCAAATGTACCCGCAGGACAATGCACTGTAATTTAAGTTCTACTGTAAGTAGATAAATCAAATATAAGGTTCAGTGTTGATCCACAAAGGTCATATAACTGTGGCTGGCGTACAGCAGGTACTATCACAAGTATGTAATCCATCTGTTGAAAGCATAAAGAAAATGTTTCTGTGGTCATTATACATCACTAAGGAAATTTATGAGATTCGCTGCAAACTTATTTTAAGTTCAGTATAACACTTTGAAGAAGAATATCAAACTGAAATTTAAAAACACTCTTCCAATCTTTGGGATTGGAAAAAACTTAAAATAAGCAAGATTAAAAGAGGCATTACAGAATCAAATAAGCCTGATGGAGACTGAAGATGAATGAATGAAGTTTTATTAGATGAATGGAAACTGTTCAAGTATTAACTTGCAGAATTAACAAGTTTTCTGTTCAAGACTAGTATCTCTGTGTGGTCCAAGGATGAAAAAATACTCTCTAAATTAAATGAAAGTATAAAGAAAAATATATACCCGAACAACATTTTCCTCCAGCAGTTTCGGTTTCACATCAATAAATGAAACATTCATATTCACATTAACAGCTGAGCATCATTGAGTGAGTACATTGTTTAAACTTGGATAGTACCGTGACACAAGGTCTTCATATTGCGACAGGCATAGTGATGCTACAGCTCCATTAGCTCTGTATGTAATTGTACACTCCTGGAAATTGAAATAAGAACACCGTGAATTCATTGTCCCAGGAAGAGGAAACTTTATTGACACATTCCTGGGGTCAGATACATCACATGATCACACTGACAGAACCACAGGCACATAGACACGGGCAACAGAGCATGCACAATGTCGGCACTAGTACAGTGTATATCCACCTTTCGCAGCAATGCAGGCTGCTATTCTCCCATGGAGACGATCGTAGAGATGCTGGATGTAGTCCTGTGGAACGGCTTGCCATGCCATTTCCACCTGGCGCCTCAGTTGGACCAGCGTTCGTGCTGGACGTGCAGACCGCGTGAGACGACGCTTCATCCAGTCCCAAACATGCTCAATGGGGGACAGATCCGGAGATCTTGCTGGCCAGGGTAGTTGACTTACACCTTCTAGAGCACGTTGGGTGGCATGGGGTAATTGCGGACGTGCATTGTCCTGTTGGAACATCAAGTTCCCTTGCCGGTCTAGGAATGGTAGAACGATGGGTTCGATGACGGTTTGGATGTACCGTGCACTATTCAGTGTCCCCTCGACGATCACCAGTGGTGTACGGCCAGTGTAGGAGGTCGCTCCCCACACCATGATGCCGGGTGTTGGCCCTGTGTGCCTCGGTCGTATGCAGTCCTGATTGTGGCGCTCACCTGCACGGCGCCAAACACGCATACGACCTTCATTGGCACCAAGGCAGAAGCGACTCTCATCGCTGAAGACGACACGTTTCCATTCGTCCCTCCATTCACGCCTGTCGCGACACCACTGGAGGCGGGCTGCACGATGTTGGGGCGTGAGCGGAAGACGGCCTAACGGTGTGCGGGACCGTAGCCCAGCTTCATGGAGACGGTTGCGAATGGTCCTCGCCGATACCCCAGGAGCAACAGTGTCCCTAATTTGCTGGGAAGTGGCGGTGCGGTCCCCTGCGGCACTGCGTAGGATCCTACGGTCTTGGCGTGCATCCGTGCGTCGCTGCGGTCCGGTCCCAGGTCGACGGGCACGTGCACCTTCCGCCGACCACTGGCGACAACATCGATGTACTGTGGAGACCTCACGCCCCACGTGTTGAGCAATTCGGCGGTACGTCCACCCGGCCTCCCGCATGCCCACTATACGCCCTCGCTCAAAGTCCGTCAACTGCACATACGGTTCACGTCCACGCTGTCGCGGCATGCTACCAGTGTTAAAGACTGCGATGGAGCTCCGTATGCCACGGCAAACTGGCTGACACTGACGGCGGCGGTGCACAAATGCTGCGCAGCTAGCGCCATTCGACGGCCAACACCGCGGTTCCTGGTGTGTCCGCTGTGCCGTGTGTGTGATCATTGCTTGTACAGCCCTCTCGCAGTGTCCGGAGCAAGTATGGTGGGTCTGACACACCGGTGTCAATGTGTTCTTTTTTCCATTTCCAGGAGTGTAGATACAACATGGTAGTCAGCCTGCTGAGTATCTGCACACACAAACAAGATTACTCAATATTTGTATTGAAACAAAAATAAAATAAATAAGGAGTAACTGAATTTTATAAAACATTGCAATGAATGACAATTTAGTAAACATACCTTCTGACACACAATCTGGGACAACGGAAGTTGGTGTCCAGGGCCTCTTGAGTTCACAACTAAATGTTTTTACAGGTTCTCCATCTGTGAACCTACAAGAAATGAAATAATTTAGTTGTAGATGTAATTAATAAAGCCTGAAATAATCAGTATTTCATTTATTTTCTATTGTCTTAATAACAGTACCGTTTTGCACTCTGTGAATGTTACACTCCCACAACTGAAAACACTAAATTATCCTACTGGAATCTAAACATGAATAAAATCTCAAATTTATGTGTTGTTAGGAACGAGGCACATTGTGTGTAGCAGTTTCTGACATACTACATGCTATAAGTATTGCGAGGATCGGGTACATGCTGCTGAGGGTCGTTACAAGTTCTTTCGATTGCGGAAAAATCCAGAACGGACATACCATCAGTTGTTGTTGTTGTTGTGGTCTTCAGTCCTGAGACTGGTTTGATGCAGCTCTCCATGCTACTCTATCTTGTGCAAGCTTCTTCATCTCCTAGTACCTACTGCAGCCTACATCCTTCTGAATCTGCTTAGTGTATTCATCTCTTGGTCTCCCTCTTCGATTTTTACCCTCCACACTGCCCTCCAATACTAAATTGGTGATCCCTCGATGTCTCAGAACATGTCCTACCAACCGATCCCTTCTTCTAGTCAAGTTGTGGCGCAAGCTCCCCTTCTCCCCAATTCTATACAATACCTCATCATTAGTTACGTGATCTACCCCTTCAATCTTCAGCATTCTTCTGTAGCACCACATTTGGAATGCTTCTATTCTCTTCTTGTCTAAACAATTTATTGTCCACGTTTCACTTCCATACATGGCTACACTCCATACAAATACTTTCAGAAACGACTTCCTGACATTTAAATCTATACTCGATGTTAACAAATTTTTCTTCTTCACAAACGTTTTCCTTGCCATTGCCAGTCTACATTTTATATCCTCTCTACTTCGACCATCATCAGTTATTTTGCTCCCCAAATAGCAAAACTCCTTTACTACTTTAAGTGTCTCATTTCCTAATCTAATTCCCTCAGCATCACCCAACTTAATTCGACTACATTCCATTATCCTAGTTTTGCTTTTGTTAATGTCATCTTATACCCTCCTTTCAAGACACTGTCCATTCGTTCAACTGCTCTTCCAAGTCCTTTGCTGTCTCTGACAATATACAGATTGAATAACATCGGGGATAGGCTACAACCCTGTCTCACTCCCTTCCCAACCACTGCTACCTTTTCATACCCCTCGACTCTTATAACTGCCATCTACTTTCAGTACAAATTGTAAATAGCCTTTCGCTCGCTGTATTTTACCCCTGCCACCTTTAGAATTTGAAAGAGAGTATTCCAATCAACATTGTCAAACGCTTTTCTAAGTCTACAAATGCTAGAAACGTAGGTTTGTCTGTCCTTAATCTTTCTTCTAAGATAAGTCGTAGGGTCAGTATTGCCTCACGTGTTCCAACATTTCTACGGAATCCAAACTGTTCTTCCCCGAGGTCGGCTTCTATTAGTTTTTCCATTCGTCTGTAAAGAATTCGCGTTAGTATTTTGCAGCTGTGACTTATTAAACTGATAGTTCGGTAATTTTCACATCTGTCAACACCTGCTTTCTTTGGAACTGGAATTATTATATTTTTTCTTGAAGTCTGAGGGTATTTCACCTGTCTTATACATCTTGCTCAGGGTTTGGCGAGACAGTGTCGTTTTCAGTGTAGTTGTGGACAATACTATAATGACGCAATGATTCGTGATGCAATTACATACAATGTGCTAGAGAATATGATTCGTGAAGAAATTCTCAGACATTCTGATCCTACTTTGACACAAGTGTTACACATTATTGAATATCAGGACTCGTGTGATGGTGCCGTGGGAAATTTGTGGTAGCTCCTGTTTACAGTGTAACGCAAAGTGACAAACAGGTATGGCCTTGCAACTGACCACTGCACACATATGAGTCACCGCGCCATGGCCAGAGAAAACAAGTATCAATGAATATGTCTGCTGTGAAATCATGTCCCCACTACATTTCCGTACGTGAAAGGCAACATTGCCCTTATGGGAATGTGACGCTTTGCTTGCACAAGACCAGGTCATATACAACCTGTGTGCTTGTAACGGGGAATAACTCCAACCACACTCACTCCCGTAAGTGTGGACCACCTTCTCACTCAGTGAGTGTAGCTTTTTCTATATCTGCTACTGGTACTAATAATGATCAAATTCATTATGTCCCTTCATCCCGCTGTGCAATAACAGTCAAACTGTTTGTGAATGCAGTCATTGCCAAACACTGAGTGCGACTTCGGTTAGAAACAAGTGCTTCCATTACATTGTTGAATCATGCCACTTATGAACAGTTGGGCTCACCACAGTTGACAAAACCTTGCACACCACTAACTGTGTATAATGATCAAGACATTCCAGTGCTTGGTACATGTAGTTCGCCTGCCACATTTCAGTCTCACACCAGAATAGTGACATTTACAATTTTACGTTCGCAAAACTGTGAAAATACACTGCTGGCCACCGTAAATGCAACACCCTGAAGGAAGCATCCGAATCAAGTGAAATTTACACCATGGGTTTGCAGCGATGAGATATGCAACTGATTAGAATTTCAGCGCAGACGCACATCACGCGCGCCTGTGGTGCCACCTCATAGCGCCATTTAAGGCTTGGCGATTTCGACGAGTGTACGTTCGGCACGTGTGTTTACCTTGTGGTTGTTTCACAAGACGATCAGTTATGCCTCGTAGACAACAGCGAACATCTTCTGATCAAGTATCCGAGTTCGACAGAGGAAGGATAGTGGCTTACCGAGATTGTGGATTATCATACAGAGAAATCGCTAGTCGTGTTGGACGAAACCAAACAACTGTAATGCGGATATGTGACCGTTGGATGCAGGAGGGTACGACGGACCGACGTGGTCGATCGCATTTACCTCGGTGCACCACTGCACGTGCTGATAGGCAAATTGTGCGCATGGCAGTGACGGATCGCTCAGTGACATCCCGAACCATAGCACAGCACATTGTGTCTGTAACGCATCATCCAGTGTCTGCGCTTACCATTCGACGCCGTTTACAGCAAAGTGGTCTGTCCGCAAGACGTCCATTGCTTCGTCTACCATTGACGCAGAACCACAGACGTCTCCGTCGCCAATGGTGTGATGACAGACGGATGTGGACGGCAGAATGGAATGACGTTGTCTTTACTGACGAGGCACGCTTCTGTCTGCAGCACCACGATGGTCGGATTCGAGTGTGGAGACACCGTGGAGAGAGGATGCTGGACAGCTGCATTATGCACCGCCACACTGGTCTTGCAGCGGGTATTATGGTATGGGGCGGTATTGGATATTACTCTCGCACGCCTCTAGTACGCATTGCCGGTACTTTAAATAGCCGGCGCTACATATCCGAGGTGCTGGAGCCAGTTGTCCTTCCTTACCTTCAGGGCTCGGCCACAGCCATATTTCAACAGGATAATGCGCGACCACACGTGGCACGCATTGTCCAAAGGTTCTCCGTCAAAAACCAGTTTGAATTGCCTCCCTGGCCGGCTCGCTCTCCGGATCTTTCGCCGATAGAAAACATGTGGTCCATGGTTGCTCAACGAGTGACCCAGATTACATCCCCAGCTGCCACACCAGATGATCTTTGGCAACGTGTGGAAGCTGCTTGGGCTGCTGTACCCCAGGAACACATCCAACGTCTCTTTGACTCAATGCCGAGACGTGTGGCAGCGGTGATCTCCAACAATGGCGGCTACTCTGGCTACTGATTCTGGCAGGAACCACATGTCACAGACGTCTGTAAACGTAATCATTTGATACTTGGTCAACATGTTATCTACAAAATAAATCTTGTTGTGCTACCTCTTGTCTTTCTTGGTGTTGCATTTACGGTAGCCAGCAGTGTATTTTAGTGTCAGATTCATTTGATTTGTTTGGTTGGTTGGTTGGTTTGAGGAAGGAGACCAGACAGCGAGGTCATCGGTCTCATCGGATTAGGGAAGGACGGGGAAGGAAGTCGGCCGTACCCTTTGAAAAGAACCATCCCGGCATTTGCCTGGAGCGATTTAGGGAAATCACGGAAAACCTAAATCAGGATGGCCGGACGCGGGATTGAACCGTCGTCCTCCCGAATGCGAGTCCAGTGTCTAACCACTGCGCCACCTCGCTCGGTGATTGATTTGTTTGGTCTTCATATTCAGAACAATGTACGTTCTGTTTCTGCGTTTAATCCAAAAGACGGAGTTACTCACTTGATTGCGGAGTTTCCTGATTTATTTTCTGAAGGACTTGGCAGAGCAAATAATTTTGTCGCGCAGATTACAATGAAGGACAATGCGCAAGCTAAGTTTTTTCGAGGGCGTGCCATCCCTCGAGTGCTCAGAGACAAAGTTGCAAGTGAACTTGAAGAATGCCAATACAGTGGTGTTATTGCTCCTATACAGGTTAGTCAACGGGCTTCATCTTCAGTTATCTTACCAAAGACTTGTGGAATACTTTCTCTTTGTGTTAACTTTAAATTTACTGCGAATACACAAACAATAATTGATACTTACCCGTTGCCTCTCCCTCAGGAATTAACTGACAGGTTTCGTGCAAGCTGCTATTTTTCAAAAATTGTCTTACGCAATGAGTATTTGCAAATTCCGTTAGATGAGGAGTCTCAGAAAGTGTTTGTGGTCATCACACATTTAGGGTTGTTCAAGTTTTTGCACTGACCCTTTAGCGGAGCTTCTATGCCTGCCATATTCCAACACTACATAGAACAGCTTTCTATAACAGTTCTTTTCTGTTCAAATTACTTGGACGATATTGTGGTGTCAAGATATACACCACAGGCACATATCCGTAACCATTGTACGCTTTTTCAGGTACCTCCAGCTGCAGGTTTGAAGTGCCGCCTGGACAACTGTGCATTTTTTCAGACTGAAATTGAGTACTTAGGCCAAGTTCTTAATAGCCCCTTTAATCAGATCTGCTGGCCATCAGGGACCTCCCTGTCCCATGGAACATGACGGAATTTGTCAGTTCTCGGGAAGATGACATATTATATCCAGTTTATACCCAACGCAGCCCAGATCTCAGCTCCATTACATCGTTTGCCCCAGAAGAATGTGCCTCTTGTTTGGACCAAAAAGAGTCAGAATGCATTCCAGAAACTAAAAAATGCCTTGTTGAGTGACAGCTGCCTTGTTCATTTCGTTCCCGCTAAACCTGTGGTTTTGGCAGTGGATGCTTCTTCATACGAAATCAAAGCTGTGCTCCCGCGCAGATTTGGTTAACAGGACAGGCCGATTGATTTTGCTTCCAAGTTATTGAGCAAGACTCAGTTTAACTATTCCCAAATGGAGAAGGAAGCACTCGCTACTCAAGGTCCGTATAATAAATACTCGCTACTATCAATGGCGTGAGAAAGTTCCTATTGGAATTTGCGCAGCTGAACAAGTATTAAGGAGAAAAAAAGGACATTTTACTAATAACTATATTTGCACATTCAAGAACAAAAAAAATTTACAGCGAACACAACAGAATAATTAGCGCACACAAAGAGTGTTAGACAATGCCAAAGAGGTCTATTTTACACAGTGCACTTTGCGCCGTCACACACGAAATATATTGTTCACACAATTCTAACGCCCCTCCTTGAACTTATATTTTGTGTGTTGCTTCCACAAGACAAACCAAATAGTCCCACAATCTTCTCAAACTTCTCCCTTTCCAAGGGTTTGGTCAGAAGGTCAGCTAACATGTCTTCTGTCTTCTGTGCGCAGATAGTCCACGGCAATGTTCTGTCGCTCTATGTGGTCCCGAATGAAATGGTGCCGTATATCAATATGCTTTGTCCTAGCACTAGTAACATCATTTTTAGCTAGGTTTATGGCTCCCTTATTGTCACAGAAGATGGTTGTAGGTTCCTCAATTAAATTGGGTTCTATTTCACTTATTAATGTTCGTAGCCATAATGCTTCCTGTGTGTTGTAAGATAGTGCCATATACTCGGCCTCTACGGTGCTCAATGCAACAGTTTTTTGCTTTTGACAGGACCATGATGTGAGACCCCCCCATTAATTTAAAACAGCAGCCAGTGGTGGAGTATCTGTCTCCCAATTCACTCCCCCAGTCCGCATCGCTATATCCCTCTAGCTTTGCGTTACCATCTCTATGGTACTTTAACTCATAGTTTGAGGTTCCTCTTAGGTATCGGAATATCCTCTTTACAGCTTTCCAGTGCTTTTCCATAGGGTCTCTGCAATATCTGCTCACTGCATTGGTGGCAAAAGCAATGTCGGGTCGTGACGTTTGAGACAAATATAACAGACTCCCTACTGCTTCTAAATAAGGAACATTCTTGTCACATTCCACATCAGTCTCATTTACACTTAACTTCACTCCTACTTCCATTGGAGTACTTATGGGTTTGCAATCACTCATGCCAAATTTCTTTAATATTTTTTCCGTGTATGATGATTGACTTATGCTCAATTCTTGTCTTTCTTCATCCTTAGTAATCTGCATACCTAAATAACGTTTGACTTCTCCCAAATCAAGCACCTTAAACTTGGCATGCAGCTGTTTCTTGAAAATTCTCATTTGGCCTTCACTTTCAGTCAGGATAAAGAAATCGTCCACCCATATCGCCATTTTTATTATTTCTTCTTTTCTCCCTTTATAGTAAATGCTGGGATCTGCCTTGGATTGCTTCATATTCATATTTATTAGAGTTTCATGTAGACATCGATTCCAGCAACGTCCACTTTGTTTAAGTCCATAAATACTTTTTCTCAAACGCCAAATCTTTTTACTTTCTGGTCTGGTTTTTATGGCTTCCCTTGGTGGAATGACATATATCTCCTCCTCCAATTTCCCATTTAAATATGCCGTTTTAACATCCATATGATGAATTATTAAATTTCGTTTTACTGCCAAGGCTAAAAGATATCTCAATGATGCATACTTGACTATAGGTGAAAAAGTTTCTTCGTAATCTACCCCTTGTTTTTGTGAATATCCTTTTACCACAAGTCTTGCTTTGTATTTTGGTGATGAGCTTTCAGGGTTCTTCAAATTGAATACCCATTTTGCCTGCAGTGGTTTCTTATCTCCTGGCATATCTACCCATTCAAAGGTTTCGTTCTGATATAAAGATTCTAATTCTCTCTTCATCGCTTCTTTCCATTCTTGAGAGTTTGGGCCACTCATGGCTTCTTCTGCTGTTCTTGGCTCATCATTAAAAGACTGTGCTGTATACATCTCAAAATCCGGATATTCCTTGGGTTTTGGTACACGAGAAGAACGCCTTGCATTGTTTTCTTCATTTTTTTCATCCTCTAACTCATTGTCATCATAAATTGTATCCATTTGTCCTTGGCTGTCGTCTTCCTCTTCTTCACTTTCTATTTCCTCAGACAAGGTTTCGCCTTCTGAACTAGGTGCAGTTGACTTAGTGGTTTTTCTCTCTTTTGAGTCCTTTCTATTTTCAAAGAATATTACATCTCTACTTGTGACAATCTTTTTAGTCAATAGATCCATTAATCGGTAGCCCTTTGAATTTTCACAATAGCCTACAAAAATATACTTTTTAGCTTTCGGATCGCATTTTCCTCTTAGCTGTTTTGGAATATGTGCCATTGCATCACACCCAAAAACCCTTATATTGCTTAGATCAGGTTTCTTTCCTATCCATATCACACAAGGGGTTCTATTCTTTAATGCTTTTGTAGGTGATCTATTGTTCAAATATACAGCTGTTGACACTGCCTCTGCCCAAAAATCTTTGGATAATTCAGCGTCAGTCATCATACTCCTTGCTTTCTCAACAATGGTGCTATTAGCCCTCTCAGCAACCCCATTTTGAGATGGGCTGTACCTTATGGTAGTTTGATGCCTGATTCCCTTTTCTGCCAGAAGTTTCTTCAATTTCTGGTTAATATATTCTCTCCCATTATCAGACCTGATGATCTTGAACTTCTTTCCCGTCCACCTTTCAACCATATTGCAATATTCCTCAAAGATATCTCTCACTTGGTCTTTAGAACTAAGAAAATAAACATGAGTATATCGTGAGTAATCATCAATAAACGTAAGAAAATAATTACTCCCACCTATGGATTCACACTGCATCGGGCCACATACATCTGTGTGGATTAACTGTAAGACTTCTGTGGATTTACTCTTACTAGTCTTGAAGGGTAACCTTGCTTGTTTTCCCTTTATACATGTCTCACAAGGATCCTTGTACACACTAAAATTCTGTATTCCCTTTACCATATCCTTTATTGTAGACATACTCTTTCTATTTAGATGTCCAAGCCTCCGATGCCATAAAAAACCTTCTGCTGAATATACTGAATCACTATCGTTTTTATGTTTACTGTCAATGGTATCCAACTTAAAAATACCCCTTTCGTTACTTGCTGTAGCTATAACTTCAGCACTTTCACTGATTACTGTTGCAACCTGCATGTCAAAAGTGACTGTATTTCCTTTCTTGACAATTTCCCCTACAGACAGCAGGTTAGTTGCCATATTTTTCACATAATGAACATTGTGTGCTGTAACCATATCTGATTCACCATTTACACTTACGTGTAGATCTAGTTTCCCAGCCAGGTGACACTGGAGCTTGTTGCCATCAACAGTAGATATTCCCATATGAGTCTTATCTTTGATGTCATAAAGAAGTGATTTACCTTTAACAATATTCACAGATGCACCTGAGTCTAAAATCCATTCCATATCACGATTACTCATCGCACCAAAAGATTAAAAACATGAGAGTGCCTTACCTTTGTTATTGGTCCTTCTCTCTGGGCTATTAGTAACATACCTCTTTTGCTGAGTGTCTGATCTTGGGCTTACTTTTTCTTTGCACTGAGACGCAATATGTCCCATCTTCTGACATTTATAGCACCTCACCGGTTTCTCCTTTTTGTTTTTTGAGTAGAGAGCAGACGCACCTTCCTTCTCCAATGCACAACAGCTTGGAGCACTCTTTAGGTCCTGCAGGATTTTCACCTTAACACTGTCGCCTGTGATTGGTATACCCGAGCTTTCAAGTCCCATAATCATAGGTGCATACCTTTCGGGCAGTCCTGCCAACAGCAATGTTCCTATCCATTCGTCAGCGACCTCGAATCTGATATTTCTCAGTCGGTTCGACGTGGTTATTATTTTGTTAACGTATTCGTCTACACTCTTACATTTGTCCAGACGAGTGGTAATTAACTCGCGTAATAATCCTACTTTTCTCGTAAGACCACCATCCTCGAATGCAGTTCGTAAATTGTCCCAGACTTCTTTCGCTGTAGCAGCTTTTTCAACGTGAACATAATTCACCGAATCAATCAGTAATATCAATTTTGATTTTGCTTTCCTATCCTTATTTGAATAATTCTGATCTGTGGATTTCATTGTCCCATCTACCACGTCCCATAGGTCGTCTAAACGTAAATACGCTTCTACTGCGAACTTCCAGGTTGCATAGTTTTCGCGACCTATAAGTCTTTCAATCTGTGGAATTTGTGCCGCGCTCATTCTTAACGGTAACTTGCTTTTTATTGCCGTAAAGAACACCGAAAAATAATGCGGAAAAAAATTGTGATCGTCTTGTAAGGATAACTCGCACTTCACATAAATTGGAACTTTTCCAATACTTTCTCCCTACTATTTTATTGATATACTTATTCCAAATGCAGCCTGGGCCCATAACCTATTGGAATTTGCGCAGCTGAATAAGTATTCAGGAGAAAAAAGGACATTTTACTAATAACTATATTTGCACATTCAAGAACAAAAAAAATTTACAGTGAACACAACAGAATAATTAGCGCACACAAAGAGTGTTAGACAATGCCAAAGAGGTCTATTTTACACAGTGCACTTTGCGCCGTCACACACGAAATATATTGTTCACACAATTCCAACAGTTCCACAATTATCTGTTTGGTCGTACATTTTACGTAGTGATGAACCGTAAGCCTCTTCAGTCTCTGTTTCATCCATCCAAACTTGTTCTGCCACGCTCAGCTCAGAAGCTGCAACGTTGGACTTTGTTATTGTCACAGTATCAGTACGAAACATTGCACCAGCCCTTGTCGAAGTATTCAAATACTGACGGCCTTTCTCGCCTTCCTGTTAGTCCTGATTCTGAATTCGATGCTACTGCTACATCTTGTTGACAGATCGATGAGCAGGACACTGAACTTCTGCAGACATTTCCCCCGTCACTATAGAAAAAATTCATGGGCCACAGAAGCAGACCTTCACTTGAACTTGTTGTTGCACTACATCCGTAATGCTTGGCCTCATTCAGTAACAAACATAAAGAATTCTTTTGTGCACTGATATTTCGCTCGTCAGCATGTTCTACCAACATAACAATGCACCATCTTGAATTTCCCACCATTTCTCTGTCTTTAGTTTCCTGCCAGTTTATACTTAACAGAACAAACCCACTTCAATAGTGCAATCATAGGAGTATAGGAGTGGGGGAAAATACACTAGTACAAATTGGCACGTTTTCGAATCTCCTGCCAAAATTTGAATTTCTCGCCATTTTATACTTAGAACAATTGGCCTATTAAGAAAAATCTGACAACAGTGCACGATGCCATAGGGTAGGGGAAAGGATGGGGAAATCTGATGATGTTACTGATGACATCGTGAGGCGAGGCGAAGTGGCGACATCCTTTGTTCCAGAATGCACTTTAATATACTACTATCGTCCAAATGCAAGATAACGAAATGCTGATGTCACTGTTAGATTATACTTGTTACCAGCAAACCATGAAATCCGGCATTTTATGAATGCCTAGGCAATATGTAAAATACCAAAAATCGTTAGAAGCGTATGAAATGTCTTTTATTTAATACTTTGCCTGCACATTTAATAAAGTGTCGGTTACGTTTAAGGCAACGCATCAAAGAAAGGCAATTTAAATGTTTTGACAGTTGCAAGATCGACAGATATCTTTGTAACAGTTTCAGTCCAGACCGGTTGGAGTTCAAGTATATCAGAGTCACTTTCGCGAAGATGGAGGTTGCACGCGATGATCGTGAAAATGTTGTGGCTAATGATCGTGCAAATGCAGTGAAACATAGATTATACAGAGAGCTACAGATAATGAGAAGAAATTCTTCAAGTAACTCCGTTTTTCTTATAAGGAAATAATAAGGGACGTGAATGCAGCTAAGACTATGGAAATAAGGCGTCATTATTCGTCAGTGAAGAAGTACACTATAATGGACGTCCACGTAACGTAGGAGCTGTAGAAGCGCCGAATGAAATACGTGGTGAATTTTATGTACAAACTGGTGAGCTGTTAACTTTCAATACATATGTAATTTTCTGTTTTGAATGTGTTATTTCATTGTCTATTGTATTTTATAAAGTACCTAGGCATTCTATACTCTTCCTAGAAAAAGTATTAAATTAAAATTAAGTTTAACATCTTGCTAAAAATTTCCAGGCATTCTAGATACTGCCTGGGCATTCTTTACAATGCCATGATTTGACATACTCTTTCGCTATTGTCTGAACTTTGTCGTCGGCTTCTGGTGAGACAATTTTGAGGATGGCGTACGGAGTTCTGAAGCGCCTCTCAAGATCGCACATTGCTCTCTTCAGTAAACGACCATATTTCGCATTAGGTAGTCGGAAGGTTACAAGGCAATCAGTCAACATGCATCTGAACTTTAGCATTACCGCACGCCTGTCTCTGACTGCGGAGCTACGTTCTTCACTACTCCAGGGCACTGCTGTCTTCTTCATTAGCCGTATGACTAGCGCTTGGGTTAATCAGCAGCACTTTGGATCGTTCCTTTGGGGTTATCCAGCCACTCTGGGTCAACAGATACGATCATTTGACTGTAAGCCTCGTTGACAACCCTATTTGATGTTGTTTTTTTGGGAAGGCTCTGTCTGTAAGGTACATTCAGAATTGTGTGAGATCGCTGGAATGCAAAAAATGGTTCAAATGGCTCTGAGCACTATGTGACTTGACATCTGAGGTCATCAGTCCTCTTGAACTTAGAACTACTTAAACGTAACTAACCTAAGGACATCACACACATCCATGCCCGAGGCAGGATTCGAACCTGCGACCGTGGCAGCAGTACGGTTCCGGACTGAAGCGCCTAGAACTGCTCGGCCACACCGGCCGGCACTGGAATGCAGGCCGTGGCTTCCTTCCGTAGAGACGTGTATTCGATTACAAAAGATTTTAAGTGCTGGAGAACATCCCTAAACAGCAACTGATTTTTGGAGGCAAATATCCACAGACATTAAGAAGATCTCAGCAACTCTACCCCTGGTGTGATAAGTGTAGTCAGTTTCTCCACACTGTAAAGTCTTGTATGAGGAAAAATAGATACAGAAACTACGAGGGGGACAAGGGCAGCATCACCGCATATTGTTAGTGAGGGTTGCATACATCAGGGGCAGGAATGCACTCAGGGAAAAACCTATTGTTGTACTTTGATTGAAAGGTACTTAACCTATTGTTCTCCTTTGACTGACCGGCCCTTAACCTATTGTTCTGCTAAAAGGATCCTTCCCTTTAATTGACAGGTCCTTAACCTGATGGTCCCCCGCCCCCTCCGCCACTCCCACCAGGAAACCTCTAACCAACCCTGTTCCCCTCGCTCCTACAGGTACACGTTTAGCTCTGAGTTACTGGAATAGAACCTTTCACTCTTATCAGTTTGATTGACTACTTGATTAAATTGATCAATTAATTAGCTTCTCCCCCTCTGGTAAATCCTCTCCCTTCCCACTCTACCTCCAGAAAATAGGCAGGAAAAAGACTCAGTCGATCGGTCATTTGAAGGGAATTCGAGTGCAGGGTATGGAATATTCTACAAACAATGTAGAAAATGTGTAGAATATTATTTAATTATTTATAGCAGTGTATGGAATATATTTATTTAGATAAAGAATTTGCTCGGAAATCTATTGCAGTGTATGGAATGTTGTTTAAACAATTTAGACAATATGTGGAATATTGTTTATTCAGACAATTTATGGGATTCAAGGCAGTGTATGGAATATTTTATTTATTTACTTGAAGAATTTTTCAGGGTATCGATCCTCCCCCTTCCTGCCAGGCCATTACCATACCCCTCTACCACTCCTCTCAGCCCATCCCCTTCTCTACATGGCGGCTCTGTAGTGGAGATGAAGGATATCACGAAGGGAAATTCAAGGGTACTGTTTCTTTATAGAACAAAAATTAGTTTGCAGGCATTGGATTCCTCTCGCTCATAATTCTCTGCTGTTTGGAAAGATGCAGGTTTGTAAGAAGAAATTAAATCTATCACTTTTCTTTTTATTGCAATTGCGCAAGGATACCGTCACGAAACACACATCACACATAATGACACAGTTATAAATCTTTCGATCGCGAAGCGCGCATTGCCCGCCATCCCCTGTCCACTAGGCCGCATAGAACGCCACCACACACGCTCCCAGGAGTCAGGATGCACAGGCGGCCTCCGCAAAGTGGTGACAAGGCCCTCAGATGTCGAACCACGCGCAGGAGTCCGTTCGGGACCCGCGAGCTGAGGCAATGACGCATAGCCTTTGTACCTGCAGTCCAGCGAGACGTTCGCATAGCGGCTCACCCTCGGAGGCATAGTTAAAAGGCTGTCAGTGATATACAGATGTTACATTTCTATGTAAATAAAAGCAAAGGCTACCTCTCGGAAATCGTGGTGTCGTAGAAATAGTTAATGGTCGCTTCTGTTGTTGTTGTAGGAGCTTTCGTGATGTCTCAGCTTGTCTGCATGGAAATTCTTGGCATAACCGGACCTGTTTACGAAAATAGTCCAGAATGACACCGAATGCATTCTTCCTGGTGGTCCTAACAACGCATCCCGTGTTACCCTTCCTGAAAATAGTGGAGTCCTTCTTTTAACATTCTCAGAAACGGTCAACGTTCTCACCGCTAAAATCCTTAATCATGTCTATGCACGCTTGCAAAAACACTGCTCACCATAAAAGCATTCTTGTTGTTTCGAAAGAGAGCACTGTCTAAACACAGACGGGGAGAATCAGAAGAATTACACAAACAGAATTCGAAACACTGTCCTAAAGAAGAGAAAAATGGCTAGAATTTTCGGTGTCCTACAGCTACTGGTCTGGAGATGCCCTAATGCCACTATGGTGCATGAGGGCCAGCATCCCGCCAGAGATGGATGGGCTGCTTCACCTTGTCTTGGAACACTTGAACATCACGTTACTCTCAGAACTTTATGTTGATACCTTGCCTTCATCTAGTTAAAACCAGTCTGTAGGGGCTCCTATGTCCCAGCACAATGGATGCCTTGTGAAAGACTGGAGCATTCTGATAGGCTCTTACTGAATTTACCCGCCAAACTGCTGCTGCCGCCAGTGTGGGAGCACTGTCCGCCATTTTTTCTTGCAGACGAGACTTTCAACAGAAAAACTATTTTGTACAGATCACCATATTGTACTGACAGTTAAACCTTGTAAAAATTGTCTATGGGTTGTCAAATACGGGAAGACATTTCCTCAGTTACACTGCTCTGCCACTGAGTACAGAAGCTAGAATACTTTAACGTGCATCCGATCACCGCGTACCATTTTGATGTAGTAAACACATACAATTCGTATCCTGCGTCATACAAAATCGCCACTTCTCCATCGTGCATATAGCTGTCGACCACCAGACACTCGTACATATACTGCAAAGACAGGCAGCATAAGCACCTGCACAGTATATACTCCTCGCAGCACTAGATATTTCCCGCGAGGTCGGGTGGTCATCCACCACAGCCGTGGCCACAAGTCACCCCCCCCCCCCCCACTCACCCTGACCCAATGTGTAACCTCAGCGCCCTCAGTGGACCGAGGTCATTCTCCAAACTGTTGTACAAAGGCTGGGTCGGTTCCTGATGCACAAAGCCGTTGCTATTTCTGGCCCCTACATGCTTTTTTGCTTGCTTTCCACAACCACCCCCACATTCTGAGATCATAAGAACGTATGTATATTCGCATGGTTTGCCGGAATATCACACCATTTCCGAGATACTTCTCGTTGCCAAGTACTTAACAGTATGCTACCAATAGCTTGCACACTATAATTACGAAGATAAAGACTGGAAATTATTTCTCTAGAAACCCGAAACTTTAGCGAGGTTGAGCGTGCTGTAAACCTCCAGTAACTAAAAACTTACCTCATCTGCGGAGACATTTGCGTAAAAGCTCGAAAAAAAATAGGGGAAACTGATACTTCTACTCGCAAATACCGGCGATATAACAGATTCCAAATCATCCTTATAATTTACAAAGTCAACTAGAGAAAAGCAAACCTGTCTTCCACCGGTCTTTCTCTTGCTAGATGCACATAACACACACAATAATCGATATTCTCCCAATCAAATAAAGACGGGAAATGTGCAGAAGCAGTCAACCTGACAATTTACATGGGAGGGAATAATGGTCCAGCGCAACACACACGGCTGTATTGAATCTTCTCAAATTTCCATGGAGAACACACAGGCTATCCAAGACATACTGAGAATTAGTTCGATATTCAGCCGTCTAGAGGACGACACAGTTAAGTCAGGTACATACCTGTATCCCAACAGGCCTTTCCACTTGGACAGCTCCTGCCATTAACTGGAAACGGGAATCGTTCCCGCCACAGGCCACCGTTGCTGCACACCACACACCCCCAGACAGAATCGCCCTAAGAAACCAGCCACATACGTATTTGATAACTATACTTACAATTACATATTACGATCCCGGTATCAATTGGACGACATTTGTCAATGACCAAAGTATTGGAAATGCCCCCTTCTGACGGCTGTGGCTCTGGAAATACAAATATCTGTACCATTCTTATGAGTTGACATACTTTTCCAAGTAAAAAAATCTTTCATTTGCTTTGTTGCTGTCGCAATATTCCACATCAAATCCTTACGACCCTTACGACAGGACATAATCATTTTCTTTACACATGTCAGAACACACACACTCTGTAAGCCTGATGCTCAAGGCGAACCTATCATGCATTCCCTGCTACTAAGTATAATACTTCGCCAATAACTGATTGCTGGCAACATAAAAAAATACTGAGCGAAAATCAGCGATGGGTGGACATGTCTCATAAGATTTTCTTGAGAGTGGTACCTCTGTGTCTTAGAAAGAGAGGCATAATCGTCTTACAAACCGCCAGATGTTAAAAAAACGATCACAACGACCATGTTGCTGTCACAATCGGTCTTAGTACCACCGGCGCACACAAGTATCCATGTTAAAATCTATACTGGCTTTATAAATTGAGGTATGGCATTAGCTCTGAATAAAGTGGTTTTTCCTGACAAATATCGTGACACTGAATATAGACAGTGACCGCCAGAGTGTATATTATTAGACCAACAGTGCGGTTACACGCCATCGATGGGTTTAAGCCCGTGATAAAATCACCGAATTTAGAAAGTGATTCAGCTAAGGAGCATAGTATGAAGTAGGTATTCGCAACTCCATCATGCCGTCGCCGAATATTTATCCAGTATTTGTAACGGACTCTGTGTCGATGCTGTGTTAGAGGTTCTGTGATATACCCTCTGGGTTATAGGCAATGTTTGATTGAGAAGGATCACATAAAGTAGATGCTGTGGTGATTAATGTCATAAGAAATGTGCTCAGGTTTTCAGATCTTTAGTATTATGCTCCCCAATAGAAATGCTGTCTGTGATTTGAAATCATGTCTTTCCATTCAATCACATACCTGCATTAGATCCTATGGAGAACTCTTTTAATGATTACAGCCACTAGAGAATCATATTTCTGACACTCTCATATCTCGAAACCAGTCACCTTTTTCGAACGTATCTGCTACAGTAAAATTTTAGATAGTCCCTATGCATCTTGCAACTACCCTTCAGACTCTGCGCCGCCACCCTGCAGCTTTCGACATGTGATCATTCCAATTTAAGTCGGAACTGAGCAGAAGTCAGAGAGAGCTATATCTACCACATTTTGCAGCCCATGTAGAAACAGGATAAGCTGGGTTAGTGTGACAGGACCATTCGGTTGTCATTGTCCCATCAACAGTGCACGATGTGTAAGGTCAGTGCTAAAGGAAACCGGCTCCTGCAACACGAGGTAGTATAAAGACAGTATGAACTGTTACGGTTATGTTCCTTATTGGGAGAATTAGAAAGACTCAACATCATACAATTACTGCAGTCCAAAGTAGTTCTACGTCCCTCAGGGTCCATTTATGTCTGTCACCCTAACATTCTGTCATCGTTACTTCGTACCATCTAACAGAGAAAAATTACGAACTATAAAAGCTCTGCTAACCTCATCCGTTGGAGAATTCGACAAGATTCTTACTGCATCTCCCTTTCCACATGTCAAAAATAAATACCGTCTGCATGCCAGCATCGAGCGCATGTGATGATCCTATTAAATATTCAGGTACTGATCCATTGGAGCAGGTGACCAGTGAGCGAAGTCGCTTGAACAGACCAGTGTAGAGTGTCAACACCCCCACTGTAGGAGGATGACCGTATCCCACAGACTATACTGTCAGTCACAGGACAGGCTCCCTGTGTTGTTGTCTGAAACATACCGTTTTTTCTTCTATAACACTCTTTGTACACTGCCATACCTTTTGTTTTTACCGCCACAACTTCAAGGTCTATGTCAGGTTCTAAACCGACATTAACACGTTCTGATCCATTGCCTAGGTGTCACATGATGTAAATCGTGGTGTTGCTGCTGCTACTACAACACATACACACTCACACTGGATGATTTTAAATAAAAGACAGTCACAACATAAGGAAAGTGGAAGAGTTTTGCAGTGTTATGGAGCATTTGCGAACTGCTGGCTGAAGGTGATTGACAACCTCTACATTTAAACACATCTGTCACAGTGATGGGATAGCTGCTGACTCTGTGTTCGTTTCGATTGATTCACCATATTTCAGTCGTGTACATGATCACTGTTTCGGTGCTAGCCAACCCCAGAATGTGTTGCCCCTCCGCCAAGACTCTTTCTCCATCTCAAACAAGCGATATCAGTCAATCATTATGTGGCAATCAACATCATACCAGTGAATGGATGGGATGGAAAGGTCATCGATGTACTGAAATAATAAGTATCACAGCTGATAGTATGAACAATTTTAGCCATTTTACAGTAATTTCAACACCGAACAATGATGTGACAGCGTGCTTCCCAGTTTCACTGTCATCGCTAAACCGCCCATTTTCTACTTTGCGAGTACCATTGCGAATGTAGGTAGATGACTGCGCACTACTTCCATTCATTGTTAATTCTCGAACACGTACATCATCAAACTAAATGAGACAGCGATCTACATATTTCTAACACCTCGACATAGTGCGTCATTTACGATCTGTCTCTATGTGGATGGGAGTCACAGGACATTCTTTCATTCTTAGGACAAAGTTGGAGAATGAAAGACCCCATCACACTGTCTTTGACCAACCTGCCCTGTAGCAAAAAAAAAAAAAAAAAAAAAAAAAAAGGTTCAAATGTGTGTGAAATCTTATGGGACTTAACTGCTAAGGTCATCAGTCCCTAAGCTTACACACTACTTAACCTAAATTATCCTAAGGACAAACACACACACCCATGCCCGAGGGAGGACTCGAACCTCCGCCGGGACCAGCCGCACAGTCCATGACTGCAGCGCCTTCTGCCCTGCAGCACCATTACCGATTTAATCTGCAGCTGGCCACGAGTAGACCGCTAGACTCTGCGTCTTGTGAATGAATGAAGCTTGCCGAGTCCGCACCCATTCAAGTGCACAAGATTCCCCCAGATGCACCCAAGTTGAGGAGGTTAGCACCCCTTATCAGTGTACAGTAGTAAATTTGAATGTGTTGTGATATAATAGCAGACGGTTAATAAGAACAAGAAACGGGTGGTTTTTATGCATGATGGAGCTCGAGATGGATGGAGTTCGAAGCATTTTACAAACATCAACTACACTATCGGTTGTTAAGTATTGTTCTAGTGTCTGGGATCAGTACCAGGAGGGAACTGGTTAGAGAGAACATGGGTCTGCACATAAAACTGACTATTATGTTAGATCACATCAGTTTCCGATCTATTAGTCATGTGGAATGCAACACTGTTAAAATTCCAATGTAAGAAATGTATTTCCGGCGTATGACACACATCCTTCTTGCAGGTTTCTCTACGATAAACTATGGTAACAAACTGTAAAATGAAAAAACTACTTCCTTAAAACTTCGGTTCTGCATGATACTTGCACAATATAGCTTTCCAGAGATGTATAGCGCCCACTGTTCACATCCAATCACGGTTAAGAAATTATACTATTCCCACATCAGTTCTATATAAATTGATCGTTAGTAACAGAGAATAACTCTTACAAGGAAACAGATAAACGCATAGGAACGGCGTTTGATATATGAAATTACACGTCATGCCGCCACTAACTTTGTAAATAGCACATCTGTCACGCAAATGTATACACGGGGATTGCAGTGCCTCAGAAACACCTATGGATAACTTACAATTATCTTAGTTATGAAACTGAAATCTCGATTTTATACTCAAGATGCGACAGCGGAATGGAGTACATTGCTTAAATCTTCGTTCGTTTAGAGGAATGTGTCGAAACAGGATGGTTATCTTTCATCACACATGAGATGTAAGTCCTCTGATGACCGAGAGGTTTGCTGTTAACGATCGCAAGTAGACAGTGCTCTAACACACACAGAACACGCGGTTGTATGAGAGTCGAATGCAGGCTATTTTACAAAGATGCATCCTGACAGAACATCTGAAAAAATGGTCAAATGACCTGCAGCAACATCTCTCTCTCTCTCTCTCTCTCTCTCTCTCTCTCTCTCTCTCTCTCTATCTATCTATCTATCTAGAATGCATCATCAGTCTACAATTGAATCGCACCTCGTTACAACTCCATCTCAGCCTATCACTCCATCCATTCTCTGTCATCATTTAACGCAGATGTAAGTTTAGAGGCAGATGGTTCTCTGTTTTTGCAGGAAAGCATCAAAGACAGCAGTCAACTCATGTGTATCACTATTACCTCAACAGACACGGTAGAATGCTGCCTCGACGAAAAAAATGACCGTTTCCCTGGTTCCCGATGCTTCCATGTCAACACTTTCTCGTTTTCCTCTTGCTGTCGCATACTCGTTCCCAATTACAAAAATTCGTCTGCACCAACCAAAATACACGCGAGTACATCCTCAATTTCCCCCCATTTCGGTGTATTTTACCTCAATTTATACATATTTTCCGTCATTTTTCGTAACTTTACAGATTTTATGTCACTTCTATCCATGCATTCACGACATCACTTCTCGTTCCGTGTTCTAAAATTGCTTGTAAATGTAGTACACGATGATAGAATGTTGGGGTGATACACATGAATGGACCCTTAGGGACGCGGATCTGCTTCAGACTGCAGAACCTGTATGATGTTGAGTCTTCCTCATTTTCCCGATACGAAACATCACCGCAACTGATCATACTGTCTTTATACTACATTGTGTTGCAGAAGCGGGTTTCCTTTAGCACTGGCCTTACACATCATAAACTGTTGGTGGAGCTACAACAACAAGTTTCCATTTCCATCGCATGGTCAAAACACGGTCCCGTCCCAGTAACTCAGCTTAGGCTGATTCTACATAGGCTGCAGAAGCTGGTAGGTATAGCTCTCTCTGACTTCTGGTCAGTTCCGACTTAAATTGGAAAGCTGCAGGGTGGCAGCACAGAATATGAGGGGTAGTTGCATGATGCATAGGGACTATCTAAAATTTTACTGTAGCAGATACGTTCGAAAAAGGTGACTGGTTTCGAGGTATGAGAGTGCCAGAAATATGATTCTCTAGTGGCTATAATCATTAAAAGACTTCTCCATAGGATCCAACACAGGTATGTGGTTTAATGGAAAAACTTGATCCCAAATCGCAGACAGCATTTCTACCGAAGAGCATAATGTTAGAGATCTAAAAAGTCTGTGTACATTTCTTATGACCTCAATCAGCTACTATATGTGATCCTTCTCAATCAGACATTGCCTGTAACCCAGTGGATATATCGCAGAACCTCTTACTTGGCATCATGGTGGAATAAGTTACAAATTCTGGAGAAATATCTAGTGGCAGCAGGATGGAGTTGCAAATACCTACTTCATACCATGTTCCTTAGCCAAATCGCTTTCTAAATTCGGTATTTTATCACGAGCTTAAGCCCATCGGTGGCGTGTAACCACACTGTTGGTCTCCTAATATACACTCCGGCGATCACCGTCTATATTTAGTGTCACGATATTTGTCTGGAAAAACCACTTCATTTGGAGGTAATGCCATATCTCGATTTATAAAGCCAGTATAGCTTTTAACATTGATACTTTTGTGCACCAGTAGAACCAAGATATATTGTGACAGTAACATGGTCGTTGCGACCGTTTTCTTAACATCTAGCGGCTTGTAAGACGATAACGCCTCTCTTCCTAAGACACTATGGTAACATTCGCAAGAAAACTTATGAGACATGTCCACCCATCACTGAATTTCGCTCAGTATTATTTCGTATCGCTAGGCGATATTGGCGAAGTATTGTACTATGTAGTAGGAGATGCGTGAGTATCACGCTTATAAATTGTGTGTGTGTGTGTGTGTGTGTGTGTGTGTGTGTGTGTGTGTGTGTGTGTGTGCCGCAAAGGGAATGAAAGATTTTCTTTTTACTTGGAAAAGTATGTCAATTCATAAGAATGGTACAGATATTTCTACTTCCAGTGCCACAGCCGTCAGCAGAGGGTATTTCCGATACTTTGGTCATTGACGAGTGTTGTCCAATTGAGACCGCGAACGTAATATTTAACTGTAAGTATAGCGATCAAATATGTATGTGGCTGGTTTCCTAGGACGATTCTGTCTTGGGGGGTACGTGGCATGCAGCAGCGGTGGCCTGTGAAGGGAACGATTCTCGTTTCCAGCTAATGGCAGTAGCTGTCCAAGTGGAAAGGCCTGTTGGGATACTGGTATGTACCTGACCTAACCGTGTTGTCCTCTAGGCGGCTGAATATTAAACTAATAACAGTATGTGTTGGGTAGCCTTCGTGATCATGTGTGCTCTCAATGGAAATGTAAGAAGATTCAATATGGACGTGTGTTTGCGCTGGACCATTATACCCTCCCATGTAAATTGTCCGGTTGAATCCTTCTGCACATTTCCCGTCTTTATTTGGTTGGGAGAATATCGATTGTGGTATGTGTCGTGTGCATCTAGCAAGTGAAAGACGGGTGGAAGACACGTTTGCTGGTTCTCTAGACGTGAGAAACATCTTAGTTGACTTTGTAAATTATAAGGATGATTTAGAATCTGTTATATCACCGACATCAGTATTCGCGAATGGAATAATCAGGTTCCTCTATTTTTTTCTAGTTTTCACGTAAAGGTCTTAGTTTCTACGTACTTTCTCAGAGGTTCTCAGCACGCTCCACCTCGCTTAAGTTTCGGGTTACTAGAGAAACAATTTCCAGTCTATATCTTCATAATTGTAGTGCGCAAACGATTGGTAGCATACTGCTACGTGCTTAACATCGAGAAGTATCGCGAAAATGGTATGATATTCCGAAAAACCATGCGAAAATACATATGTTCTTGCAATCTCAGCATATGGGAGTGGGTGTAGAAGGCAAGCAAGCAAGCATGTAAGGGTCAGAAACAGTAACGCCTTTGTGCATCAGGAACCGACCCAGCCTTTGTACAACAATTTGGAGAGTGGCTTCGGTCGCTGAATGTGCTCTGATCTCGCGTTGGGTCAGTGTGTGTGTTGGGGCGAATGACTTGTGACCGTCGGCTGCGGTGGATGACCGCCCGACCTCGCAGAAAATATCTAGTGCTGTGAGAAATATATACGGTACAGTTGCTTATGCTGCCTGTCTTTGATAGCTATATGCACGATGCAGGAGTGGCGATTTTGCATGGCGCAGGATACGAATTGTGTGTGTTTACTACATCGATGTGATACGTGGAGATCGGGTTCACGCTGAAATATTCAAGCTTCCATCGTCAGTGGCAGAGCAGTGTAACTGAGGAAGTGTCTTCCCATATTTGACTGTCCATAGACAATTTTTGCAAGGTTTAACTGTCAGTGCAATATGGCGATCTGTACAAAATACACTCCTGGAAATTGAAATAAGAACACCGTGAGTTCATTGTCCCAGGAGGGGGAAACTTTATTGACACATTCCTGGGGTCAGATACATCACATGATCACACTCACAGAACCACAGGCACATAGACACAGGCAACAGAGCATGCATAATGTCGGCACTAGTACAGTGTATATCCACCTTTCGCAGCAATGCAGGCTGCTATTCTCCCATGGAGACGATCGTAGAGATGCTGGATGTAGTCCTGTGGAACGGCTTGCCATGCCATTTCCACCTGGCGCCTCAGTTGGACCAGCGTTCGTGCTGGACGTGCAGACCGCGTGAGACGACGCTTCATCCAGTCCCAAACATGCTCAATGGGGGACAGATCCGGAGATCTTGCTGGCCAGGGTAGTTGACTTACACCTTCTAGAGCACGTTGGGTGGCACGGGATACATGCGGACGTGCATTGTCCTGTTGGAACAGCAAGTTCCCTTGCCGGCCTAGGAATGGTAGAACGATGGGTTCGATGACGGTTTGGATGTACCGTGCACTATTCAGTGTCCCCTCGACGATCACCAGTGGTATACGGCCAGTGTAGGAGATCGCTCCCCACACCATGATGCCGGGTGTTGGCCCTGTGTGCCTCGGTCGTATGCAGTCCTGATTGTGGCGCTCACCTGCACGGCGCCAAACACGCATACGACCATCATTGGCACCAAGGCAGAAGCGACTCTCATCGCTGAAGACGACACGTCTCCATTCGTCCCTCCATTCACGCCTGTCGCGACACCACTGGAGGCGGGCTGCACGATGTTGGGGCGTGAGCGGAAGACGGCCTAACGGTGTGCGGGACCGTAGCCCAGCTTCATGGAGACGGTTGCGAATGGTCCTCGCCGATACCCCAGGAGCAACAGTGTCCCTAATTTGCTGGGAAGTGGCGGTGCGGTCCCCTACGGCACTGCGTAGGATCCTACGGTCTTGGCGTGCATCCGTGCGTCGCTGCGGTCCGGTCCCAGGTCGACGGGCACGTGCACCTTCCGCCGACCACTGGCGACAACATCGATGTACTGTGGAGACCTCACGCCCCACGTGTTGAGCAATTCGGCGGTACGTCCACCCGGCCTCCCGCATGCCCACTATACGCCCTCGCTCAAAGTCCGTCAACTGCACATACGGTTCACGTCCACGCTGTCGCGGCATGCTACCAGTGTTAAAGACTGCGATGGAGCTCCGTATGCCACGGCCAACTGGCTGACACTGACGGCGGCGGTGCACAAATGCTGCGCAGCTAGCGCCATTCGACGGCCAACACCGCGGTTCCTGGTGTGTCCGCTGTGCCGTGCGTGTGATCATTGCTTGTACAGCCCTCTCGCAGTGTCCGGAGCAAGTATGGTGGGTCTGACACACCGGTGTCAATGTGTTCTTTTTTCCATTTCCAGGAGTGTAGTTTTTCTGCTGAAAGTCTCGTCTGCAAGAAAAAATGGCGGACAGTGCTCCCACACTGGCGGCAGCAGCAGTGTGGCGGGTAAATTCAGTAAGAGCCTATCAGAATGCTCCAGTCTTTCACAAGGCATCCATTGTGCTGGGACATAGGAGCCCCTACAGACTGGTTTTAACTAGATGAAGGCAAGGTATCAACATAAAGTTCTGAGAGTAACGTGATGTTCAAGTGTTCAAAGACATGTTGAAGCAGACCATCCATCTCTGGCGGGATGCTGCCCCTCATCCACTATTGTGGCATTAAGACATCTCCAGACCAGTAGATGTATGACACCGAAAATTCCAGCCATTTTTCTCTTCTGTAGGACAGTGTTTCGAATTCTGTTTGTGTAATTGTTCTGATTCTCCCCGTCTGTGCTTAGACAGTGCTCTCTTTCCAAACAACAAGAATGCTTTTATGATTGACAGGAAGGGTAGCACAGAATGCCTGGTTAGGACCATCAGGAAGAATGCATTCGGTGTCATTCTGGACTACTTTTGTAAACAGGTCCTGTTAGGGCAAGAATTTCCATGCAGATAAGCTGAAACAACACGAAAGTTCCTACAACAACAAGAACAACAAAAGCGCCAGTTAACTATTTCTGCGACACTTTGCGATTTCTGACAGGTAGACTTTGCTCTTATTTACATAGACATGTGACGTCTGTATAGCACTGACAACCTTTAGCTGCGCCTGCGGGGATGAGGCGCTATGTGAACATCTCACTGAGGGTGATCTGCTGTGTGAACTTCTCGCTGGACCGCAGGTAAAATGGCTGAGTAATCGTGGCAACAACGGTACCTAGGTAGACATGTGTTTCGACAGGTATTTTTCAGGTGTCAAGTGTGAAAGGGATTTCGCCACCTCATGCTCGCGGGACCCGAACAGACACTTGCGCGTGGTTCGGCATCTGAGGACCGCGTCGTCGCTTTCCGGGGGCCGCTGGTGCATCCCGGCTCCTGGGAGTGTGTGCAGTGGTGTTCTGAGCGATCCAGTGGACAGGGGATGGCGGGAGACGTGTGAAGTTAGCACCCCTTTTTCGAGAAATATACATTTTTTTCACAGTTCTTGATAGATGTAGCATAGTTCTAGAGTTCTTTGTACAAAATTTCAATAGTTCTGCAGAATTTAGCGACCAAAACAACAATACTCGAAAAAATTTTCGTATCGAAAATGTTCTTTGGCAGTTTCCGAAAAATGTAAATAAGTACGAGAGTTCTGAGCACAGTTATGAACAGAGCTCCAAGAGTTCTATCGAAAACCCAAGTATCATTTTTTTGTGCAGCTAACAGCTTACGAGATAATTGCAATTTAAGAAGAAAATCTTTTCACTTACTGTGAAGTTGGCACCCTTTTTTTCAGAAATGTATATTTCTTTCACAGTTCTTGACAGGTATGCCATAGTTCTACAGTTCTTTGTACAAAATTTCAATAGTTCTGCAGAATTTGGCGAAGAAAACAACAATATTCGAAAAATTTTTCGTATCGAAAACATTTTTTGTCAATTTTCGCAAAAATTAAACTTGTACAACAGTTCTGAGGACAGTTCTGAACAGAACCCCAAGAGCTCTATCGAAAATCCCAACAACATTTTTCTATGGCGATAATGGTTTGAGATAAATTGATTTAATGTGGGACACACTTTCTTTACGGCAAATATAAATATATTCGTACAACAGTTCTGATGACAGTTCTGGACACCACGTGAAGAGTTCTATCGAAAATCCTAGTGAAATTTTTTTGTGCAGGTAATAGTTTAAGAGGTAATTGCAACTTAATTAAGAATTCCATAAGAGCTCCTACTGTGAAGCTGGCACCCTTTTTTTCAGAAATATAAATTTTTTTCAGAGCTCTTGATAGATAAGTCATAGTTATAGAGTTCTCTGTACAAAATTTCAATAGTTCTGCAGAATTTAGCGAAGAAAACAACAATACTCGAAAAATTTTCGTATCGAAAACATTCTTTGCCAATTTCCGCAAAATGTAAATAAGTACAAGAGTTCTGAGCACAGTTCTGAACAGAGCTTCAAGAGTTCTTTCGAAAATCCAAGTAACATTTTTTACTGCAGCTAATATTTTACGAGATAATTGCATTTTAATGAGAAAATCTTTTCACTTACTGTGAAGTTGGCACCATTTTTTTCATAAATATGTTTTTTTTTCAGAGTTCTTGATAGATATGGCATAGTTCTAGAGTTCTCTGTACAAAATTTCAATAGTTATGCAGAATTTAGCGAAGAAAACAACATTGTATAACATAACTGATTCAGGAACCCTTTCCTTCTGATACAATTCTTACTGTTGCCACAATAAATCACTTGTGCATAGATTCCAACGGTACTGATCATTACAAAAATACAACCATTAACCAGCGGCGCACATTTCTTGCAGCGTTGTACAAAGCATTCGGCTTATCCGCTGTGAAAATACCACACTTAACGCTATTTTAAAATTTACGGTGGATGACTTCCGTTTATCTACAATGTCAGCATCTATCGAATTATCTTCATGCAAACGTGATGCCTGGATCACTCACTTCCCCTTTTTAGGTACGGAGGAAACTAGAGTTCAGTCTTGTGGAAGCCAAAAAAGGAAATGTGGGCATCCCTTCTTTTACTGATAGCAAACTCTAGAGAAATCTCCACGCTTGTTTTTCTTCATCATGCCAACAAAAGAAAAATTCTCCCTTCATAGCTCTATTATCATTCCAGTACTAGTAAACCAGTTGTCCGCTTTCACATTTCGACCTGACTGATATATAGGTTTACACAGTCACAGAACATCAAAATGTTTATTGCTCAGTTGGTAAATCCTTCTGGTTGCAACACAGCGTATATTTCCAAATTGTACAGGTAAAATACTTAAGAATCCACACTTAAGAATCCATACTCGTTTGTTTTGATTGATACATATTGGCGAAAACTGTACCTTCCACAGAATCCTTCCAGCTTCTTGTCTACTGTAACATTTTCTCCAAGGGTGTAAGATTTGTGGTAGTTGCGTACAAACACAGTAAATATTTCCCGAATAGCTGTTAGCTTGTCTAATTGTCTCCTTTCATCACGAATAGCGCGACTGTAAAATCTAAGGCTCTCCAGAATAAATTTGAAACGTTTTATGTTCATTTGCGAGGTGAATTTTTTCAATGCCATCACCATCAGTTCCACACAGATCTTCCAGGCTTTATCTGTTACTTTTGTTAACAACAATTAAAAACAAGAGATTCATGAAGGCTTTCAGTTCAATATCATCTATTGATTTTACCCCTCTCTCACGCTGAAATGAGGCTTTGATGCTCTCAAAATTCTGATTGGAATACAAAACTACAATAGACAAATATCGTTATCTATGAGGTAATTACAGCATCACAAAGCTGCTTTGGCTGCACCTATTGGTACAGGTAAATTTCGAATAATATTATGCTCTTCGATAATTTGGATTTCTTCAACACTATCTAGTACTTCCCACTTACAATAATAAAATTCCTATAAAATAACGCAACCACGCGCAGTGTATTAATCTGAAATTTGACGTTCAGACAGCGGACACTGACTATTAAACAGTTCAAACAGAATTTAAGTGCAGTTTACATTCTGGATTAGCTTTGTACTACTTACTACGTTGATAAACAAATAAATTAATCGCTGAAATGAAATACGAAAGGGCACAGTGGATAAAAACGAGCAATCGGCTCATATCTCATCAAGAGAGCATTAGCGTCGATACTGAATCATACAACAATGAAAGGCACACATGAAGTGTATACTTTTAGAATCAGGAAGAACCAGATGAATTTTATTACGTAAAACAGTAATTGTTTTGAGCTCTCATGACATCCAGGACCCACTAACAGCTAAAAATATGCCCAGGACCCTCATGGATGACAGTTATGTGGCAACATCACCAGCCGCTAGGATACATAAAAACATGTGCTGTGTGTAACGAATAAATTTGAAATTGCTGTCGTTAATATTGTTGCAAACATTTGTTCTAGTTAGAAAGGAAGTGTGGAAGTTTGATGAGTTACACTACAGCGAGAGTTAAAAGTCTTTACAATGTATAGAAATGTAAGTATATTTACTGAATATATCGTACAAACGAACTAAGTAGTATGTTTAAATCCTAATTCAATACATGACTGATAGAGGTGTTATAATGTTGAGGGGATACAGTATTAAAGTTAATAAGAAGTTCGAAATTTGTAAATAAGAACCTCGTTTATTTGGTCCTCAGTAATCCGGATTTCCGGTTTATCCGGATTCATATTTTGTTTCCCTTGGTATTTTTCTCTTTTTTTTTTCCTGTAACACGAAGATGTGTAGTCGGTGAGGTACATAGGCTGCTTATCACTAGGCCGGTAATTTAGTCTAGTACTGAGTGATAAGGAACTCGGAGTGTGTGAATGACATTGTTTCTCAAGTATTGTACATTAATATAACGGTGTATTGATGCCCATCAAGTAAGTTGCAAGGTAACCACGCTAACAGCACTCCACCACAGCTCATTGTACCTCTGGTGCGATTCTCGACAGGTGTGACACCATCTGGTTAGTGGCGCGTGTGAATGTATCTGCTCTCTCAGCCATCTGTTTGTTTTGCACTGGCGAGCCTTCTCTCCTTGAATCATCTAAGCGTGCACATCCCACGCTTCCACCTACAGTTACTACAGTCAGTCTTAAGAAGGTGTACTGGCATTTGTATAGTGCTGAACATTTAGACTTTTTGTATTTAGTAGAATATACATCCGGGTTCTCGATTTTCGGTTTTCCAAAATAAAAGTGAGAATTTACGATCGTACTCATAGCTGTACTTCCAGCAGTACTTTATCTCCTGCGTTCCCAATTTCGTAGAAGTTGTCCTACGAAAATTGCAGAAGAAGCACTCCTGGACGAAAGGATATTGTGACGATATTCTTTCGTCACAGCCTGGGGTTAGAGACCCGGTCCGGCACACAGTTTTTATCTGCCAGTAAGTTTCACATCGGCGCACACCCACTGCAGAGTGAACACACAATCTATTTCATAATCTACTGGCACCATTAAAATGTTATGAGGGTTTTTAAAAGAACTCTTTCGGTGCTATCCAGAACTGTCAGAAAAAGGGTTGTGCCAATATATTATAATGTAGACCAAGTGGGTCTCTGGAAAATGCTATTATCTCATTAACTGTTATCCCCACAAAAAATGTTATTACAGTTGTCGGTAGAACTCTTAGGGTCGTATTAAGAAATGCCATCAGATCTTTTGTACGAATTTATTACTTTTACATGACAAAAGTGAGTCCCACATTAATTATCTCATATAATGTCATCGTCACAAATAATGTTATTATAGTTTTTGGTAGAACTCTGTGGGTGATATTCAGAACTGTCATCAGAACTATTCTACGAATTTTGCTATATTAGATAAAGTGAGTATCAGATTAAAACAATTATTGTATAAACTATTATCGCCACAAAAATGTTCTTATCATTTCAATGCAACTCTTCCGCTGCTCTCCAGAACTGCCAACAGAACTGTTATACAAATTTATTTTTTCCAAACTGACAAATAATTTTTTACCATACCAAAATTTTGCTGAGTTAATGTTTTCTTCCCAAAATTCTGTAGAACTATTCGTGTTTTGAGCAGGGAAATCTAGAACTATTGCATATAAATCAAGAACTGTGAAAAAAATTTATATTTATCGTAAAAGGGGTTCAAACTTCGCGGGAAATGCTCATAAGCATTCCTTAATAAAGGCAGTTACTACGTAAACAATTACCTGCACAGAATATGTTACTAGTATTTTCGACAGAACTCTTACAATGCTATCCAGAGCTGGCATCAGAGCATACGAACAGACATAATTTTTTTTTTTAGTAAGAGTGCCCCACAATTAATCAATTACCATACAAACTATTATAACCACAAAAAATGTTATTATGATTATCGATAGAAGTCTTGAGGTGTTGACTACAACCGTTCATCAAAACTGTTGAACGAATTTACTTTTTCTGTGGAGAAAGTGGGTCTAACATCAAAGCAGTTACCGTATAAACTATCATCGCTACAAAAAGATATTATTAGGATTTTCGATAGAGCTCTTGGTATTCTGTTCAGAACTGTTGTACGAATTTATTTTTTGCGAAAATTGACAAAGAATGTATTCGATAAGAAAAATTTTTCGAGTATTGTTGTTTTCTTCGCTAAATTCTGCAGAACTATTGAAATTTTGTACAGAGAACTCTATAACTATGACTTATCTATCAAGAGCTCTGAAAAAAATTTATATTTCTGAAAAAAAGGGTGCCAGCTTCACAGTAGGAGCTCTTATGGAATTCTTAATTAAGTTGCAATTACCTCTTAAACTATTACCTGCACAAAAAAATTTCACTAGGATTTTCGATAGAACTCTTCACGTGGCGTCCAGAACTGTCATCAGAACTGTTGTACGAAAATATTTATATTTTCCGTAAAGAAAGTGTGTCCTACATTAAATCAATTTATCTCAAACCATTATCGCCATAGAAAAATGTTGTTTGGGATTTTCGATAGAGCTCTTGGGGTTCTGTTCAGAACTGTCCTCAGAACTGTTGTACAAGTTTAATTTTTGCGAAAATTGACAAAAAATGTTTTCGATACGAAAAATTTTTCGAATATTGTTGTTTCCTTCGCTAAATTCTGCAGAACTATTGAAATTTTGTACAAAGAACTGTAGAACTATGGCATGCCTGTCAAGAACTGTGAAAGAAATATACATTTCTGAAAAAAAGGGTGCCAACTTCACAGTAAGTGAAAAGATTTTCTTCTTAAATTGCAATTATCTCGTAAGCTGTTAGCTGCACAAAAAAATGATACTTGGGTTTTCGATAGAACTCTTGGAGTTCTGTTCAGAACTGTGCTCAGAACTGTTGTACTCATTTACGATTTGCGAAAATTGACGAAGAATGTTTTCGACACGAAACTTTTTTCGAGTATTGTTGTTTTGGTCGCTAAATTCTGCAGAACTATTGAAATTTTGTACAAAGAACTCTAGAACTATGCTACATCTATCAAGACCTGTGAAAAAAATGTATATTTCTCGAAAAAGGGGTGCTAACTTCACACGACTGATGGCGGGCGGTGCGTACTTCGCGATCGAAAGATTTTTAACTGTGTAATTTCGGGTGATGTATGTTTCATGATGGTACTCCTTGCGCAATTCAAATAAAAAGAATGGCGATCGATTTAATTACTTCTTACAAGACCTGCATCTCTCCAATCAGCAGATAATTGTGAGCAAGAAAAATCCAACCACCGCAAACTGAGTTTTTTTATATAAATAAAAAAATACCCTTGAATTTCCCTTCATCAGATCCTTCCTCTGCAATACAGAGTTGCCAATTTCCAGGTAGAGGAGGGGAGGGGCTAAGGGGTAGCAGGAATGAGGCGGTCAGTGGGAGGGTTTGTGGTGTCACCGCCAGACACCACACTTGCTAGGTGGTAGCCTTTAAATCGGCCGCGGTCCGTTAGTATACGTCGGACCCGCGTGTCGCCACTATCAGTGATTGCAGACCGAGTGCCACCACACGGCAGGGCTAGAGAGACTACCTAGCACTCGCCCCAGTTATACAACCGACTTTGCTAGCGATGGTTCACTGACAAAATACGCTCTCATTTGCCGAGACGATAGTTTAGCATAGACTTCAGCTACGTCATTTGCTACGACCTAGCAAGGCGCCATTATCAGTTACTATTGATATTGTGAATCACGTACCGTCAAGACCGACGTTCATCATTAATGGATTAAGGTTAAGTATTTCACCAGCTACGTCCGTTTTTCTAAATTCTAATTTCCTTGTCCTGTTCCAGACCTCACGTCAGCCTGCGTGAGCTAAAACGCGTGCATTTCGGCCTCCTCTAGTAACACGGTGTTGGCTCTCCTGCCTCAATAATTCTTTAAATAAATAGATAAACTATATTCCATACACTGCCTTGAATCCCATAAGTTGTTTAAATAAACAATATTCCACATATCGTCTAAATTGTTAAAACAAAATTCCATACAGTGCACTCAATTTCCAGACAAATTCTTTAACTAAATCAAATGATTATATTCCATACACTGCGATAAATAATTAAATAATATTCTATACATTGTCTAAATTGTTTTAACAATATTCCATAAACTACAATAGAATACCCAGCAAATGACCAGTCAACTGAGTCTTTATCTCGCCAATTTTTGGAAGGTAGGGTGGAAGGGGTGGTGGTTTATCAGAGGGTGAGAGGTTAATTATTTGACCAATTTAATTAAGTAGTCAATCAAACTGATAAGAGTGAGATGAGGTATTCCAGTAACTCAGACCTAAAAGTGTACCTGTAGGAGCGAGGGGGAGGAGGTGGTATAGAGGTTTCCTGGGAGGTGTGGGGGGGGGGGGAGTAGGGGGCGGGTTAAGGACATTCAAAAGGAAGGATCGTTTTAGCATAACAATAGGCTCTGTCAATCAAAGGAGAAAAATAGGTTTGCCTCTGAGTGCATACCTGCCCCTGCTGTAGGGAACCCGCACTAACAAAATACTCTGATGTCGCCCCTGTCCCCCAACTACTGAAGCTATGCAAGGATAATGAGACCATCTCTGTACAAGGCTCTTCGAGAGGTAGGTAAAAGGAGTTTATAGACTTTCACGGCAATTGCTAGAAGAAAGATATCAGTTGCAGAATGACGATAATAGCAATGGTGATCTATCCAACTTTAGGCACCTCTGCCTGAGTTTGCACTTTCTGTGACACTTTATTTCCTTCTAATAACACAGGGAATTGCCGGTCGGTGTGGCCGAGCGGTTCTAGGCGCTACAGTCTGGAACCGCGCGAACGCTACGGTCGCAGGTTCGAATCTTGCCTCGGGCATGGATGTTTGTGATGTCCTTACGTTAGTTACGTTTAAGTAGTTCTAAGTTCTAGGGGACTGATGACCTCAGAAGTTAAGTCCCATAGTGTTCAGAGCCATTTGAACCATTTTGAACACAGGGAACTCATCGAGCCAACTGAAGTTATCAGGGTCTTCCTGGCGCTTCCAACAGCCTCAGGTATTTCCTCGTACTATAGGTTACCAGAACGAACAGGTAATCTCACCGAACTTGCATGTTGTACTTGCGTTGGCCATTTATAAGTCTTCCGCTTTTGCCTTTCCTCAGTGTGTGAATTAACTTACACAACCAGTTAGAAAGGTCATACAGTTTACGTAGACTTAGACCTTCGGGTTCCATGCTAAATTGCAGGTCCCTCTATAAAAATAAGGGGCCGTCAAATGAAAACGAAACACACGAAAAGAAACCAAGTACACTAGTCATTATTTCAAAAGTAAGTGTCAAAGCTGTTAACACATTCACCTCCCAAGAGACAGTATGGTCAGCGCCTGCATGGAAAAACGTTTGCGGCTGCCTACAGAACCCGATTGCATCCAGTTGTGCGCCACTTCGTCCGAAACAAATCGCCGGTCACGAATGTCTCTCTTCAGGGCTCCATAAATATGGAAATCGCAAAGGGAGAAATGGGGACTGTATGAAGGATGTGTAAGGGATTCCCAGATATACTTCTGCAGCGGAGTCGAAACAATTCTGGCAGCATGTGGGAGGGCATTATCCCGCCACAGAATGATGCCGTTTGTCAATATTCCTATGCATTTGGACTTTATGGTGAGCTTCAATTTTTGCAGAGTGCCCACGTACCGTTGTGCCTTAATTATGGCACACCGTTCCAGAATGAACAGCGGCTCCATGACGGCAAAGAAAATGGTCACCATAACTGTCCTGGAGCTGACGTATGTTGTCTTGACTACGCTGCAAAAGTTTCGCTCGGAAGGCCTTACACATTCTCCGAACAGTCCCGATCTCGCCCCATATTTTTTGAGCCCAGAAAAAGACATACGTGGCCATCAATTTGCTTCGAACGAAGAGATTCAAGACTGCGTACAACGATGGTTCCGTAGGTAACTGCAAACGTTTGTTCATGAAGGCATTGAACATCTTGTCTCAAAGTGGGATAACTGTACTAACAGTTATGGCGATTGTTTTTGAAATAATATACAGTTTGGTTACTTTTCTCCCATCTGTCTTACTTTCATTTGATTGTCCCTTATAGACGGTCACGTTACATCACGGGGCGCGGAAGGCAGAGCTGTGTCGCATCTTCAGGGACGCAAAGGCATTTCTCAGCTGGGTTTAATATTTTCACTGCTCTTGTTGTTGCTAGATGTAAAAAAACCACCCATCACATATTGTTGACAACGCAACAGAGGCGCTTGTAGTATGTGTCTCGAGTCTGAAGTCTGGCTTTCCGAAACCAGTTGCTTCACTGAGAAATGCCCATGGGCTTGTATCATGAAAAATATAAAAAAGGACATAATAAATAAGTCACTTAACCTCCTTGACATTTCTAAATTTTTTGCGAATAAGTGGAATTAATAACTAATTGGTTCTCGGTAAATAATATCATTTAACTATGAAAAAAAAATTTCAGTCAGTTGTGTACAAGGTAGGATGTACCATCATCAACAACAATAGAATACAGGGAAAAGTAAGTACAGGGTGATCATGAAGTCCAGTTATCCTCTGTCGTATGTCCACATATTTACAGATGATCACACTCTATAAATGTGGGACTGTGGCAGAGAACAACTTTGAGGTAGTGTAACTATTATTTATTCCAAAGTATCTGTGTGTATACAACGTCTTTATAAGAGAGTATGATTTTCCTCCGTGTACGATGTGAAGTTCTCCTCAACATCACTGCTGTGATAACAGTAAATGCAAGTCGAACAGCAGTCTTAAGTTCGTCAACTGTCGCGTAGCGTTGGGCAGCAACTTCTATTTTATGGATTCCCGTAATTCATTGTCCCAAAATACATGTATTTAAAAAAGCAGACAAAAATTCGCTCGACTGCTTTCTAAGAGACAGTTTCCACTCCTTCCAATCTGATTTTGGGAACGTAGACCAGATGTGGGTCGAATTCAGAGAAGTAGTGTCGACGGAATTTAAGATAAATATACCAAATAAATTAATAAGAGGGGGGGGGGGGTACTGATCCCTCATGGTACACAAAATAAGTCGCAACACTATTGCAAAAACATCGAAAAAAGAATGCCAAAATTAAAAGGACGCAAAATACCCGAGACTGGCGAACTTTTAAAGAAGCTGGAAATTTAGCGCGAACTTCAATGCGAGATTCTGTTAATAGTTTCCACAACGAAATTCTGTCTCAGAATCTGGCAGAAACCCCATAGTGATTCTGATCGTATGTAAAGTGCACCAGTGGCAAGACGTAATCAATACCTTCGCTGCCTGATAACAATGCTGATTTTATTGGTGACTGTCACTAAAGAAGAGTTATTAAACATGGTTTGCTAAAATTCCTCCACAAAAGAAGAGGAAGCAAATTTTCCGGAATTCGACAAAAGAACAACTGTCGACGTGAGTATCTTAGAAGTAGATATCTTCATTGTAACGAAGCAGCTTAAAACGTTCAAGAAAGGCAAGTCTTCCAGAACAGAAAGGATACCACTCAGGTACCTTTCAGATTATGCTGATTTGATAGCTCTATACAATCGCTCGCTCGTCCAAAGAACTGTACCGAGAGACTGGAACACCGAAACCCAAGAAAGGAAATTACACACCCATACCACTAACGTCGATTTGCAGTAGAATTTCGGAAAATATATTGTGCTTGAACATTATGAATAATCTCGGAGAAAACGATTTATTGACAAATAGCCAGCGCGGATTTACTAAACATCGTTCTTGTTAAACGCACGAAGTAATTAGATCTATCAACAGGAGACGTCAAGTCGATTCCATTTTTTAGATTTCCAAAAGGTTTTTGACATTGTTCCTCGCAAGCGACTTTTGATTAAGTTGCATGCTTATGGTATTGTCTCATTTGTATGACTGGTTTCGTGATGTCCTGTCAGAAAGGTCACAGTTCGTAGTAATTACAGGAAAGTCATCGAGTAAAACAGAAGTAATATCTGGTGTTCCCCATGGAACTGTTATAGCCCCTCTGCAGTTCCTGATCAACATAAACGATTTGGGAGACAATCCGAGTAGCCATCTTAGACTATTTGCAGATGATGCTGTCGTTTACAGTCTTGTAAAGTCATTAAATGGTCAAAACCAGTTACAAAATGATTTAGACAAGATCTATAGGGTGACAATTATTGAACTATACGAAAAAAGACATAAATTAATTGCAAACTACGGTATGCACACACTTTATTCAACATGTAAACGTCACTACAGGTATTCGGAATTATGTTATGGAATGATCGATATGCCTACCATCATTGACGGCTGTTTTCTAGTCAGCAATTGTTTTGGGGTTAAAGCTGTACACCTTATGTTTAATATGGCCGACAAAAAGGTGTCGCATGTGTTCAGGTCCGGAGAATATGGCGCCCAATCGAGGCACTTGCCAGTGACCTGGATTAATAGAAGCAGCAACAGATTACATTCGTGTGGGGTTTGTGGATGTTTTGCAGCGCCATGACCAGCCCTGTTTTAATACGGCTGTCAACCGTGTTAACAGAGAGTTGGGGGGGGGGGGGGGGGGGTACTGATGCCAGAAACTAAATCTCATATCTGTGCTGTGCCTGTTGATGCAATTGGGAGGTGGTGTTCCACTAGTCATGGCCTGCACCTGAACAGGAGGGGAAAGAATAGATTAGTTGATCTTCTTGCAGAAAATGTAAGGGGGGGCCACATGCACCCAAGCCAAAATATCTATGATTACTGGAGTCAGAGGGACACATTTTTTAGGCTAGAGTCAGGTTACAGACAGAGAGTATTAAAAGATATTAAAACAGAACAGTGCCATAATGTCTGCATCAGTATCCAAACAAATAAAATTTGTGCGTTTCATCAGAACATAAGATGATTGAAAAATAAGATAGATGAGCTTCTTGTATGGCTAGAAAATGGGGTAAATTCTGAAGGTATATATGTTTTGTCTCTCTCTGAACACCATGTAACCGCATTGATGGAGAAGTAAAATTTAAGGATTACAGATTAGCATCTTATTCATGTAGAGTCAACATGGAAAAAGGAAGAGTTGCTACTTACATAAAAACTGGACACAAAGTCAAAAATATTGAAACAAATAGTTTTTGTGTAGATCAGATCTTTGAGGCATGTGCTTGTGAGTTGCTACTGCAATGTACTTGCCGGCCGCGGTGGTCTCGCGGTTCTAGGCGCGCAGTCCGGAACCGTGCGACTGCTACGGTCGCAGGTTCGAATCCTGCCTCGGGCATGGATGTGTGTGATGTCCTTAGGTTAGTTAGGTTTAAGTAGTTCTAAGTTCTAGGGGACTGATGACCACAGCAGTTGAGTCCCATAGTGCTCAGAGCCATTTTTTTGCAATGTACTTCTGTAATACTTGTAACAATCTACAGATCCCCTCAAGGCAACTTTCAGCTTTTCATGAAAAATCTAGAGGCATTATTGAGCTAACTCTCAGACAAAAAGAAGCAGTTTGTGGTTTGTGGTAATTTTAATGTAGATTTCTTAAAAGATACGGATAGGAAAAATGAGCTAGAATCTTTGTTTGGTTGTTTCAATGTAGTATCTGTCGTAAATTTTCCAACTCGTGTGCAGCAGGATAGTAGGTCAATTATCGATAACATTTTCATAGACAGTACTCAGGCAGAAACAATTAATGTGTAGCAAATTGTTAATGGGCTATCTGATCATGATGTACAGTTAATAGAAATAACACATATATCACCTTACAGGCTTCAGGCAGGTTCATACAAGGCAGGGAGGCTTATTAATGCGAACAGGGTACAGAGTTTTAAGAGCAGCCTAGAAGAGGTAGAATGGGATGAATTACACACAGAAAATGATGCTGATGCCAAATTCAATTTATTCCACCGTAAATTTGTCTCAATATTTGAGAGTTGCTTTCCTGAAACGTTATCAAAAACAGTCATGACAAAGTTAAGTAGGCCATGGATTACCAAGGGAATTAAGATATCGAGTAAGAGGAAGAGGGAAATATATGGACAGGCCAGAATAAGTCGGGATCTGACGTTACTTGCTTACTACAACAGATACTGTAATATTTTAAGGAAAGTCATTAAGAAGTCGAGAAGCTTATGTGTTCTGATAGAAATTAATAATGCTGATAATAAGATTAAAACTATATGGAATATTGTCAAATGGGAGACGGGGCAGCTTGACAGTGCACAACATACCATAGCAATAAAGCTAAATGATGATGTTGTGAGTGATAATTCACAACTTGCAAGTATTTTTAACAATCATTTTCTCAATTTAGTAGCAAAAATAGGGTTAAAGGGTTCAGTTGAAGAAGCAAAATAATATGTTAAAAATGTCGTTCCTCAGGACTTATGGCCTTTAGAAATAACACCAACATCCCCCACTGAAATTAAGGGAATTATATATATACTAAAAAACAAGAGCTCATGTTGTGTTGATGGAGTCTCTAACAGAATTTTGAAGTGTTATTCTAATTTAATAAGTGGAGTCCTTAGTGATATACGTAATGCTTCGCTGGCACAGGGAATTTTTCCAAACAGATTGAAATACACAATTGTCAAACTTCTTCATAAGAAAGGGGACAAGAGTGACTTAAATAGTTATAGACTAATCTCATTGCTGACTTCATTTTCTAAAATATCCGAAAAAGTTACATATTCAAGAGTAGTTTGACAGTTAAGTGAAAATAATTTACTTAGCATGTCACAGTTCCGATTCTGGAAGGGTTACTTGACTGAGAATGCTATCTACACATTTACCCATCACATTGTACAAGGCCTAGATAATAAATTATTGACAGTTGGCATTTTTTGTGATCATTCCAAGGCATTTAACTGTGTGGATCATGTAACATTCTTAGAAAAACTCAGGTTTTGTGGAATTGAAGACTATACACACAGCTGGCTTAAATCATACTTAACGAACAAAAAGCGAAAAGTTGTGCTGAATAACACAAATAATGTTGGGAGGGTGGTAAATTCTAGTAAACGGGGAGTTATCACAAAGGGGGTCCCACAGGGTTCAATTTTGGGTCCTCTGCTGTTCCTTATTCATGTGAGTGACCTCTCACTTAACGTTCAGCAAGCAGAACTAGTACTTGTTGCAGATGACATGAGTGTTATAATAAATCTCAATCCAGAAAAAGCAGCTGAAGATATAGTTAAGGATATCTTTCAAAAAATTATTAAGTGGTTCTCAGAAAATGGACTCTCCCTTAATTTTGAAAAAAAAAAACTCACTGTATCCAGTTATGTACACCGAATAGCGTCATACTGAGAATTGATGTAGCATATGAACAGGGCTCAGTTAACAGGATAGATTTCTCCAAATTTTTGGCTGTTCACATTGATGACAACTTGAAGTGGCAGAAGCATATTACTGAGCTTCTCAAAAAATTAAGCTCAGCTTCTTTCACTCTTCATATAATCGCTAGTCTTAGTAATAAACAGATCAGCCTCCTAACGTACTTTGCATATTTCCACTCAATAATGTCTTATGGAATAGTTTTCTGGAGTAACTCACCACATAGACATAAAGTATTGACTGCACAACAGAGAGCAGTGAGTATAATTAGTGGTGCTCACCCAAGGACGTCATGTAGGCACCTATTCAAGGAGTTGCGTACTTAAACTGTACCATTAGAGTATACGTATTCGCTAATCCATCTCAATTTGCGAAGAACAGTGATGTTCATACTTACAACACTAGAGGGAAATATGACCTTTCCTATCTGTTATTGAAGCTGTCAGTTGCTCAAAAACGAGTACATTATTCAGCAACAAAAATCTTTGATCATTTGCCCAACAGCATAAAGTGTCTGGCAGGTAGCAGATCAAGTTTTCAATCTAGCTTAAAATCATTTCTTTTGGACAACTCCTTCTATTCCATGGACGAGTTTCTGTTTCAGAACTGATTAAAAAAATAAAAAATAAGTTACTTCTAAATGTAGTTGAATGTGTAGAACTAAAAATTTCAGTAATATTAATATTAGCACTATTTGTGTGTGTATATATATCTTGTAATCTGACTTGTTCCACATCATATCGATAAAATAATCGTGAAAATTATCTACAGAATATGACATAACTAAACTAATGCCAGAATGCGGCCCCCCAAGGTGCTCCTTCAGGACATCAAATACTCTCCTGTTTTAATGTGGTCGAGCTCCATCTTCCTTGAAGCACATCTTGTCGAAATCAGGGTCACTTTGGATAAAGGGGATGAAATAATCTTCCAAAACCTTCAAGTACCGTTCGGTAGTCATCGTGCCATCAAGTAATATCGCACCGATTATTCCGTGACTGGACATTGCAGATCATACTGTCACCTGTTGAGGGCGAAATGCGGATTCTCAGTCCCCCAAATGCTCCAATTTTGGTTATTGACGAACCCATCGAAATGAAAGTGGTCTTCGTCGCATGCACGCACATACTAATTCCCATCATGCCCCACGGCTAACCATGCAGTTTGAACGTGATAACGCAAACCGTTCAGAAGTTATGACAATTTTATTTCATATAGTTGAATAATTGTCACCCTGTATGTAAGGCGCGAAAAGTGGCAATTGGCTTTAAGTAGTGTGTAGTCATCTGCACGACTATTAAAAGGAATCCGCTATATTTCGGTGACACGATTAATCACACGAATCTAATGGCTGTGAATTCAACGAAATACTTGAGGATTACAATTACGAGTAATTTAACTTGGAATGATCACGTAGATAATGCTGTGGAGAAAGCAAACCAAGGACTGTGTTCTATAGGCAGAGCACTTAGAAAATGCAACAAGCCTACTAGAGATTCTGCTTACACTGTGCTTGTTCGCCCTCCTCTGGATGCGTGGTGTGGCATACACGTCAGATAGGAAGGTCATCGAAAATGTTCTAAGAAGAGTAGGTCGTTTTATATTTTTTGCAAAGTGGAGGAGAGAGTGCCACAGAAATGGTAAGCGAACTGAGGTGGCAAAGAAAGACGTCTCTCGTTGCGGCAGGATTTTCTCATGAAATTTCAATCACCAACTTTGTCCTCAGAGTGTGAAAATATTTTTTTGCGGCTACATAGGGAGAAATGATCATCATAATAAAATAAGAGCAATTGGAGCTCGCACCGAAAGATTCAAGCGTTTGTTTTTCCCACTCGCTGTTCGAGAGTGGAAAGGTAGAGAAATAACTTCCGATGAATCCTCTGCCAGACACTTAATTGTGAATTACAGATAATCATGTAGATGTAGATAGATGTAAGTAAAACACATGGAACGGAAGGTTCTCTACAATTTGTACAAAAATCGGACTGCATTTATAAAGAGCCGGAGGACTGCCCGGTTCTGTTACGGTTTTTTTTTCTGGCAAAGTTAGTTGTACATCCACAGTTACGCACAGAGTATGAATAGGTTGGCCGAAACACACGTCTTGTATGGGTTCACTGAAGGCGATGGAAAACCTTATGCTGGGCCATCCCATGACATCGACAACCATGACAGCATTACCTTTCCATCCAAACACAGGCGTCCTAGGGCTGTTGGATTACTCTGTTTTCTGTTGTACGTTTTGGTGATTTACTATTGCAGTCTTTTTCACAGTTGTGAAGGCAGTTTCGCAGAACCAACTGTATATCCAGGCCTAACGTTGCAAAGCAATATGAAATGGAACAAGCATTTAAGGATTGTAGTAGTGGACTTCGATTTATTGGGAGAACTTTAGAAAGATTTGGTTCATCATGTAGGACACAAGTGCGACCCATCCTTAAGTACTCCCTGAGTGTTTGGGATTCGAGCCAGGACAGATTAAATGAAGACTACAAAGCAATTCAGAGGTGGTGCCCTATATTTGTTACTAGGAGGTTCGAAAATCAAGCAAGTATTACGGAAAAGCTTCAGGAATAGAAATCCCTGGAGCGAAGACAATGTTTGAATATTTTAGCATCCTGCAACATAAAATTGAATTAACCCATGCCAGATATTAGCCTTGTGAAACTTAAAATGTTAGTACTAGAGTACATAGTCATAAGACTGCGTCACTTGTACTAATGTTTTGCCGTTAGGTCACACCAACGGGCCAGACAAGTGGGCCGCGGCGCTGAGTCGTAAACAGGCGCCGCGGGCAGCCAACACAGCGATCTCGGCTGGTGGTCGCGTGCATGCGCGTATGGAGTAATAAAAACTTAAAACCAGTAAATGTTAACTGAAATTATTATACAAAATAGCTTATTACAATAGTTCGGACTATTAATGGCATTAAAACCATAAGTCACTGAGGTTACCGTTCCATGAAAGGCAAAAGACATAAAAAGTGTACTGTACAAAAGTATGAATAAACATTAGTTGGTAACATTATTTGTTACAACAGCTAGAAATGTTACTGGCACATAAACCATAATAACTGACGTGAAGACAATGTTCTTTTCGAGGAACACATTTGAGAAAATTTAGAGAACCGAAATTTGGAGCTGACTGGAGCACGATTCTAATGCCGCCAACGTATTTTTCGCTTAAAGACCATAAAGATACGAGAATATCTATGTAAATGTAGTAGTAGATAGGGCTAACATATCGAATGAATCGTAACTGTATTATTGTGCCAACTCTGTAACGAGGCTCAGGAAACCACACGTCGCTTATAGCAAAACATTCATATTCCTGAACAACCGAATTTTTTTCGATGCAGTTCGGGTTAATCCTATGCAGATGACCGTAGTTCTGTCGTCATACTGGTACTTGTAAGAGGATCTAAAGGTGCAGCAGAACCATTAACAGAGTCAAAATATAAACTACTGTAGCACTGACATTACTGACAGCAATCTGAACGTATGAATGAGAATTACAGCCAAAATCTGGCAATCAAGAGGAATAAACAGCCTTCAAGCCCAATTACGATGTTAATAATTCTTGCATACATGACACACAAAGGATCTAGCAAGGCTGTTTTCTTCCATAATGAGGCATATGGCTTACGAATTTAAATTTCTCACCATTTTAAACTTAGGAGAACTAACTAAAAACTTAGTGTGAAGTAAATTATTTAAACTGTCTTGTTAGAATGGTACGGTAGATTTTTAGCTGTAGCATTAGAGGGTTAGGGAGATTGTGTATCTTTTCCCAGCAGTTGTTTAATAGCAGCATAGGAAACTGTGACATCAGAGGGGGGGGAAGAACCCAGTGGCCATCTTTAATTCTTTGACTGAAATATGTAGCCATACACATCTGAGTGAATAATAGCTTGGGGTAAAAATGTTCAGTGGTTTTCCATGTCAGCTGTAAATAGCAGGTATGTTCAGACTTGTTACTTCCGCTTTGGCCCAGTATGCAGAGGTAGCCACCATGCATTACGATGTTATGTAACTGTGCCAGTATCTCTGGTCAGCCATCTTGGATTCTATACACAGCACAAGAGGCATAGAGTAAATATATTCACTCTATGACAAGAGGAAACGTTAGCGACAGCCCTAGACATGGAACAAGTCCCGCTCATTCAACCACCTCCATAATTTTCCCTAATGCTAACCAGAACAATGGAGGGTAAAGGCTTTGGTGCACGCCGTGTAGCGCATATTGTGTGGTCTCTGGTCCCACTGCGTGAGGAGCCTGTTTTTATTAAGCTACTTTTGTTGCGAAAGCATTTATTTGTTGCTCGCTTTTTGTAGTGATTTGCAGAGTGAGCGTTTGCGTGTTGAGTCATGTTGAACACGATCTAGACTTAAGTCATTGGAATCTGACATCACAAGAACGTGAGAGTATAGCTACAGACATTGCTATACGATATAACACGATTATTTGTTTTGTTTTTTTTAAAAAAAAAACATCCTACTGTGTGGTACAAGTTTTTTCTTGTGACTCCTTTCTGGGCTAGTGAAAAACAATGCTGCTACGGGTTCTAGCAGCATCTGCTTTTGCCATCAATGATGCTACCATTTCTTGGCTAGGTTAAATTCCAGTAATACTGAAATAATCTTTTTCTTTTCATATGATAGTGCTTCTTGGGTACTGGAGTTAGCATTTACAGTTACTTGGTCTATAATTGCATCCCTCTCATTAATCACAGACAGGTCTTCAGCTTCAGTAACAAGTGCATCTGACAGTTCATCATTTTACAAAGGATTGTCACCTCTGCTCTTTTTTCCATTTGGCAAACAATATGAATGTGGCTACATATATTTAATATTGCAATCAGAGCACGTGCAAGAATACAATTGAATACGAACTTCATGCTGCTCCACACTAATCTACAGTTACAGTTGACGTTATTGTATTTCAAAAGATAAACTTAAGATGATGCTGAAGCAGGTTCTTCAAAACGACTGTCTACCTTGGTAAGGAAGTCGTCCATTAAAATAGAGTCCGCAGCTCGTGGTCGTGCGGTAGCGTTCTCGCTTCCCACGCCCGGGTTCCCGGGTTCGATTCCCGGCGGGGTCAGGGATTTTCTCTGCCTCGTGATGACTGGGTGTTGTGTGCTGTCCTTAGGTTAGTTAGGTTTAAGTAGTTCTAAGTTCTAGGGGACTGATGACCATAGATGTTAAGTCCCATAGTGCTCAGAGCCATTTGAACCATTAAAATAGACTTGTGCCTAAAGCGAACGTCTTTTACTTTACCAGTTATCGTTCCTACCACGATCGCAATAGCATATCAAACAGCTTCACTGTAACAAACATCAATGTAGATATACCTTCGACCAGTCATTTCACTTGCTTTGGATTACCATATACGAATTTCAAAGCCTTGTGCATACTCTTCGGGTGCATGTTTGTGTTTAGTGCAGCTTGGATTCTGTGACAATATATTCAACATTTCGCAATTTAATTTCGTAGTACGTCTTGGAATAATGACAAAATTCGGATGTATCTGGATAACTATAGAGCTTCTAGTGTGCTTTTTGCAGCGATTCTTCAAACATAATAACTTCTCTCACCTGCATTAATATCTTAACAAGCTTGTACATGTCATTTCTGCAGTCCTTGTGCAGAGTTTTACTCTTGGTGTTGTTCCTCCATGCTCTATCCACATGCCAGGTGCAGAAAAATCTCATTTTAGTAGCCCCTATTATTCTGTTCCAAGCAATGCTGTAGGACTCGAGAGATCTGACACGAATACCTTGGGGCAAAACCGTCCAACCTGTGACTTTATATAGTCGAAAATACAGTCAACACATCACTGACATTACTATCAGAAATGAGGAAAGTGCGCCGGCCGAAGTGGCCGTGCGGTTAAAGGCGCTGCAGTCTGGAACCGCAAGACCGCTACGGTCGCAGGTTCGAATCCTGCCTCGGGCATGGATGTTTGTGGTGTCCTTAGGTTAGTTAGGTTTCACTCGTTCTAAGTTCTAGGGGACTAATGACCTCAGCAGTTGAGTCCCATAGTGCTCAGAGCTATTTTTTTTTTTTTTTTTTTTTTTTTGAGGAAAGTGCATGGAAATCCTTGCCTCATATCAACCAGTACTAGTTTCACGATAAACTCAAAATCATAGACTGAGAGTCTCATCAACACAAATATATCATTTCCGAATTTTGCTAATAATTCACAATGTCCATTTTTAATTATTACCAACATGAAATCTTCACTTGTTAATTCCAGATGCAGGTAACACGAAACTTTTGCTTCGTAATTCAAAGTAAAAGTTATTGTGGCTTATAAAATCAATACATAGGGATCATTGCTTTGCTTAACTTTGTGTGCCTAAACTTCGATGGTGATTGCATTATTCAATTGTGACTGACTATGAAGCCAAATTATAAGAAGCTGCAAAGTAACTGCCCTGCGTCGTTGAGAGATGAAATCTCTCCAAATTTGAATCCTGCATTGTAGATCAAATTTTGTCGAGAACAATGGGAAACAGGAGTCCTACAGCAACGTGTGCAGCAACGCTCTCCAGTTCTTGCGGTGTGAGATTTAGATACTTACGTCTAGATCGTGTCCAACATGAGTCGACCAAAAATTAACAAGGCACTTTCCTTCCTTATAGAGGACATTTATCTCTGCAGGACATTTTCCATTGATTTTGTTGCCTCCTACCATTTTTAGTTGTCTTATCCCTTCACCTTTGGAGATAGATTAACATCAACAAAGGCAAACATAGTTACGAGGTGAGTAATTGTCATCAAATTTAGTGGCACAGTGTTTGACGAATTTGGGTTATGTAGTGCAATCCATTTTCTCTTTCAACTTATGATCAATCCAAACATTTTTAGAATCAGCTTGAAGTGTACACATCATCCAGTTCAATGTTTTCTGTCGCATTATGCCATGAGTGCTTTGTTGGTGGCGCTTTAATTTCTTTTACAAGTAAAATTCTTGCCAAATTCATAGCACTAGTAGCAACATGAAGATTCATTATTTGTAACATGAGTTATGATTTTGTTCAGCTGCTGTGGGTGCACTTTGGAACTATGCTACCCCCGAGTCTTGCAATAATTGTACTAGTTTCCATAAATTTCACACTTAAAAGCGCTCATTTCGAATACTTTTAACTACACAAGACTGCCAAGAAGTACAGGGTGATGATTCTTCTGGAAAATCTGGAATTCTCAGCCGGCCGAAGTGGCCGTGCGGTTAAAGGCGCTGCAGTCTGGAACCACAAGACCGCTACGGTCGCAGGTTCGAATTCTGCCTCGGGCATGGATGTTTGTGATGTCCTTAGGTTAGTTAGGTTTAACTAGTTCTAAGTTCTAGGGGACTAATGACCTCAGCGGTTGAGTCCCATAGTGCTCAGAGCCATTTGAACCATTTTTTGGAATTCTCACGGGATTACATTTTACCTGGAAATTCTCAGGGAATTTCAGGAATTTTATAAAATCCCAGAAATTCTGCGTTTTAGTTTAGCATTAAAATTGAATTTTATAAACGCAAATTTTAAAATACTTAATATTTCAAAGTGTGTTAATTAAATGAATATTATTCCATATATATTCTCTGTGTTAAAAAACTGGTTAAACTACTGATTATGGTTGGTATCTAATGCAACTGAGATAGAAGAAAAGCCATTATTGTGGTATCCTGCCTCCCCTTCCCCCCTTACCATTACTTTATCGACAGCGTACTGACAGAATCATCAGTCTTACATGTGGAATTCTCAGGGATTTTCTTTTCCAAGTTTGAGTAGCCATACTGGCAGTAGCTTCACGCTATTAAATTATTAACATTGCTGTTGTGCATTATTTTCTGTGTATTGTAGCGCTGGTACTGTCAAAGTGAAGTACATTTGCAGAACTTGCACTATTCCTCAATGTAATTTGAAATACAACCTGTTGCAATAATATTCTTCAGATTTATTGAGGCTGTTGTCACAATCCAAAAGAAATCATCTCTGTATTATATATTTGTTCTCTACAGTAGTCTACATCTATGAGGATCTCATCACTGTATATGTATATACATATGTGATGAAAACTCGTTCATTAATCGGTCATTTTTGTACACAACACAAAAAGAACACATTTTCTACTTAAATATCTCTGATTTGTTACGTTCAATGATCCTGGTAAGAGATGAAAAGTACCTACAAATTTGTAGAGGTACATGACAACTCGGTGAAAAGTTACAGTTTACAAATTCAGAAACAGTGAAATTTAAACATATCTCTCAAGATAAAGTACTAAATTGTGGTTCTAGTCCAGGTGCAGCAATATAAATTCTTTCATTAGAAAATAAATTACTAGAGCTTTACATTATTAGGTAGCATGACTTCACTTCGCACAGTTACTCCCTTTCCGTCCCTACTTCAGGCTGTTGCCGGACAGCAGGTGAGGTGGCCTCTGATACCGTAAAACATTTGTTAACAGCAGTGTGTTGTCCCCTGGTGACTTCCATAGAATGATATGAAAATGTGTATATCTGCTGCTTCCAGTTTCAGTTGCACAGTAAATATGTCCATATGAAATTATTTTTTTTAAGTGTAGAAAATCATCCATATGGTTGTAATGTTTGTTTATTCCTCCAGGAATCATCTTATAGTGATATAGAATTTGTCATTGTAATACAATGAACCTAAGTAGCTCAAATATAGAGCATACATCACATGAGGTCAGGGTAGGAAATTTGCACTTGTATTATAGACGCAATACGTATAAAGGTCATGCAGGAGTACAGAAGAATTTAAGGACTTACAGGTGTGAGCATTAAATAAGTATCCTTTGCTTTCCAACCAAGTTGGGGGACAAATATTACAAAACCCAACACTTGCTGACTTGGTCTCAGCTGTGACAGCCACTTCTACAGAAATTGTAGGTGACAGCACCTCAACTTATACCAGATTCTTTAAACACAAGCACTCGGTATTCAGGTGTATAGCTTAGGAAGAAATAGACTTCAGTGTGAGGAAAAGCAAAAGCTGAAAATTGCAACCACAATGTTGGGGCATCTTTATGTGGCACAACCAGAAAAAGAATAACAGGAAGAACTTAGAGAAAATGGAGCAACACACTAGCTGAGAGGTAAGTTTCAGAATTCAGACGGTATGTGTGACAAAGTACAAATTTTGGCTGTAGTTCTGCAGGGGAGCAAAATCACTGTATTGTTGCCAGTGCGACCCAAACTTTCTTGGTACATGATTCACACAATTTTAAGTTTTGCTGCAAAGCTTTAAGAACGGAAAAAGAATGTATCAGAGCATCAAGAAACAAAACACAGATTTCAGGAGGCAAGTATCCCCAGACACTATGAAGATCCGGCGAACTGTCTAGCCGACGGGAGGCCCTAGTCACACGACATTTACATGGAGATCTCAACAACTCTATCCCTGGTGTGATGAGCGTAGTCAGTTTCTCCACTCTGTGTACAGTAAAGTCCCATACGAGGAGAAATAGATACAGAAGTTTTGCAAGGATTAAGGAGACCATCTCTGTCCAAGGTTTTTCGAGAGGTAGGTATAAGGAGTTCATAGAGTTTTACGGCGACTGCTTGAAGAACGATAGTCAGGGAGAGAGGTGCAGAATGACGATAATGGCGAAGGTGGTCTCTCCAACATTAGCACTCTCTGTTTGAGTTTGCAGTTTCTGTGCGACTCACCAAGTCAACTGACGTTTTCAGGGTTCTTTTGACATGTTGAGCATGAGCAGCCTCATGTGTTTCTTCACTACACGTTTACGGAACGAACAGAGCATCTTAGCTAATCTGATAGAACTTGAATGGTTTACTTGCCTTGGCCGTTTCTAAGTCATATGCTTTTGCCTTTCCTCAGTGTGTGAATCAACTTACACAACCAGTTATAAGGAGCCGTACGGTTTACATAGACTTAGGCCTCAGGCCCCTACGAGTATAAGGGGCGGTCAAATGAAAACGATTCGGATAGAAAGAAAGTAAGTAAACTGGTCATTATTTCAAAAGTAAGTGTTATAACTGTTAATACAGTTACCTCCCAAGAGACAGCATCGTTACTGCCTGCATGGAAAAATGCTTGTGGTTGCCTACAGAACTTGATAGTACTGAGATGTGCACCACTTCGTCCGAAGGAAATCGCTGGTCACGTATGTCTTTCTTCAGGGCTCCATAAATATGGAAATCACAAAGGGAGAAATTGGGACTGTATGAAGGATGTGTAAGGTCTTCCCAGCGAAACTTCTGAAGCGGAGTCGAAACAATTCTGGCCAACATGTGGGTGGGCATTATCCCGCCACAGAATGATGTCGTTCGTCAACATTCCAGGGCATTTGGACTTTACAGCGAGCTTCAATTTTTTCACAGTGTCACTACCGCTGTGCGTTTATTGTGGCACCGTGTTTCAGAATTACAGTAGCTCCTTGATGTCAAAGAAGGAGCTCACCATAACTGTCCTGGAGCTGACGTATGTTGCCTCGACTACGCTGCATGGTTCGCTCGGAAACCTTTATACATCCTCCGAACAGTCCCGATCCCTACCATGTTTATGGAGCCCAGAGAAAGACATCCGTGGCCATCAATTTGCTTCGAACGAAGAGATTCAAGACTGCGTACAATGATGGTTCCGTAGGCAACTGCAAACGTTTGTTCATGAAGGCATTGAACATCTTGTCTCAAAGTGGGATAACTGTACTAACAGTTATGGCGATTGTTTTTGAAATAATATACAGTTTGGTTACTTTTCTCCCATCTGTCTTACTTTCATTTGATTGTCCCTTTTAGACGGTCACGTTACATCATGCTGCGCAGAAGGCAGAGCTGTGACAGACTCAAAAGCATCTCTCAGCAGTGTTTAATATTCCCATTGCTCCCGTTTCTGCTACGTGTAAGAAACCATCCATCTTATATTGTTGACAACGCAACAGAGGCTCTCGTAGCATGTTTCTCGAGTCTGAAGTCTGGCTTGTCGAAACCAGTTACTTCACTGCGAAATGCCCATGTGCTTGTATCATGAAAAATACAAAAAGGACATAATCAATCAGTCACTTCATCTCCTCGAAATTACGTAATTTTTTTCGAAGAATTGGAATAGCCAGGTAAGTAATTAATTGGCTCTCGGTAAATGGGGCATCATTTAACTTTGAAGAAACTTACTTCGGTCATTTGTGTACAAGGTAGGATGTACCATCATCAACAACAATAGAATGTAGGGAAAAGCAAGTACAGGTGTTCATGAAGTCCAATTACCCCTGTCCATGTCCACATATTTACAGGTGGTCGCACTCTATAAATGTGGAACTGTGGCAGAGAACGACTTTGAGGTAGTGTAACTATTCTTTATTATTTATTCCAGAGTATCTGTGTGTACACAACGTTTTTATAAGAGAGTATGATTTTCCTCCATGTACGATGTGAAATTCTCCTTAACGTCACTGCTGTGATGACATTAAAAGCAAGTTGAACAGCAGCCTTAAGTTAGCCAACAGTCGCGTAGCGTGGGATAACAACTTGTTTTATGAATCCCCATAATTCATTGTCGCAAAATACACCTATCTAAGGAAGCAGACAAAAACTCGCTCGACTTCCGACTAAGAGACAGTCTCCACTCCTTCCGATCTGACTTTGGGAACGTAGACCAGACGTGGGTCGAATTCAGAGAAATAGTATCGACGCCATTACAGAGATATATACCAACTAAATGAATAAGTCGTGGTACTGATCTCCCATAGTAAACAAAACAAGTCAAAATACTATTGCACAAGCAAAGAAAATAGCGTGCTAAAATTGAAAGGACGCAAAATCCCCAAGATTGCTGAAGTTTTACAGAAGCTCGAAACTTAGCATGATCTTCGATGCGGGATACTGTTAATAGTTTTCACAACGCAATTCTGTCTCGAAATCTGGCAGAAACTTAAGAGACATATTCGTCTTATGAAAAGTACACCAGCGGCAAGACGCAATCAGTACCTTCGCTGCGCGATAACACTGGTGATTTTATAGATGACAGTGCCACTAGTTATTAAACACGGTTTTCAAAAATTCCTTCAGAAAAGAAGACGAAGGAAATTTTCCGGAATTCGCGAGAGCAACAACTGTCAACATGAGTATCTTAGAAGTAGATATCTTCGATGTAACGAAGCATCGTAACACACTGACTGCCGCGTAGGTCAATGTTGGCTCACAGTTACACGGGCTGTGACTGCCGCCACGTGAGCCATATTTGGTTCAGTGTACATTGTACCGTGGGCCGCGTGAGCCATAGCTGGCTCACTTGCAGAGTTGTGTTTAGAGGCCTCGTGAGCCTCATAGAGCTCACAAATAATGCGTTTCAACCATTGGTTTAAAAGTGGTGGCTCCACGGAAGACTCTCATGTTCTTAGCACGCAATATTTTTGCAGTTGGTAGCCATGGTGATCCCTAACTGCAGCCGTCAGAGATATACTTAACGACTCAGCTATACGAGTCTTTTGTTAGTTTTGCTGATTAGTCGTGTATGCTAATTGAAGTTACGTTTGTTTATTTGAGGAGTTTCGTAGTTTATTATTATGTCCAAAAGAAGACAAACTTTTGATGAACTTGAACAGCTAATCAATGAGGCTATGCAAGATAGCTTATCAAGTTGTGAAGGTGACATTCCTGATAGCACAGACAGCGACCCTGATTACGAGCCTGACAATGAACTTTATATAAAGACCCTACATATCAACAGAAGTTTACTGAAAGTGATGACGAAGAGAGTGACTTCCAGGAATTAAATATCTGTGCTACACATAATCCAGATAATACTTTTCTTATCAGGTCTAGCTCTTCACAAGGTACATTAGGCTCACAAGACCCTTCCTGCTCTACAGACCATAATTATTTAAAACATCCATTGTCGCAAAATGATATGGATGTGAGTGTTATACATGACGGCTATAATTCCGAAAACGACGCCAATAAAACACCAGATGAGAAAATTATCGATGTCACAGATCTAATATGGGCAGATGCTACTGAGGAGTCAAAGATATTTCCTATGTGCTTTCCCCTGCTTTATCAACTGATGTTTTGGATATGTTGGGCAAATGTTCACCAGAGGAAGCGTATTTTCTTTTCATTGATAATGACGCATTTGAGTTTCTTGTGGCTGAAACAAATCGATATTCAAAACAAAAAATTGATTCTCAACAACTCAGTCGCAATTCCAGACTAACGAAAAGGAAAGAAACAAGTACACCATAGATGAAACGTTTCTGTGGCATTGTCATGTGGATGGGCTTGGTAAAAATGCCAAATTTAGCTTGCTATTGGAGCAAGTCGACGGTTTACTCTAACAAGGTTAGCTCCATTATGTCACATGATAAGTTTGAAATACTCTTCAGATTATTTCATGCTTCTCATAATGAAACTAGACTTAAAGGGGATAGATTCCACAAAGACCAATTTCTCTTAGACCTGATAGTACCAAAATTCAAGGACACGATTTGTCTTCAAGAGGAAACTTGCACTGACGAGACTATTATCCCTTTAGAGGACTCTGTCATTTCGGCAATATGTACCCAACAAAAGGCATAGGTATGGGGTTGTAGTCTTCAAACTTTGCCTTCCATCTGGCTATACATGGAACGTCAAAGTCTATGCTGGTAAGGAAGCAACTACAGCTGTTTGTGTTCCACAAAAAGTAGTTATGGAGTTACTTGACCCTTTGTTGCACAATGAGAGGACATTGTATTGTGAGAATCGGTACAGTGGTGTATCATTAGCTACAGAAGCAATGAATACCTTTACCCACCTTGTTGGCGCTCTTAAGAGTAACAGAAAAGGTAACCCACAAACTGTAATATCTTCAAAACTGACAAAAGGGCAAACAGTATGTTCACAGAGCAACAAAAATATCTCCGTGATCCAATGGAATGATAAATGGGATGCTTTGATGATTTCTACCAAACATAACGACGATATAGTGCCTGTAAAACGTAAAAATGGCGTGGACGTTTTGAAACCCAACACAGTCGTGGATTATAATGTCACCAAGTTATTTATTGATGTATCTGATCAGATGAGCTGATACTCAACGAAACTTCAGCGTACTATTAAATGGTACAGAAATATCGGTTTTGAATTCCTTTTTGGAACATCCGTTGTAAATGCTCAAGTGCCGTACAACTTGGCAAACAAAGGAACCAGCCTCGCATACAAATAATTCATTTCAGGGAGCGCTTGACTCTACTGCTATTGAATGCCAAAGATCCACAACCACGAGCAACACTACAACCGTTCCACAAATATAACAGCCATCGCCTGGTGACAGCAGAGGGACAAAAACAGTGCAAACGAAGAAGATGTTTGGGCTGATATAAATGCCTGTGAAGAACAGAAGAAACAAAGGATGCTGCTAAGCAAATGAAAAGGGTGTGCACTAAATGCAATAAATGTGACAGTTTTATGTGCAACGATTGTTTTAGTGACATTCACAATTCTGTGCTGAATAAGTAGAATGTTCTAAGAACTTTATTCGTGAATATTATTGTCAGAACAAGTTAAAAATGTTACATGTAACTAATATAATCAAATAACTAAGTGTATGATTGTTGTTGTTGTGGTCTTCAGTCCTGAGACTGATTTGATGCAGCTCTCCATGCTACTCTATACTGTGCAGGCTTCTTCATATCCCAGTACTTACTGCAACTTACATCCTTCTGAATCTGCTTAGTGTATTCATCTGTTGGTCTCCCTCTACGATTTTTACCCTCCACGCTGCCCTCCAATGCTAAATTTGTGATCCCTTGATGCCTCAGCGCATGTCCTACCAACCGGTCCCTTCTTCTTGTCAAGTTGTGCCACAAATTTCTCTTCTCCCCAATTCTATTCAATACCTCCTCATTAGTTATGTGATCTACCCATCTAATCTTCAGCATTCTTCTGTAGCACCACATTTGGAATGCTTCTATTCTCTTCTTGTCCAAACTATTTATCGTCCATGTTTCGCTTCCATACATGGCTATCCTCCATACAAATACTTTCAGAAACGACTTACTGACACTTAAATCTATACTCGATGTTAACAAATAACTCTTCCTCAGAAACGCTTTCCTTGCCATTGCCAGTCTACATTTTATATCCTCTCTACTTCGAACATCATTAGGTATTTTGCTCCCCAAATAGCAAAACTCCTTTACTACTTTAAGTGTCTCATTCCCTAATCTAATTGCCTCAGCATCACCCGACTTAATTCGACTACATTCCATTATCCTCGTTTTGCTTTTGTTGATGTTCATCTTATATCCTCCTTTCATGACACTGTCCATTCCGTTCAACTGCTCTCCCAAGTCCTTTGCTGTCTCTGACAGAATTACAATGTCATCGGCGAACCTCAATGTTTTTATTTCTTCTCCATGGATTTTAATACCTACTCTGAATTTTTCTTTTGTTTCCTTTATTGCTTGCTCAATATACAGATTGAATAACATCGGGGAGAGGCTGCAACCCTGTCTCACTCAATTCCCAACAACTGCTTCCCTTTCATGCCCCTCGACTCTTATAACTGTCATCTGGTTTCTGTACAAATTGTAAGTAGCCTTTCGCTCCCTGTATTTTACCCCTGCCACCTTTAGAATTTGAAAGAGAGTATTCCAGTCAACATTGTCAAAAGCTTTCTCTAAGTCTACAAATGCTAGAAACGTAGGTTTGCCTTTCCTTAATCTTTCTTCTAAGATAAGTCGTAAGGTCAGTATTGCCTCACGTGTTCCAATATTTCTACGGAATCTAAACTGATCTTCCCCGAGGTCGGCTTCTACCAGTTTTTCTATTCGTCTGTAAAGAATTCGCGTTAGTATTTTGCAGCTGTGACTTATTAAACTGATAGTTCGGTAATTTTCACATCTGTCAACACCTGCTTTCTTTCGGATTGGAATTATTATATTCTTTGTGAAGTCCGAGGGTATTTCGCCTGTCTCATACATCTTAATCACCAGATGGTAGAGTTTTGTCAGGACTGGCTCTCCCAAGGCCGGCAGTAGTTCTAATGGAATGTTGTCTACTCCCGGGGCCTTGTTTCGACTCAGGACTTTCAGTGCTCTGTCAAACTCTTCACGCAGTATCGTATCTCTCATTTCATCTTCATCTACCTCCTCTTCCATTTCCATATTAGAACTGGGTTTCCATCTGAGCTCTTAATATTCGTATAAGTGGTTCTCTTTTCTCCAAAGGTCTCTTTAATTTTCCTGTAGGCAGAATCTATTTTACCCCTAGTGATATGCGCCTCTACATCCTTACATTTGTCCTCTAGCCATCCCTACTTAGCCATTTTGCACTTCCTGTCGATCTCATTTTTGTGACGTTTGTATTCATTTTTGTCTGCTTCATTTACTGGATTTTTACAGTTTCTCCTTTCATCAATTAAATTCAATATTTCTTCTGTTACCCAATGATTTCTACTAGCCCTCGTCTTTTTACCTTCTTGATCCTCTGCTGCCTTCACTATTGCATCCCTCAGAGCTACCCATTCTTCTTCTACTGTATTTCTTTCCCTATTCCTGTCGATTGTTCCCTTATGCTTTTCCTGAAACTCTGTACAACCTCTGGTTCTTTCAGTTTATCCAGGTCCCATCTCCTTAATTTCCCACCTTTTTGCAGTTTCTTCAGTTTTAATCTACAGTTCATAACCAATACATTGTGGTCAGAGTCCACATCTGCCCCTGGAAATGTCTTACAATTTAAAACCTGGTTCCTAAATCTCTGTCTTGCCATTACATAATCTCTCTGATACCTTCTAGTATCTCCAGGATTCTTCCATGTATACAACCCTCTTTTATGATTCTTGAACCAAGTGTTAACCATGATTAAGTTATGCTCTGTGCAAAATTCTACCAGACGGCTTCCTCTTTCATTTCTTATCCCCAATCCATATTCACCTACTATGTTTTCTTCTCTCCCTTTTCCTACTTTCGAATTCCAGTCACCCATGAGTATTAAATATTCGTCTCCCTTTACTACCTGAATAATTTCTTTTATCTCATCACATATTTCATCAATTTCTTCATCATCTGCAGAGCTAGTTGGCATATAAACTTGTACTACTGTAGTAGGCTTCGTGTCTATCTTGGCCACAATAATGCGTTCACTATGCTGTTTGTAGCAGCTTACCCGCATTCCTATTTTTTTATTCATTATTAAACCTACTCCTGCATTACCTCTATTTGATTTTGTATTTATAACCCTGTATTCACCTGACCAAATGTCTTGTTCCTCCTGCCACCGAACTTCACTAATATCCACTATATCTAACTTTAACCTATTCATTTCCCTTTTTAAATTTTCTAACCTACTTGCCCGATTAAGTGATCTGACATTCCACGCTCCGATCCGTAGAACGCCACTTTTCTTTCTCCTGATAACCGCGTCCTCTTGAGTAGTCCCCGCCCGGAGATTCGAATGGGGGACTATTTTACCTCCGGAATATTTTACTCAAGAGGACGCCATCATCATTTAACCATACAGTAAAGCTGCATGCCCTCGGGATAAATTACGGCTGTAGTTTCCCCTTGCTTTCAGCCGTTCGCAGTACCAGCACAGCAAGGCCGTTTTCAAATGGTTCAAAAATGGCTCTGAGCACTATGGGACTTAACATCTGTGGTCATCAGTCCCCTAGAACTTAAAACTACTTAAACCTAACCAACCTAAGGACATCACACACGTCCATGCCCGAGGCAGGATTCGAACCTGCGACCGTAGCAGTCGCGCGGTTCCGGACTGCGCGCCTAGAACCGCTAGACCACCGCGGCCAAGGCCGTTTTGGTTAGTGTTACAAGGCCGGATCAATCAATCATCCAGACTGTTGCCCCTGCAACTAATGAAAAAGCTGCTGCCCCTCTTCAGGAAGCACACGTTTGGCTGGCCTCTCAACAGATACTCTTCCGTTGTGGTTGCACCTACGTTACGGCCACCTGTATCGTTGAGGCACGCAAGCCTCCCCACCAACGGAAAGGTCCATGGTCCATGGGGGGAGAGTGTATGATTACTTTTTTGAAAAACGATAATTTTATATCTATTGTAGTTTTAAACCATGTGAGCCACATTTTATCAAGTAACTTTATTCTACATGTTCAAAAGAAGACATATGATGCAAAAATGCATGGTCCAAATTTCATCATGGTAGTCAGTGTGTGAAAATGCAAAAGAAAGGCAAGTGTTCCAGTACAGAGAGGATACCACTCACGTTCCTTTCAGATTATGCTGATACGATAGCTCTATACGTAGCAATCATGTATTATCGCTCGCTCGTCGAAAGAACGGTATCGAGAGACTGGAAAGTTGCACAAGTCACACCGATACCCAAGAAAGGAAATTACAGACCCATATCACTAACGTCGATTTGTAGTAGACTTTTGGAACATATAGGGTGCTCGAACATTATCAATCGTCCCCAAGAAAAAGATTTATTGACAAATAACAAACACGGATTCAGAAAACATTGTTCTTGTGAAACGCATCTAGCTCTTTACTCTCGCAATTGAGTGCTTTCGACAGGGGACGTCAAATTAATTCCATATATTTAGATTTCCAGAAGGTTTTTGACACTGTTCCTCACAAGCGATTTTTGACTATATTGGTGTATCCTGCGGTGTATGCCTGTGGTGTATCGTCTCATTTGTGTGACTGGATTCGTGGTTTCCTGTCAGAAAGGTCACAGGTCTTAGTAACTGAAGGGAAGTCATCGAGTAAAACAGAAGTAATATCTGGCGTTCCGCAAGGAAGTGTTATAGGCACTCTGCTGATCCTGATCTACATAAACGAATTTGGGAGACAATCCAAGCAGCCCTCTTAGACTATTTGCAGATGATGCTGTGGTTTACAGTCTTGAAAAGTAATCATCAAAACGATTTGCAAAATGATTTAGTCAGATGTATGTAAGGTGCGAAAAGTGGCAGTCGATTTAAAAAAAAAAAATCCTTTTAAAAAATGAAAAGTGTGAAGGCATCCACACGAATCTAAAGTCTGTTAATTCAACTAAATACGGTACTTAAGACCTACAGTTACGATTAATTTAACTTAGAACGATCACATTGATAATGCTGTGGGGAAAGAAAACCATGCGCTGTGATCTACTGGCAGAACAGAAAATGCAACAGGCTTATAGAGACTATTTACACCTGGCTTGTCCGCCCTCCTCTGGATGTGGGGTGTGGGATACCCATGAGATAGGATTGACGAAGGTCATCGAAAATATTCTAAGAAGAGCAGATAGTTTTGTATTTTTGCAAAATGAGGGAGAGAGTGCCACGGATATGATAAGCGAGGTGAGGTGGCAATCGTCAAAAAAAAAGGCGTTTGTCATTGAGGCAGAATTTTCTCATGAAACTTCTATCACAAACTTTGTCCTCAGAGAGTGGAAATATTTTGTTGGCGCCTACATAGGGAAAAATGATCATCATAATCAAATAAGAGAAATCAGAGCACCCACCGAAAGATTCAGGTGTTTGTGTTTTCCCCGCGCTGTTCGAGAGTGGAACGATAGAGAAATGGCCTGAAGGCGGTACAATGAACGCTCTGCCAGACACCTAATTGTGAATTGCAGAGTAATCATGTAGATGTAGATAGATGTAAGTAAAATACAGGGGACGGAAGGTTCTCTACAATTTGTACAAAAACCAGACTACATTTATAAAGAGTCGGAGGACTGCTCAGTTCTGTTAATGGTGTGTTTTAACGGCAATGTTAATTGTGTATTGACAATTACACACAGAGTATGGATAGGTTGGCCGACACGCACCTCTTGTATGGGTTCACTGAATGCAATGGAAAACCTGCACTACGGCCCCTATGCTGGGCCATCCCGCGGGATCGGCAACCAAGTTAACATTACCTTTGCATCTACACTCAGGCGTCCTGGGGATGTTAAATTACTCTGTGTTGCCTGTTGTACGTTTCGATGATTTAATATTGCAGTCTTTTTCACAGCTGTGAAGACAATTTCACAGAACCAACTGTCTACCCAGGCCTAACGTTGCAAAGCGACATGAAATGGAGCGAGCATGTAAGGGTAGTAGTAGGGAAGGTGTATAGTTGACTTCGGTATATTGGAAGAATTTTAGGGAGGTCTGGTTCATCATATAGGACACAAGTGCCACCCATCTTTAAGTACTCCTAGAGTGTTTCAGATCCGCACCAGGTTGAATTAAATGAAGACATCGAAGCAATTCAGGGGCGGTTTCCTAGATTTGTTACCAGTAAGTTCGAACAACACGCTAGTATTACGGAGATGCTTCAGGAATAGAAATCCCTGGAGAGAAGACAGTGTTCTTTTCGAGGAACACATATGAGAAAATACAGAGAACCGGCATTTGGAGCTGACTGCAGACCAATTCTACTGCCGCCAACGTATTTTTCGGGAAAGGACCATGAAGATACGAAAATTAGTGGTCGTACGGAGGCATATAGGTAGTCGTTCTTACCTCACTCTATTTATGAGTGGAGCAGGAAGTGGAACGGCTAGTAGTTTACAAGGTGCTCTCCGCCACTCACCGTACGGCAGCTTGCGGAGTATGTATGTATATGTAGAAGTAGATAGGGCTAAAAAATCAAATGAATCGTTAACTATATTATGCCAACTCTGTAAGGAAGCTCAGGAAACCACATGTCGCTTACAGCAAAACATTCATATTCCCGAAAATCCGATTTTTTTCGATGCAGTTCGGTTTCACCCTATGCAGATGACAATAGTTCTGTCGTCGTACTGGTACTTTTAAGAGGATCTAACAGTACAACAGAACCGTTAACAGAATGATAGCACAAACTACTGTAGCACTGGCATTACTGACTGCAATCTGAACGTATGAATGAGAATGACAGCCAAAATCTGACAATCAAGAGGAATAAACAGCCTTCAAGCTCAATTTCGATGTTAATAATTCTTGCATACATTACACACACAAGTGGGCCTAGCCAGTCTGCTTCCACAATGAGACATCTGGCTTACGTCAGGTACTACGCACTCTCGGTATTGTTATACTTGACCTTCCGTGGCTGTTATCGGAAACATATTGCGACGTTACAGTAAAAGTACAGTGGTGACTAAGCAAATCGCATCGCACTGTCAACACTTGCATGCCACTTGCGGGCGTACTGCCGAGTATAGGCACGATAAGCCGACCGAAGCACCATCACTCCCAGGTGCATTGTGGTCGACTAATAGAATGACCAAAAGGATGGGCTTCTGTTCATAAGCAGGATTGTTAACGTGGTACAAACACGTTCAGTTTAAACCTCTGTCAATAATCGATCGTGCAAACGCCTCTGTGGGCGTTCACATCGTACATATGTTCTGCTAGTCGTAACTGTAACGTGAACTGCATACACAATAGTTAATGTACAGTAACTACAATTGTAGAATAAATACAACAAAATCATTTCAGATGACATGAACAAGTGTATTATTAGATGTAATAGGCAGACTTGAAGATAGTGAACAAAGCTCCTACGAAACAGAAACAACGCTAGCTATCGCCGGAATGATTTCCGCTGCTGAAGTTCGAAGAGACGAGAGTAGTTTTATAGACGTGTCCGATGAAATTTCCCAACAAAGAATCACTGAATCTGTTTGTTTTAGTGGTACTGTGCTTATCTTTACCTACTGTTTTCACTAAATTATTTGTTGATAGTCTTCTGTATTTCTAATCCGCCTTCGTTACTTGTACGTTTACATTTCTTTTCTGTGAAAGAAAATATTAGCGATTATGAAAACTCCATTTTCGATGCGAACTGAGCACCGCAACACGTTTGCCTCGCCGAGTCCGAGGCAAAACAGGAACAGTGTTTCCATCAACACTACGTGCACATTTCGCTGGGTTGTGGTATAGACTGGCTCTGCTGAGCAAACTCAGAAATTTTAAGTTGTTGTTATTTTATTCGTGAATATTGTTCTGGAAATATAAGTACTGCTCTTAAGGTGCATTAAAACGAGCGATTTTACGTCAATATTTGGCCTCTATAGCGTTGCCGTCAAAATTGCTGCAATGTGGCTGCAACACATGGCAATTTTTGCAGTACGGCTGAGCAATATTACTGATGTTGAGGTAGTTGCCGACTTATTGCTGAGGAGTTGCCGCTGTTGCCAACCAGTGGTGGAGAATACTTCGTATTGCGTGACGGTATCTCTCTCTGTCCCTGTCTGTAAACTCTTCCGTTTCGCTCTCGCCTTCGTTTGCTATTTCTTTCACAGACACTGCTGCAAGTCACGTCTCTGAGAGAAAACAAGAGCGTCTCGATTTTTTTCGAAAGTTTGTCAGCGTGCATATAGCCATATGGTTTGTATGTTGTCGTCAGGTCGTTGTGTACAGTATACCGGTATGAATTTTATAAATGCGATTCATGTACGACTACAACTGTGAGATATGGAAATCGATGTTTACGAAGATCGCAATCTGAAAAAGAAGTTCGCAAGTTGTTGTCGATAAGCTCTGAATCACACTTGATGAACCATTAAAAAAATTCTGAAGTCCTCGATCCCATGCCAAACGCGAGGCAAAAATGTAGTATAGGAAGAGTAGAAGCGCTGGTGCCTTTTTATCCACATAAGTTGCAAATGATGCCATGAATTTCATCCTACCTCGAGACGTCTGATGCAGGAGTTGATTGTGTAAATAGTTATGTGCGCAGCTGAACAAAAATAAAATAAAAACTGTATTCTTATTTCACACTTCGCTATATGAAATCTTTCAGTCCTGCTACTAAAGCATTGCATACTACTGGTACCGTGAGGATTACTCATGAACAGTGAACTTTAAAGTGGTACATTAAGCTTCTGTACCAGTCGCGAGTACCTAAAAACTATGGGAGATCGCCAATCGGGTTACAACTGGTATAAACTCTCTCATATTTGTATCGACTTCAACAGTTCTCGTACAAATTGCTTGTACGAGATATTCGAAATCGTTATTCGCGATTCTGTTACAATTTGTAACAGGCAGGCCCAATGAGTCCAGCATTAGTTTAGTAGCTAAAATTTCTGAAGTATTCCGGTTACTTAGAAGAGAATGTATCCATAAACCCGATTTCTCTTTATGTTCTTTGATTCCCAGTGCGATGTAGAAGCAGTAGAGCCGCACTCACTTCCACTAGCCCGCATTTATTCACTTTGTGGAAATATTGTGGCCCCATGTAAACACTTCCGTCCCGGAAACGGTCAGAGGATAGTGCCACTCGAGTGGCAATAGCGTCACATGGATATTTTCGCTCTGTGTACGTCCTCATCCGGGTAGAAGGTTTCATTATGTTTAATAATTTGGAAATAATGATGGAGAAACTAAACTATTTTGTGTATTCAAAAACACTCGATATTATATAGGCTGTACAGAGTATATGACGCGCTTACAAAAAAAAAAAAAATCTTTTAGAAAACGTTAATTATAAAATTATGAAAGTGTGATGTTTCGCTTTGTTTCTCGCTGTCAGTTTTAACAGGAAACCTGTAGATGGTAACGGCAAGAATTTATTGGGTTTTTGCTATTTTTTTAACAGCTGAAAATTAGTTCACATTTAGAAGAAGACCAGTCGAAGGAGTGACCTCCAGGCTGGAAATCAAGTTTTGAGAATCTACACCTGTCAGATTTTTTATGTTTAGCACAGAGTCATCATGAGAACATTTGCGAAATTGTTCTTTTAATTAGAGGTCACGGTTTCTTTTTTTTTTTTTTTTTTTTTTTTTTTAAGCGAGTGGCTTCTGGATTTGTCGCGTTACGTTGGCGAGTATGCCCTGGAACCGCTCTTATCTGACACTTGTTGCCCGTACGATACAGATAACCTTGGTCGTGAATATTCCACTCGTTCTGAACAAAATACTTTACTCATTGTCAGTATTGCTGTAAGACTGAGCAATGGCGCATTTGTAGGTGCGATAGCGGCCTCCGCTTCGATCCAAAATAATGGGCGCTATGAAGTTTAAAGGGATTTTGTAGCGATTTCTCGGTCAAATAATTAATCTTCGGCCCAAGATAGGGTAACGCATCGCTCATCATCCTTTAGAACCGACCGACATCCTGACAAAAACTTCTGTATCTGCTAACGAGTGCTGACGTCTTCAAACCTAACAAGTTCGCATGTTTGCACGTGAAAAGCAGCACAGATACAAGCGCACGCACGAGATAAGAGAGGGCATATCAAAACTTGTTTGGTGGTAAGATAGGTTCAAAGAATAACGAAGCTAATATTTATGCACAAAATAAATTTTTCTGCGTTTCATGAATTGTGGAATAATCAACGCTACTTTAGCGTTACCCTACATCTACGTCTATACACCGCCAAGTCACCTTACGATGTGTGGAGGAGGGTACCTTTTCCTGTTTCAGTCACGTGTGGTTTGCGAGAAGAACGATCGCTGGTAAGCCCCCTTGTGGGCTGGAAACTCTCTAGTTTTACCTTCATCGTCTTTTCGCGAGATATATGCAGGAGGCAACTGTATACTGGTCGTCTCTTCAAAGAACATACGCCCTAGGAACTTTTTAACAGTAGAAAATTTGGAAGTTTGTCGTAAGGTCTTATGGGACCAAACTGCTGAGGTCATAGGTCCCTAAGCTTACGCACTACTTAAAGTAACTAGGACAACACACACACTCATTCCTGAGGGAGGACTCGAACGTCCGACGGGGGGAACCGAGCGGACCGTGCAAGGCGCCCAAGACCGCGCGGCTACCCCGCGCAGCTTTAAGAGTAGACCATAGCATGATGCAGAACGGGGACGTGAGGGCAGAGCCAATCCCTAAATGTGCTGTTAGGCAATTGTATACATTTCTACACATTATACGTACTGTTAAGTTTTTCAGCTTTGGCCTATTCTCTAAAAAAGTCACGGGATGTGCTTTGCACATTTGTTGTGAAAGCTCCGTCTGTGCATACATACCCAATAACGTTACGTCTGTAAGTGTTTAGATAATTCACAATTCACTTTAGATTTTGCAATAAGACCAAATCGTATGTTAGGTTTTCCTTCATTTGGAAACGGTGTAAAAATCAGTACCGTCAAAATGGGTTTTTAATTATTTTTTTTTTCAAAATCACATACATCCTATGTAATACAGCGTGTTTATGAATACACAAAACAGTTTAGTTCCTCCGTGAATTCTTTCAGTGGGTAGCTTTCAGAGAAATGATTTGCAGTTATTTTATTTTTAATGTTAGCATCGTGGTATGTATGATATAGCAGTTGTTGGTTTTGGTTTTGAATAATCATACGATATAGTAAGAAATTTGTGGTACAACTTGACTAGAAGAAGGGATCGGTTGGTAGGACATGTTCTGAGGCATCAAGGGATCACCAATTTAGTATTGGAGGGCAGCGTGGAGGATAAAAATTTAGAGGGAGACCAAGAGATGAATACACTAAACAGATTCAGAAGGATGTAGGTTGCAGTAGGTACTGGGGAATGAAGAAGCTTGCACAGGATAGAGTAGCATGGAGAGCTGCATCAAACCAGTCTCAGGACTGAAGACCACAACAACAACATAGTAAGAAACTGATATAAATGAATGAAGTTACTATCCTCTAGACATTGTTTATACTGTTGACGATTTTAGGCCTGAAAATTCACATATGAAAACTTCTACAAACCAACGTATGAAATCCTATCTTGTTGCTGATGATGTCACATTAATAATTTTTTGTTATCTTACCGCCGGCCGAAGTGGCCGTGCGGTTAAAGGCGCTGTAGTCTGGAACCGCAAGACCGCTACGGTCGCAGGTTCGAATCCTGCGTCGGGCATGGATGTTTCTGATGTCCTTAGGTTAGTTAGGTTTAACTAGTTCTAAGTTATAGGGGACTAATGACCTCAGCAGTTGAGTCCCATAGTGCTCAGAGCCATTTGAACCATTTTTTGTTATCTTACCAGGCTTGTTTGAATTTCTTTTTTTACGATTCCATGTCCAAAGTGGGGTAATTTGGACTACTACAAATATTTTATATTCACTCAAAACCAGCTGAAGCCAGCAATTATGAAGACGATCACTGTAGCGTTGATGACTACAATACAGTAATAACCTAGAACTGAGTTTAAAGATCACCGAGGAAAAAAGTCAGAAAATATATCTTTTTCAGAATTTCACAATCTAATTGTGAATGATTTTACTGTAGTAGTGTCCCTAAAGTGTGATGAAGGCTCAAAGAAGGAAGCTTCAAAGTGGTTTATTGCAAGAAAAAAAAAACTCTTTGATGGCGTGGGGCTTTCTTTAATCTTCATATAAAGTGTCACCGCATGTGATAGAATTACTAAAGCGTGCAATCGCAATACAAGGTTAAATAAGGCACTGATTCTACGATATGTGCGCATAATCACACACGCTCGCAGGTGTACGAGGGGTTATCATATAACAATACTTTTGAAATCGCGGAGCCCAAGAATTTTGGTCGAACGGCTTGTACTTCTGTCTCTTCACATCAGTTTCGGATTTTTTTTAGCGCCGAGGGACTTTCTATAGTCCACAGATCATGCTAGTGATCATATGCTCAACCTATGTATTTTGTTTTTATGATGCAAGATGGCAGTAAACATACATTCTTGTCTCAGCAGTGGCTGATCCACGTCCTGCTCTGGTTCTGTGACCTGTAGTGCGTATAATTTCTCCATATTATTTGCCTTGTGCTTATCAGTCGCAAAGAACGACGCGAAAAGACTTCCATCGAGTATCACTAGAATCTTGCAGTAATTGAAAATCTCTTACTTCGTCAGAGTCAGCAGGCAGCGGGCGTGAAATCAATAAATTCATGATCAGTACAGTACAAGGAAACAATCTATACCCTATAACTTCTTAAATGATCCGCCGTCCTGGTTTTGAACGTTAGATGTCGTAGAATGTCTCTAAATTCGCGCCATTGTCCTTTATAGGTTTTCAGTTAAAACTGGCAGCAACAAACAAAGTAAATCTTCACATTTTCATAATTTTATAATTATCGTTTTAAAAAAAATGTTCTCAAAATCACATCATGTAAAACCGTGTGTTTTTGGACACGCATAACAGTTTAGTTCCTCCATGATTATTTCCGAATTGCTGAATACAATGAACTCGCCTCCGTGGCCGAGGCCGCACACAGTGGAAATATCCATAATTATGAGCCTACTGCTACTCGAGTGGCAATACCCACTACCGCTCGGGAATGTGTTGCCGCAAACATTGCCAGGCTATAGTTGCCAGTGATGTTGTAGTACATGTGGCTGCAGTTCGTGAGGCCGTTTGTTGCCAGACAACACTGTCGGCTTATAATTTCAGCAATATGCAAATTTATGGTCCATGTTCCATCTTCTTTAACACCAACGCTATTCGTTTCCCCTTCGTCATTCTTTTCTTTGTATTCTGTATGTATTTACACTACGTAGCTGTATCAGGAAGTGGGATCCAAAAATTATCGTTTCACTGCCTTCTCCATTATGCGAGCAGATGAATGTTTATGCATTTCTGCTTTGCTAGTGTGTCGTTTGCATGTCGTAGCCTTGGAAGGCCCAGTTTCCTTGTGATGACATGGCGTCAACCTCTAGGAAGGCAAAGATAGGTTATCTACGCCGTTTGTAGGTAGTTTCTGTTGGTGAGGGACGCGCAGGAAAGAGCTATTTGTGACCGTACTGCTTCTGTCGGGCTTCTATGTTCAAGTTCCACTTATCAAAAATACTTCTTCAACCACCTAGAATTCCAGTTGAATTAGTACATTGCAGACTGAATCTAATGTGTTCCTGTCATAATTACAGTAAAATGAATCTAACGCGTTTCTGAAATAATTTCGCCTTTGTAATCAAATGCAAAAGGAACGTGAACGACTATTTATGTTCTGACGCAGACACGGGGACAACTCATTTCAGAGCTAAACCTATACTTGGACCTGCACTCGTAATAAAGATATACCTGCATTATCACTAAAGAACGAAGACATGCTTTTCTGTCATGTGACCTACAATGTCACAATCACTTATTGAAATATCTGTTCTGTTTTTAACGCCCATAGCGTGTATTTGTTTGAGGTGGTGAGCTCGTAAAACATAGCAATATTCCATTTACACTAATACTCGTTTCCAATTTAAAGCTGTTTCAAAATATTCCCTGCGTCGGTATTACAGAGTGATGTACAATCGCTATAAAAAGTAGACCTCTCATGTGTCCGCAGCTCGTGGTCGTGCGGTAGCGTTCTCGATTCCCACGCCCGGGCTCGATTCCCGACGGGGTCAGGGATTTTCTCTGCCTCGTGACGACTGGGTGTTGTGTGATGTCCTTAGGTTAGTTAGGTTTAAGTAGTTCTAGGGGACTGATAACCATAGTTTTTAAGTCCCATAGTGCTCAGAGCCATTTGAACCATTTGAGGAAGACCGCAATTGTTGAAGATGTCTTGCAAATTCTAGCGCTGAAATGCTTAGATGGAAGGCAAATATGAACCTTGAAACACAAAGACTTAACAAAACGAGTACATTAAATTTGAACCAATTATACTTAACAGCCGGCCGGAGTGGCCGTGCGGTTCTAGGCGCTACAGTCTGGAGCCGCGTGACCGCTACGGTCGCAGGTTCGAATCCTGCCTCGGGCATGGATGTGTGTGATGTCCTTATGTTAGTTAGGTTTAAGTAGTTCTAAGTTCTAGGGGACTGATGACCACAGCAGTCAAGTCCCATAGTGCTCAGAGCCATTTTTTAGACTTAAGAAAACTAGTAGATTCCACACGTAAAGTGACCAGACACATTTATCTGAATCTTAATCCATAAAATATGCTTCGTGAAATTGCCTGATAACGAGGGCAATAAAGTGTTAGGATAGGTCGTAACTGTGTGAGCAGTGTTCTGATTCTAATTTCACATTAATTACAAGCTACACAGCAGTCAAGGACACACTATTGCCACTAACCTGCGTATGAAAATTTTGTGGATTACAATCCTAAATATTACCTAAAATTTCGTGATATGAAATGGCTACACGATTTTATAGAAAATATAGGATGTTGAGGCTTGGTTAAAAGACAAGCCAATCCTACGGGACTAGTAGTGGGCCTACAAATTTGATTTTCACAAACGTCTACTTAATCAAAACTTTGATGCTGTGGTTTAGGCCTTTACGGTTTTCAGTGCCTCATTTCTATATGTAGGTGTATGTGAAATCAGTTGTGTACGTGGAGATCAGAAACCTCGCGCCCCTCTCGGATTCCTGGTACTTAGGCTCGCTTTCCGATACGGTTGCCGTCAAAATCGGTGAAGCAGATAAGAACAACTTTACAACATGTTGGGCAGTTCTCTGAGCACATGCTGTACCAATTGTATGTTATTTCTTACCTATCACTAGCATTTGCTTTGTCCTGTACAAAACGCGACATATCTCTAGAAAAAATAAAGCTATACTCATGTGAAAGGCATCATTGTTTTCCTAGTGTAATTCTCTCTGTGTCAGACACACTACGTGACCCCGTTTCCATTTGAAACCTGCAAGCTGAGTCCAAGATGATGACTTCCAAACTAGCGCCATGTTTGTAACATAACCTCACGTTTTCCCCGTCTTCCATCTCATACCACTTCGCTTTAAATTCCTGTTTATCCGCCAATTTTTGTTTTAGAACTGTGGTTCTATACTTGTGGAATGTCTTTCAGAAAATGTTTCAGCGGTGTGGGTACCTGGCACCAGGCATTCCTTCAATCTTGTACTGGACAGGTAGCAGCCGAGAGTCGTAAGATTCTTTGGAATAAGTTCATGTATTTTTTACATATTCAACAAGCAGTTATAAAGTTCTAACTGACTTCTTGAAAATGGCAGAAGCTGACAAAGCCTATCTCATGCCAAAAAAGATAACAACACGATGGTCACACCGAGATGATGCTACAAAAGTCTTCTTGCGAGCCGATAAAAAAATTTAAGACTGCACTTGCTGAAATTTCAGAAGACGCAGGAGAATCAGGAAGATTACATGTTGTTCTCTGAGTATGCACAACTAGATATCAAGTATGGAATCGGGGCACTAAACAAATTTACGTTTGTTACCACTTGCTTGTATCGAAGTACCAGATGTCGAGTTAAGTACATCACAAATGTTGCGATACAGGAGTTTCCTGTTTCCTGTCATAGAGTACTTTAAATCTATGTTGCGTCAAAGGCCTGAGACATACAAACCAGCTGACTGCTGTGTCGGGTTTCTCAACACGATGGATTCTATTACCAATAAAAACGTAACAGTAGCAACTCAAAATTTATTTGAGACTTATAACAATGACTTAGACGATCAGCTAACAAATGAACTGATTCAGTTCAAGGATTTGTACCACTTGCTTCAAAAAGATAATGATGAAAATTAAATAGTCAGCAGAGGTGCATTATAATAAGCCCTAGAAAAAAGGAAACCATCGATTGTTTTCCTGATAGTGAGATCGGTTTAAGAATGTAGCACTCACTTCTTGTCAGAAACAGCAGAAGAGGTATGCCATTTCCAACACTGGAGTAGATCAAAAACAGGCTTAGAATCTCCATGATAAAAGCCAGGCTCAATGTCCGGGAGTCGCTCAGTACCGAAAGTGACACATTTAGAGAACTATGCTATTAAGATACTAAGTTATTGAGATAAAGGCATGGCGCAAACTAATTAGTCAATAAGATTTTTTGAAACTCATTTTTTTGTCTTTCTTTTCCGTAACAAACGTATTTGCTTATACATAGTCGGGAAAAAAATCGCAACACCAAAAAATAATGAATGAAGTATACTGAAATTTCGGGAATACATCTGTTTAGGTTAATGTAAATGCGAGATAAGCCACGGCAAATATGAAATGCCGGTACATTAATAACCGATGTAACGACCGAATGTTGGATGCAAACATGGAAACGTATATGCATTGTGTTGTACAGATGGCGGACGTCAGTTTGTGGGATGGAGTTCCATGCCTGTTGCACTTCATCCGCCAATAAAGGCACAGTTAATGCTGTTTGTGGATGACACTGGAGTTGTCGACGACGATGTTCCACAAATACTCGATAGGAGACGGATCTGGGGATCGAGCAGCCCAAGCCACCATGTGGACACTCTGTAGAGCATGGTGGGTTACAACTGCGGTATGTGGGCGAGCGTTGTTCTGTTGAAAAACGCCCGTGGATTGCTGTTCGTGAATGACAGTACAACATGTCGAATCACCAGACTGATGTACAAATGCATTCAGAGTGCTCCTGCTGTCATTCGAAACTGCACCACTGACGATAACTAAAGGTGTAGGTAGGTTCAGTGTGTGTAGCACACAGTTTGCAGGCCCTCAACTGACGTCCTTCTAACCGACACACATCCATCACTGGCACCGAAGCAGAACCAGCTTTGATCTGAAAATGCAACAGACCTACAATCTGCCCCTCCCCCTCCTCTCCCCCTCCCCCCATTGATAACTCACTTGACACCACCGAAGTAGCAAATGGTGGTGGTTTGGGGTCAGCGGAATGCACGTTACAGGGCTTTTGACTCAGAGCTGTCCTTGAAGTGACCGAACTGTAACAGTTCGTTGTGTCATTGCGGTGCCAAGGGTTACTCGAATTGCTCCTGCAGCTGCAGTACGATGCGCGAGAGTCCCACATCGAACACGATAGTCTTCCCTCTCGGTAATGTCCCGTGGCCGTCCAGAACCCGGTCGTCTTGCGACCGTACAGTCTTGTGACAGCCACTGCCAGCAATCATCTACAGTAGTTATATTCCTGCCACGTATTTCTACAAATCGCAGAAGGAACGTTCAGTTTCTCGTAGCCCTGTTACACAACCTCGCTCACACTCAGTGACATGTTGATACTGATGTGTCGTCTTAAAGGCATTCTTGAGCAACATCAACTCAGCACGTCCAGTCTCAAAGGTAACTAACGCACACGACCTTTACAGCCATGTATTTAAAGCGAACATAATTTGCATCCTCATAGGCGCGAAATTTGAATAAACATCGTCTTTCTACCAATCTGTTCATTTATGTCGCACAACTCCTTCTTACAAGGGAACCTCCCCATCGAACCCCCCTCGGATTTAGTTATAAGTTGGCACAGTGGATAGGCCTTGAAAAACTGAACACACATCAATTGAGAAAACAGGAAGAAGTTGTGTGGAACTGTAAAAAAATAAGCAAAATATACAAACTAAGTAGTTCATGGGAAGATAGGCGACATCAAGGACTCTAAGAACACAGGAGCGCCGTGGTCTCGTGGTAACTTGAGCAGCTGCGGAACGAGCGGTCCTTGGTTCAAATCCTCCATCGAGTGAAAAGTTTAATTTTTTTATTTTCAGTTTATGTGACAAACTATTGTGTTTTCATCACTTTTTTGGGAGTGATTATCACATCCACAAGAAAACCTAAATCGGGCAAGGTAGAAGAATCTTTTTACCCATTCGCCAAGTGTACAAGTTAGGTGGGTCGACAACATATTCCTGTATGCCGTTACCAGTGTCGTATAGAATATATCAGATGTGTTTTCCTGTGGAGGAATCGGTTGACCTATGACCTTGCGATCAAATGTTTTCGGTTCCCATTGGAGAGGCACGTCCTTTCGTCTACTAATCGCACGGTTTTGCGATGCGGTCGCAAGACACAGACACTAAACTTATTACAGTGAACAGAGACGTCAATGAACGAACGGACAGATAATAACGATGTAAAAATAAAGAAAGTAAAATTCCCACCGGAGGGAAGACTTGAACCAAGGACCTTTCGTTCTGCAGCTGCTCACGCTACCACGAGACCACGGCGCTCCTGAGCTCACATTGTCCATGATGTTGCCTATGTGGCCCATGGACTACTCAGTTTGTATATTTTGTTTATTTTTTTCACAGTTCCACGCAACTTCTTCCTGTTTTCTCAATTGATCTGTGTTCAGTTTATCAAGGCCTATCCACTGTGCCAACTTATAACTAAATCTGAGGGGGGTGCGATGGGGAGGTTCCCTTGTTAGTGTTGCGATTTTTCTTCTGTCGGCATAGTTAAAATGTATTTTTAAATGGAAATACTGTCTTTTGCGTCAACATAAATCTCACTTTATGTTCTTTTTTATTATGGTTGTTCACAGCGATTTTAATTAATGGTGTTGAATACCTTAATGATTTCATTTAATTTCACTTCTTAATCTCTTCAGTTCCTTAAAACATACAAATGTCATACATTTACAAAATAAAACTTAAAAACTGTGTTTTATAGTTGTAATTCGAAAATTGCTTCAAGACGCTACTATGACAGGTTAGTTGCACAAAATTTCCCCAGGGATGACCTGCAATGCGGAGGGCTTTCGCGATGCTTAGCGCTGCGCGGCGCGGCAGGTACGATGTGGACGCGGGTTTAGTCCTGCAGCATCTTTGATTTCCGTGGACAGTTTCGAACAAATTTTCATACTGAAAGAGTCTCTGAAATGCAAAATTAAGTACTGATTCATATATGCCGCATATATGCCGCATCAAACCAGTCAGTAGACTGATGACCAAAAGAAAAAAAAAAAAAAACCCTTGCAAGCTCCAAGCATCCACACAACCAGAGACATAGAGCTTTTATTCAAAGGTGCATCGCATTGTATCTGTTCCATTTCCTGAATCTGCTTTTCAAACAGATCTACAGACTATCAAACATATTGCTTCCAGTAATGTCTATATCTTTGCCCTGATTGATAATATACTACGAAAACAGAAAATGGGTAAAATTACACCACTTCTGTACACTAGACAACAGGTATCAGTCAGTAGTTACAGACTGGTGCATCACCCCATACATTGGCTAAACTTCATAAAACCTCACAAAAAACGTCTCGCAAGAACAGATGTGCATTTTATAGTGCCAATGACGTATCAAATTTTTATTCATTGTAAAGACAAACTCCAACCACCGACACAGAGTGGTATGTATAAAATCACATCCAAGTGATGTGGAAAAGTATATACTGGTCAGTCAGATAGAACTGTAGCAAGTAGGTTATCTGAACATGGAGAGGAGCTGGAGAGATACCTATTCAACCTTTGCCTCTCATCTTTTAACAGAAAATCGCCCATTTGATGTAGAATGTAAAGCTTTACATTCTGTTAAGAAAAGCAAATACTAGATGAGAACTGTAAACTCAACTTTATTTTTTATCATTCGTGAATGTATGTCCATGTAAAAAAATTAGTTTCCTTTTTCTATTTAATGCAACTGCTTTTCTCTGACAAAAAATGTTATATTTTCCTATGGAAGCACTCTGCAAGTCATTTTTGTATCTTCTGTATACATAATATCTGTGTAAGTCGCACGTCATTTTATCTACGTTTGTAACATTTAGATGTCTGCTGTCGATGGCGTAAGAAACCGAAAGGCGGTTCATGACCAAATGAATATAATTTTGCAGAAAATTGGGAACTGTTTCCTATTTAATGTTACTTATCACTGAGTTACAACAGCAGTTAGTCGGTATTATTGAAACTCCCACGGACCTAACGATCATGCAAGAATAGATGTATGGTACTGGATGACAACCTACTGTTCCTAAATATAAGTGAAGTTTTACCGCCGGCCGGTGTGGCCGTGCGGTTAAAGGCGCTTCAGTCTGGAACCGCGTGACCGCTACGGTCGCAGGTTCGAATGCCGGCACGGTAGCTCAGCGTGTTCGGTCAGAGGGCTAGCTGCCCTCTGTAATAAAAAAACTGAGCTAATCGATCAATAACGAACTTAAACGGAAGTCTTACGACGTCCGCCCCGAGCAGATGTAACGAACAAAAGCGAATAAAATGAGATTTAAAAAAAAAATAAAAAAAATCCTGCCTCGGGCATGGATGTGTGTGATGTCCTTGGGTTAGTTAGGGTTAATTATTTCTAAGTTCTAGGCGACTGATGACCTCAGAAGTGAAGTCGCATAGTGCTCAGAGCCATTTTTTTGAAGTTCTTACCTGGTATTGCTTAGTGTGGGGACTCATTTGGGATTGTGAAGGAACACTGTACGTACAATAATAAAACGTCTTGATCGTTAGTGGTACATCATACATTGTAATACGTTGGTAGTGGGGTATCTGATGTGTCAGAACAAAAACTGTGGAACCTACGAGGTTATGTTTAATTTCCTTTCTGTAACGGTGTAAATAAGTTCAGCTGCATGAGATGGTTCTAAGTAGTCTTCCTGTATTCATAGAAGGTGCATAGCAATAATGACTATTTGTATCCATCTCCTTGTTAACGTTATTTTCCCGAGCACACTTTACCAATGTTAGTTTTCGCAAGTAAGTCTGATACGTACTGTATACAAATCTTACACTTGGGCACCCCTCCAAGTTTGGCACCTTTAGTGGCAGCTTGTATTGACAAGATAAAACATAGTGTCTCGGCTGTTAATTGAAGACAGCAAGGATGACTTAACATTGTAAGAGATAAACTATGTTGTACAGATAGTCTTGGCCTTCACATTTGACACATTTCCTTGCTATTTTTGGAATTCTTTACTGAAAACAGGAACATTGTGCACCTCTTCCCAAACGTAATCGAATGAGAAAGTGCATCATCCTATTAGGGGAAAAAAGCTAAATTTTTGAAGACAACTAAAAACCTGCTAGAATTGACCATACAGCTAAATATTCGCCTCATTGTGGTGCTGTCACTTGTCTAAAATCTTGTTTCGATAACTTGAGCCTTTTATGACATATTATGAACATATACGTTCAGTAGGCCACCCTGTGTGTATCTAGAACCGACTAAGACGACCGTAGTCGTCATACTTTCTCTAACAAATATTGCTCGAATAACTTTACGGGGTAAGACGACACGTTAAATAAGCCACGTTATCCCTAGGCTATCATTTTGGTTCAACACCAAGTCAGATGGAGGTTGCCATGATTCATTCCCGATGTCACAGCATCGGCGGTAAACTGAATGCCTTTTGTGGAGTACAGTCATATCTTACAGGTCGCTCCAACACCTCAGTGGTAACTTTCACCGGCTTCATCTGTCGATCCTCAGTTGGCAGTAACATTATCTGAAGCTCTGGAGTACTGATATAAGACCTACGCGAATTTTGCACCTACTGACTACCAGCGGAGTTAATCTTGGGCAACGTGTAATATTTCAGACCTAGTAAGATTACAATAACATTAACTATACTTCTTTCTTTGGTTAAGCCATTTGTTGAATTCTCTACGTTAAGGTTAGCTATATTTATTTCTCGCTAACACAGTTCACTATTGGTAACTGGTACTGACTCGACGTCCATTTATCGAACCTTGACGCGCTGTCTCCTAGCTCTTACGCAAGAGAGAATTTCATGCGGCAGTGAGCTTTGTGAATTACGCCGTAGTTCTTGTGTGGCAGCTCAAGTGATCAAACGTGAAACTTCGCACGCTACTCGCAAGACGTGATGCAGCGCTTCGCCTTTCTCTTAATTGCAGTACTGTGTGGCACTTGCAATGCCGCGTCGTATGTCGGCGACGATTTAGTTATACACGAAAACAATGTATATTTGGTTGGAAACCGAGGAAAAGTTTATGGTGATAGCTGTAACGTTGTCGGCAATTATTGTAATATCTACGGAAATGAAGGAAATATAACGGGTGACAATGGCGTTATTGTTGGTGCGAGAGGAATTATCGTGGGCAACAATGGAAAAATAACTGGCAAAAACGCTAAAATAACAGGAAATAACGCAAGAATTGAAGGCGACTACGCAGTTGTTATTGGCGAAGATGCTGTTGTGGTAGGAGATAATGCTAAGGTAACTGGTGGAAACGCAAAAATTATAGGAAACAATGGTACAATTATTGGAGCAGATGGTACTATTCACGGTAATAATGGTGTTATTCGCGGGTATGGTGGTACTATAGTGGGAAAAAATGGAGTAATTTACGTTTAAGGTGGCACCATTTCTGGTGCAGGAGGACATATATATGAGAAGGGCAGCGGAGTTGTGAATTCCATTGGCATCGTTATAACAGATGGTAACTGGTAGTTATCTTTTGCCAGCATTGCAATTTTTAGAAAATGTTTTGTAATATTTTGATCAGAAGATGCCATTGGCTTAGTGAAAGTAGACGTTACACTGACAAAAAAAGATGTCATTGACATTATTTTATTCTCTTGTGATTGACTTGTTTGTACAATTATTTTTGGTGTTGGTGCAATTATTTTTGGAACTGTGAAGATGGTTGTTAACATCCTTTATTTAGCGCATTTAAGTGGCACATGTAGGCTACATCATATAACAATATCAATTATATATATATGACAGTCTGTTTTGCTATTTTCTTATCACATTGTCATGAAGGATGTAAAATATTAGAGGACAATAATTAATCATATGTAAAAAATAATCATACCCTCTATAAACTTTTATTTTTCCTCTTTTTTTGCGTGTTGAGTGACATATAACTTTTCCTTTTATGATTTTATCCACATAATGACCAATAAATGGTTTGTGTTGATCAACAGTTCATTGTTTAATTGGAGACTCCTGGTGTCACAATTTATTGCTTTTATTAAAAGGGTAAGACTAATATTATTAGAAGTCAAGTGTTGTTCCATATCTAAACTCCATTTTTTTTTACTGAATATTACACAGATACGGCTGACAAAATAATTTAAATGAATCATTTTGGAAGCACTGTACCCTGTGTACTCTTATGTTATGTATTACGAACTGAGTGGCATTACTATGTAACAGTAAAACTGAGGTAATTTTATGTAACGAGAATTACTAGTATTTTAATTCTGTTTTAAACCATTTCATGAAAGTTTGACAAGATGTCAAGTAGAGAAAATCTGTTACAACTGAATTATAATAATGACTTTTTTTACACTCTTCTGTTGCACTTATTTGTACAATTATCGCCGGTTTCGTTCAGTGTAGATCATCTTTAGACAATTTTTTCAAAGAAAATTCCGCACTGGCTGTATCAGTGATTTTTATTGAATTTGCGACCGGATTCGCACCACTTATCGGTGCATCCTCAGGCAATATACGCTATTTATAACGTGGTAACGTTGAACATTGCTCTGTAGTAAGACCACCTACAATAAATGTCTGTAGCCACTCTCCACCATTCACGTCCAATATACCGTCATCTGGTGAAAGCGGTAGTTAAAATTTAAAAATCTTTTCTAAAATTTTTTTAAAATGATGGGAGCGGCAATGACCGTGCAAGCTGAGAGGAACCGCGAGGCTGGACTTTACCTCCTTGTTAGAAATAAACACATTTTTTTGGTTTTCAATTTTTTAAATATCAAAGAATTAGCTCTATAATTGCCAAGCATCGACATTTACGACCCTTACGTTACCTACAACTGCCAGCGTCGAAACCTTAACAAAACCTACTTGATAATACTAAAATACACAGGGAAGTTCGTATATTTAGTTTGTTAAGTTTTCTGTCGATGTTAGAGGTATTTTAGGCTACAAAGTTTAAAATGAACTCGTGGGAATTTTGTAAACATTAGTAATTGAAAACGGCATTTCGGGGAAAGATTATGCGAATAAACCGGCCGAGATTTATGATTTACTTGAAAAAAAAAAAAAAAAAAAAACAAGTGATTTTATTGAACAGAACATGGTAAAATATTAATTAACAATTCTAAAAGTGGAAGTGATAGCGATAGTTCGGAAAATAAATTTATAAATCATAATTCATGGCAGGAAATGAGTCGGAATTCTGAAAGTGAAACACCTCTAGTCATTCGTTTGGAGAAAATAAAAAATACTACGGATAACGGGCGATTGAAAATTACGCCTCCATAGAAATATTTTGTAAGTTTAGGTTTCATTTAGAGAAATGTAGGGTTTCAACTTGCCTAAAAATAGTAGGCCTAGCGAATATTTTAAATTATTTTTTACGCCAGACTTACAGTAAATGATGTTTTGTCTGGAATTTTGCACGGAAATTAATGCATGGAATGATGAATCGTGGATTAAAATGTATGAATTTATTTAGTTAACCTAGTTTTAAGGTTATTTAATTGTCAATACGTGTTAAAACATTCAAAATCTAAAAATTTTCATAAATTCCCAATTCTTGGGAATCTTGCCGGACCAAAGAAATATTCCAATTTTATAAGTTCCCTCCCATTGGGAATATACCCCACATCACTAGACATGTATTGTGTGAGTTTTCTGATACTGATGAACGACTTTGCTTATAGCACTCTTTTCACAGTGCCTGTCTGCGAACTCAGTGCCTGTTTGATGTGGTGAGAAGCAAGTAACGTCCCCATATAGCTCGTACTCCATCCACAACTTTCATTGTTTAGGTGACTAGCATTGTTTGGCCGCAGTGGTTGGCAGACACTAGAAAAGTGTTCTCCCTATTTTATTTTATTTTATTTTTAGATTTGTTGTTTCTATATTCACCATTTTTTCCCTCTGTGTTACAATACACTTTCTGAAAATGTCATTAGACTGTCCAGTTGTACCCACACCTCTTTTCTTTCAAAGATGTATTCCTTTATACCACGCATATATTTTCTAATGATTGTTTTTATTTGAGCACTCAAATTGTTTGCTAAACTTTTACAGTGAACCTTTTCTTAATGAGAGCAGCATATAAAAGACATTTATGTTTGACATGAATGGAAGTGACTGCACATCGTAAGAATGCTACAGTAAGATCCTAGTAATCTTTCAAGTATGTTTATTCTAAGAAGATTTACAATTGCTAACACAAGTCTTACTACTGGCTGTAAATTGCCACATGCCTCTGCCAGAACCTCAGACAAAAATACACCCCAGAAAATGACACAGGGTGGAATTACAACTTTGTTATAACCTCTACGTAAATAAATATTAAATATTATATTTCCTTTTGCCCCCTCAGGCTTACTCATTTATAAACAATGAAGAGTGATCTTTGAAATCAAATATACACACATCTGCTGCCACCTTTTACAAAGTAAGCGTTGCAGAACTGTTATTGTTCATAAGTTTGTCAATATTACTTCAAATTCTACTTATAATCATTGAATGAAACTCATAGGACATAATAGTCATTTCATCACTTAAATTCACATCTATGTATCATGATATCTTTCAAGTAATTTGTATATCTACTTTTCTGTTATGAGCTATTAATTGGACTAAGTATCTGCTCATGTAATGGGTCTGAGTCATTCCCTTCTATTTTTCACCAATGCTCTGGTCCTTATATCACTGGTTTTCCCAGCATGATTGATTAATGGTGTACTTACCAGATCTTCACCAAGTGTGTATTTACATAATGGAACTATAAACTCATTGAATACTGTTAATTTGCACCTGTTATGTCAGGCAAGAGTTTATCAAAGAGTCATTATCACATCACCTTTGTCACCCACTGTCTGACGTATGATTATATACTGGTTGCACACTTCGTCCTTCTAGGGACCCGACATCAACTCCACATAATCTGAAGACTCCTTTGCAAAAAGCGAAGATTGTTATTCAGAGTGTACTTCTACTGTAAGCTACAGGACCTGGGAGAAGGAGGCAGGGCTTTAACCAATATCCAGTGTGCTAAGAACCGAATGCAGACCTCTGCTCCCAACATTGTACACTCAGGGCTCAAGCAAAAGTGTGCAATCAGTTGCCATGCATGTGTGTGTATAAGTAAACCATATTGCTTCAGATGAATAAACTGAACTTTGTAAATAAACATAAAGCTCTTATGTTAATCAGTACCAAGAGAATGAACTCTTAAAGTTGACGAGGCTTTAGTGACCACTTGTTGACATATTACGTGTTGGCTAATGTCCTGGGATCTGCAACCAGTGTTTATTTAATGATTTTTGTGAAGTTTCACCAGCACAAGTGGCTGGCATTTTCAATGATTCATCTTCCATTGCCGGGGGTTGTTTGAAGATCGCAAGACAAAAACCAACAGGCAGTTTGTTAGAACGCACTATTCCCACCGTCATTTAATAAAATCTTCCTCATTATTAGTCGTCCCGCAAATCAAATCATTACAAAAGTACAAAACTCCATTGTGCCAACTTATTAAAACAAATGTCATAAGTGGTATTTTTACAACTTAAATAAATAATATCGCAAACTCTTGCACGCAATGGTAAGCATCTTTCACCAACTAAGTTGGTTCTAAAGTAATAAGGCAGCTGACCAAGCATGCCACAATGTATAGTAGTGCTCATCACTTAATTCAACATTTCTAGCAATTGGATGTAAGAATCTCAGTAGAGGTATTTTGACTCCAATAGATAGTACAATAAACTCCACAATTCACCTGCTCTTTATCATGAATTTCTACTCAGAAATCCCTTTTCTCACATGATGGGGTTAGATATCCCTAATTGTGGCCTTCCAGCTTCTATACTTTCGAACCACACTACAATCGCTGTTCCTCAGCACTTACTGTTTACCTGCCACAAATAGGCTGAAGGCACTTTCCTATGCTCCTGCTCATATAGGGGTCTGAGAGTTACCATGCTTTTACAGCATCTTTCCATGACTCTCAGAGTTTCCATCACCCCATCATTTCTTTCCATTCCACTTTAAGGCACCACATCCCAAATGCACACCTATGATATGTAACACCCCCACCCCATAGAAATCACCTTCCACTAACCAGTGTCACCAATTTCAAATAAATCTACGCTTACTGTTCTATTTCCAAACCATATAGGCAGTTTCTCATTGCTCTGCATAGGGCACTAATCAACCCTTGTAATATAAACTCTCTATTTTTTAAAATATAAATTTTCTTTTTTCCCAAAATATCATGTCTTTGGTAACCCATTACAGTGCGTGTATCCACTTAACCATGAAGTTGAGGATTAAATTTTTAAAAAGCCTTATTATGTGTGCTGTATTTTATTCTTTTTTTCCTGGCCTTGTAAGTTCAGTTTCAGATCTACATAATTTTTCTCCTCTTGTTTGTTGCGATTCAGTCCAAATTATCAAAGGTTCATCTACAATGTTATTTTGCAACATCTCTAATGGAGCCACCTCTGCTGTGGAATTTGGAGCTCATTAATGCTTTTTTAATTCTGTGACCATTTCTACCAATTTAAAGTATCTCCTAGCCAAACTTTCTTCAGAAATGTAAAGCTGACATCCTCTAGCATCTTTTAAATAAAGATACAAGATGCAACATCCACTCTGATGCTAAATAGATGCCCTAGCTCATGAATGGTTTTCTCTTTTTTGTTTGTCCACAGAATATATTTAGATACTAAATCATGTTTTACATTCTCATACACAAAAAATTCTCAGGCTGTTAACAGCACCATAGCCCGATATTCTCCAGAGAATCCTCTTTACTAGTATGAAACATTCTCCTGAAATAATAAAATTTCCTGGGTCGACAGTAGCGTCCGATCCCACGCGTCGGCTTTGACCCGTGACGTAAGGGTGTTGTCGTGTGTGACGTCATGACGGCGCGGAGTTTGGTTTGTGAGTGTGGCATGTTTGTAGATGTCGTGTTGTGGTTTGTTGTGCTCTCTGGTGGTATGTTCAGGGTTTTCGTTTGTGTGGTGTAATGGGCTCAGTTTGCTTTTGCTCAATATCCAGAATTGTTCGAGTGTGTGTAGTGGAATTCATTTCAGTGATTTAACGATTTTGTGTGAAGGTTAATTTAGTGTTGTTCGCTGTACATCATGTGGTAATTTTAGTAAAATTAATTGGTTGTTGTTTTTGTTCAGGAATGGATATGACGGATAAAATTAACAGTGTGCAGGTCAAGGGAAGTGTTCGATCCCAATGTGTGGCTGTGTATGTTGATATTGGTATTGGGAGATGTTTTTGAGCTATATAGGCCAAGGGAAGTGTGTGATCCTAACTTATGGGATCGGGAGCTGCTGTTGAGCTATATAGGGCAAGGGAAGTGTCCGATTCCAGATGATGTTGATTTTTATCGTTTTGTGTGGTTTTGAATGGGGGTGGGTGTCTAAATTTGTTTATATATAGTTTGCCTCCACCCAAAAACACACCATTTTCCGCGCTTGTCCCGTTAGTGTCATTAGGCTTTTTGTGGAAAGTGTGTGTTGTTATTCGATGTATTTTCGTCCTCATAATGTGTATGTACCGACTTTATATGTGCCATATTTGAATCGTGGTTTATGGTCGTTTCCACCATATTTGTGACGTCATGGGTCAAAGATGACGGGTGGGATCAGACGCTTCCGTATTTCCAATTTCCTTATATGGAGTACATTTCTTCTGCAAAAAAGAGTCATAATCTGTATGTATGTCAGTCCATCTAAACTTTCCTCAGAAATATAGAGCAGCAATCCTATTGTCCCGCCCACTCCAATACTGTTAGTGCCATTTTGTATCCCATGAAAGTAAGGGCCACCTGTGCAAGCAGCCATATACTGTATCAACTTAACTGCAAACACTGTGTGGCATTCTATTTGGGTATGACCACTAATAAGCAATCTGTCCACTTGAATGGCCACAGTGGAACTGAGTAAGAGGCAGCTGGACCACTCACATACTGAGCATGCCACACAACACAATGTGCTTGGCTTTATTTGCAGCTTCACAGCCCATGCCATCTGGATTCTTCCTACCACCACCAAATTTTTTTTGAATTGTGCCTGTGGGAGTGTGCGTGAGTTGTGCATGTATGTGTATATGTGTGTGAACTTCCATTCTTCACTACTCTAAAATGTGCCTCTCTGTCGCCCAGTACTTCCCTTATGTGCTGAGTAGCATCTCTCTATTTCATATTGCTGTTGTTATTCCATTCTGGATTTTCCATTGTTTAAATAAAATTCCACCATACATTACCAACTCTCATTCGTTAAATTTGTTTTTTTGGTCCAGTCTCACTTCTAATTTGCAGATATATGCTGTTAACTTTTCATTTCTTTGGAGGGTTGGTAAATTTTTATACACACCTTTAACTTCTCATTTATTTTCTTACAGGGTGTATATGCTCTGGGACAACCAGTAAATCAGAGAAAAACCCAGGAATTTTTTCATCCAGGAAAAGTCTGAGAAAAACTTGGGAATTTTTTAGAATTCCTACAATTTTTCATTGTTTCAGTTTTCAGTTAAATTTTTGTTATTTTGACTGGTAAGAACTGATACTCTAACAAAGAATTTTACTTTAGCCTGCTATTGTAGAATAATACTACAGCCATAAGCCATAAATGACAGAGTAGCACCAAAATAAAACTTTAGTTTCGCTGTTTATAACAATAGAACAGAGTGCACACACAAATTTCTGCAGACAGCAAAATGTGTCAGAGGCTGTAGGACAAGGACTGTGCAATACTTTGTGACAACCAACTGCTTTCAATGAGCCTGACATCACAACTGTTTACATTTCTAACAGGTCACAGGAAAATATTGTGTATAGTGGTTTGAGAAGCATTATTTTCAAAGTAAATTTTCTTTTATGCAATATAAATTAGTTACATGTGAGCATGTGTGATGAATTTCTTAAATCATGGAGTGTTTGACTCTCATTCACAACATAGCAATACGAGGACCACCCACCCAGAAAAATTTTGAGACCAGAAGACCAGGTATTTATGCCATTATTATGCTTGATATGTCTTTAAGGGCAACACACTAAAAATGACAAACTTTCAAGATTAGTATTTCATATTTATTTTAGTTGTTTTGTAGATTACAAATTATGCTGAAATGATGGCAAAAAATGTAAATATTCTTTTAAAAAAAGTACAAGGTGAGTTCTTGATCAATTTTACACACAATTGGTTGCCTATGGAAAAGTCAAAGTGCATGACGGAACATTTACTCAGCCAGGTAACTCCAAAGCAGTGAAATTCATAAATGTGCTTGCCAGAAATATTCAGCAGCTGTAATTTAAGCTGTGCTCTTAGGATCCTGCCTAACCACACCCTCAGAAGAAACAGCAAAAAAATTTTGATGAGCAATATTTTACATGCTAACTTGCTTTTCTTGTAGCTGTACTGCACGTATATTAATTTAAACTATTAACTTTTCTTATTTGTGTATTAGCACTGCTTAACAGTGGCTGACTACATCACATGTCCTCTGCTCTGAATATATGCTGTCATTGGCTGGTGATATAATGTGACATGAACTACGATCGGCTGACAAAACCACATCACAGAGCGATTTCAATGCTTCAGCAGCTAGTGTGCTGTATTTGGTGGAATTTGTATTTATAGTTTGGTAATACGGAAATATGCAGTGTACATGTTACTACGCATCGAAGAACTTCCCAAAACATGTGGTTTTTTACAGCCTTTGTTTCATAAAGTACCGGGACTTTTATGCTAGTGTATAACATCTTTACCACTCAAAAGGATTGATGAGTGTTACAGCTCCAAGCGAAAGTATATTGTACTTAACACGGAAACAATGTACTTTCACCTGGGGAAAAATGTATTTTCACCTGGGAAAAAGTGTTTTCACCTGGGGAAAAGTCTATATTTAACTGGGAAACTGGAAGTTGTTTTTCTTGTCCACATATACTAACTATCCTAGTTCCAGGGGTAATTTAGAGAACACACTGAGTACAAGGTTCTCTGTGCATTAAATATATTTCACTTGAAAAACAAATTTCTGTAGAAGCCAAGCCCAAAGCTCCACTTGGTAATATAATAGTTTAATCTTCATTAAAAAGTTATTGCATATTGATAGTATAAACAACTGTTAAAAGGTAACAAAACTTCTTTCTCTTTTGCCTATCATTTGTGTTCATCTTTTGTCAAAATTACTCTAGAAAAAAGCTATTAACTGGTGAAGCTCACAGTAATGTACTCATATTTTTTGAAAGTCTTGGCTTCCAATGCATCAGTGATTGGTCCAAAGTGACAGCTGAACTCTAGATGGTATAAGGGAAGAATACAGCTTCCTTGATCTTGTCAAATTTGATTGTACTGTCAGTGGTTCATTGCCACTTTGTGAATTGTTTTGTCAGTTTTAATGCAGAGCATGTGTCCAGTGTTTTACAAGAGTAAAATGTAATTGGTCTCAAAAATAGATAATTACACTACGAACAAAGTACGTCAATGGGGCAAATGTAATGTGAGCCAGCAGTTTATTGGTGGTGAACTGGTAGCTTCAAGAAACAGGAAAGATTGTTTATAAGTTATGAAATAGAAGGTTAAAAAGTAAGGGCACGTCATTCAGACCTCACTATGTCCTCAGATCTGAGTGATCTGGTCTTCCCCACTGTATCCCTCTCGCCTCCCCGAGGAAGGGACTATTAGTTCCATAAGCTGTAGTTGAGTCGGTGTTTGATCCATGACAGCTGCAGTGGGTTACATAGCACAGCTTCATGCGTCTACCTCAACCTATAACGTAATGTGATTTTGTAAATGTCTCTAAAGCAATGTCTCTATGTTGTCACAACTCTGTAAATGGCTACTGTTTTCACCTGCAGCTGGTAGTACTTCACAGTTGAAAGCTGACACCAGTGTTGCGAGCTGTCAGGGATCTTATTATGCCATGTCTAATATAGGAAATAAGTGTCCTTCAGCAGTACTACGCATATAGCCTTCTGAAATAAATAATGGCCAGCAATTCTGTCTCGTAACTTATTAGTTTTCTCAACTGAATATTCCTTTGACACAGAAAAGATTATTTCTACCACACAGTATTCCTGATTTCAAGCTCTTAACAATTTAATGATTGAACTGAATTTGGCAAGTCATACTAAGAAATAAGTTTCTATGGAGATTATCTTTTAAAACTATTACCTTCGGTGTATGTTTGAGGAAGGGGAGAGGAGGGAGAGATATGTCAAAATTTCTTCAAACTGCTGCTCTCCTGCATTTACACTTAGCAGGACCTTTGGTGTGATTGTTCAAAACACTCCTGGAAAGATCGAATGGCATGGGTTGTGAAGCAGCCACTGAACTCAAATATATTGTGTTTTTTGCCACTGCTTGATCAACGCTGCTCTTGGCCGCAGTTTGGTAGTGGCCATTTATTCTGGTGGACAGCTGATTGTTGGTCGTATCCACATAATGTGGTGCACAGAAATTGCAGCAGAGCTGATAAATGACATGGTTTCTGCCACAGGTAGCCTTGCTCTGATGGTATAGGATACGCATGTATCGGGACTGAAGTAAGATGTGGTGGATGTGTGAATCAGTCAAGTCTTGCATGTGGGTCTTCCACAGGGATATGACTCTGTGGATATGACCCTGTAACAAGGAGTTGGAAGTAGGTGTGGCTCAGGGATGGACCAGCATGTGATGCAGGTTGGATGAGCTGTGGTATAACTCATTAGGAGGGCAGGAAGGATTTGCCCACCCATTCTCATTTGAGCTTCCTCATAACCAGACTTTCATTAAAGTTTATGCAAGATGTGTTTTCATTGTCGTATGTATGATACATTAGCTTAATCATAACCAAAAGTTCATAAAAGCAAAGCTTTATGTAAATAAAAGCTAACAGCATTCCAAATTCTGCAGTTTCTGTCTAGCTTTAATATAAAACTGTCCTGTCTTGAGAATAATCTCGATCATAAATGTGCAATTGTGGTACAAATTATTCACTACATGACCTATTATCATATAACAAGGTCTCACAATCTCTAAAGTACTCAAAGTATTACATATGAGAGTTCACAACATACTAATTGCAACCAAAATATTGAATTCCTTTATTCCATAAAAGTTCATGTCCTTCATTCTATGCTGAGAAATGTGAAGAGCACAGTGTTGTAGGTAGGTTGCACTGCACACTTGCAGGATAGACATTTCTGCTGCCCTGAAGTAATATTTTCATTCTTATCATGATGACAATTGTGCATATTTTGAGGTAAAAATTAAAGACAGCTCCCTTTTTTAAAAAAAAAACAATGTGGTATATTCACAACACTCATTAACTTTACAAAAATCACACAAATTTACACATTCATTCATTATTAAATATTAACAATTGTATATTATATATATTTATGTATATGTATATAAATGCATACTAAGTCATCATGCATATCACACTTGCACTTTTTCACTTGTAAACAGTCAGTACTGTAGAACATTGATTTTAATAGACTGCACAATTCATGCACTCACATATTGTCCAGTCTATACAAACATTGACTGATCGCAAAGACAGAGTTTAAAGCTATTTATAGTTTGAGCACATACACATTCATTAGGGCAAGAACACACTTATAACCCACTTATGTGGATACGCAAAGTTGCAAACACACACACACACACACACACACACACACACACACACACACACACACACACACACCACTCAGAAACACTACCCACTTGACTTCAACACAGAAGTTCAATTCACTTGTGTAAACTCAATGTTAGCGATCAGCCTTCATCTGTTTAAATACAGACACTTGAAGCAAGGCATGTCTGTCTGCCTTTCACAATCATTAATTTGTCCTTGAGCATTTTTGTGACCAGAAGAGGGGAGACAAGTCTGTTTTTATTTTCATTCACTGTCACTGGCCTTCACTATCACTGTCACTTTTATCTGAAAGATAAAGTAAAGAATATTATATTTTGTTTTATTATCCTTCTGAGACATGTCACTATAGCAATATTTTTAAGATTCAAAGAGAGATCATGTGTAGGAAAAAGGTCTAAAGTAATTATGTGCCATAAGAATACAAATAATTATCTTCCAGAAACAGAAAAGTCAGAGCTGAAAGCTAAACTCAAAAGAAAATACAAGGTACACATAGAAGCAAAATACATAGGATAAAAAGAGGGCTAATGTGGATGCTCCTCTTTTGACACATGTATTAATTGTATTACAAGAAAAATTCAGTTGTTAAACTTTAAATTACAAGGAGGCAAAATGGCTGTCCAGTGCTTATCCTCTGGAGACAAACTTCCAAATACACACTTAGAAGTAGAAGAAACTATCCCTAGCTTTTGGAACTTGTATGTACCTTCTCAGGAAGGGAAGGATGGAGGAAAGAAGGATTAGTTGGGAAGGTTAGGACAAGGAGCAAGTCACTCAGATGCCAGATTAAAAGAGGCTCAGCTGTTATGAGGACACAAATATTTGTTCACAACAGAGTAACCTATCTGTCCATCCAGCCTTCCCCAAACAAGTCCTCCTCCAAAAGCTAGGAATATCGATTTTCTAGTTAAAGCAGGCCTGGCAAAGTATGGCTAGTGGGCCATTCCCCTCCAGAGAGCAATTTCCCCTCCAACTCTACTCATACTGCATGGTCATGGCCACACCACAGCACATGAAGTACTTATTTGTCTGCAGTCAAGAGGGGCAGCATCTTCCTTCGACTACTTTCTCAAAGCATACATTGTCGCGCCTTGACAGGCATTGGATCCTCTCAGCGATTTATTCATATTTACTCTTCTTAATATTTGTCTACTGCACAGACTGTCATTTTAGTTGCTAATGTGTCTATTATTCCTGTTTCAGTTCTGGTTATTATGATGGCTGTTACTGCTTTTGAGAATGTCGGGGAAAAAACACTGGAAACCATTTGTCATTGATGAGTGGGAGACTGAGATCTTTTGTACACAAGTCTGATGAAAAATCTGAATTTTTAATATGTAAAAAGTGCTTAGGTCAAAACAAAGGTAATATCTTATTCAAGATGTCTGTTTACTCCATGAAGAAACACCCAGCCTTTACCCTAATGATGAACAATGTGCTTTAGTGGGTAAGTTAAAAATAAAAATTGGAAGTTACCTGAACCATGAAGTCTTATAGAAAAGTGTTTACCTGTTCGTATGCAATTTGATCAATATTCAGAAAAGATCAAAACTTCATCGTTAACGGCGTACTCATGAAAGATTGTGCAACAGATATGGCAAAAGCATTTTGATTTCAGTCAACAATTAATTTTTATTCACATAACAATAGAACACTTTTCTGTGCATGAAGAATTAGTTGCTTTATAATGCATTTAAAAGTTGCAATTTTTGATGTTTGGTTCACCAGAGGGGACATGACGCCATTGCCCAGGTAACACCAATGAGAGCCGGCTTCCTCTATCACACCACCAGCAGTTCGGTCGGTAAAGCACCTCTTTTGCCAGGCCTTGGGTAAACAGCAACATGCAGTCACGCATTTGATGCACCTATGTTCTTTAGCTCCTGTTGTAAAGTGATATTTTCTGGTGTTGAACTGTTCTGCAATAATCATCTATTGTGAACAAGTGTTTTGTGTTGGTGTTGCATTAATAATTACAGTGCAGCACATTGGAATCGAGATTCACAATAACAGTGGTCATCCAAGAACAAGATAATGTTCTGCTGCAAAACATACCCCCAATTTCAACAACTGTAATGGACAATATGCCATACCACTCTGTTGCGACTGGATGAAGCTCCAACAATGCAGTGGAGGAAATCAGATATTTTGCTCTGGGTTCAAAGATGTTCTATTGATTAAAATTGAACGTAGCTTGTGTAAGGCATAGTTAATGGTACAAGCCAAAAACTCCACACTACCAGGTCGACGAACTGGCTAACGGTAAAGGGCACATAGTTTGATCAGGCTTCCTCTGTATCATGCTCATTATTTCTGGCTGAGAATATACGGGCCTAGATGAAAAGTAATATGGCAAAAAAACAACAAGAAATTTACACTCGAAGAAGCCATTGCAACTGTTACACCACGGGACTAGTCTTGAGTTGTCAGCCATACCCTGAAGGTAGTTGGAGAGACTTGGATTCATGAAAGACTGTGAAAAGTTTTTAAGCACAGTAGAGTTTGCAAAAACTCATATTGCTAACATTCTAATGCAGTTGAAATTGTGACAGAATCATAAAACTGTATTATTGAACTAGCAGCAGCAGGTGAGACAGGTCAATAGTTATGAGAAAGCCCCTTCCCAATACAAAAATAAATGTGCAAATTCTTCACTTATATCATTGCAAAACCCACTGCAATTCTTGTTTCATCAGTTATTGATGGTCCTTAAAAGTTACATTATTTCACTTAAAGTTTATAGTTGCTTGAGTACTGTGGTAGATGTGGAAGTTTCAAGTGTACCTCATATGGCAAAATACTATCCTCTTTGTGTGCCATAATTTGCCAAAATCTTGTTTTGATATCTCAGGCCATTTATGAGACAAGAGGGATTTATGAATATTTCATTCTGGCTTTTTCACTAGTGCATGTATTCATGACAGAGCCTTTTGCATACATTCCATTTTCTAGTCACTGGAGAAGATAGCGATATCTTTCCAAGTTTAAAGAATAATTCAGTATGGTATTTAAAAAAAGAAGCAAAAAACAGCTAAGACTGCATAAAATATTTCTTTACTTAAGACAACAGCTTTCAACAGACCCTGCTGTCATCTTCAGATCTTAAAATACTTTTTGTTGAAAAACATGCTTATTTTATGCTGAACCTCATGCACAAGGCATCAAGTGGGTGAGGTTCAGTGCAAAATGAACACGTTTTACAACAAAAAGTTTTTTAAGCCCTGAAGATGACAGCAAAGTCTGTTGACCGATTATATTAAATACAAAAATATTTTTCACAATCTGGGCTGTTGAATGGTTTTTTACAATTAAAACAGATCGCCCTTCGCCACTCTAAAAATGAAAAAAATTCTGTCTAAATTTTGTACACAGCAACATATGACCTAACATGCATCTAATGCAGATTCACAGCGAACCCTATTTTTCACTGCGAACTTTAAGAATTTCTTGCAGTAGTTTACCTAATAATGAAATATCACAATAACTATAACAATTAACGAAATGATAGGGAGTTGTCATGAGGCTGACGGATGAAGCTATAGATGTGTGAGAATCAGAGTTTATTACCTAATAGTTTCTTTAAAATCATTTGTCAAATATTGCAGACTGGCCACCTTGCACAGCTTGCTGTTCAATGCAATCAAGCGAGCTTGATGGGTTCCATGGTGAGTAGGCCTGGCATTATCATCACCTGCTGACACATTCAGCACATGCTGGCAACTCCATTTCCCCCCACTCACCGAACTGTCAGTAGTCACAACTTATTTTAAATGCACTATAATTCCGTCAATTGTGACAACAGGTCTGGATATTTTTAATGCAGCTAAAAAGTGTGTTGACAAAATCGGTGATTTCCAAAAATGCTCTGCAGTTTGTACTGGTAGTGTACCAGCTATGATCATAGCATAAATAGCTTCGTTGGTTAATTATGAAAAACAGAATAAATTATTTAACTTTTCACACTAAATTATTCATCAGCAAACGCTACGTGAGAGAAGTGTGAGAATGCTGTCTGCGATGAAAAATATTAACAAAAATTATGAATGTAGTATATTGAGGAAATCCATCACTATTTCGATAACAGCTTAAGCAGTTTTTCATAAAAGGTGACATGATATATGGTGATATAACTCTTCACTCTGAAAAATTGTTGGCTGAGTGCAAGAACCAGTTTAGTTCCTTTTTTCACTAGAAGTTTTCAAGTTTTTGAATAAAAAGGTAAAATTGGATACTTCAGAATTTGAAAAGAGACTTAAGGGTTCACTTTTCTTTATCATAATTAGCATTTCTAACGAATGTTACAGTTCACTTACATCATTAGAATCTATGTTTGCTTATAGATAGTATGTAGAGCTTGCAATCCAGTATGATGTGACTGACGTTGATGTAACTGGTCAGTGTGGCTGTGGCTGCAGTGAGTGCACGGATCGAGTTGGAGGGGAGAAGAAGCACTGGAGAAGAAAACACTCACTGGAGGGGAATGATCTGCAAGTCACACTTTGCCAAGTTCAAGTTAAAGTGTTTGCATTGGCAGTACTTGGAATTCCACCTCCTGAAGATAAAACCTGAATACTGACTTTCTCTTTCTAATATGTCTTGTTCATATTAAGTTTGAAACAAATAAATTCTAGAAAAAGAGCGTGAAATGTGGTTAACTGTACAATCAGGAAAATTGCATCTTGAAAGCATACAACATGCATGGCTGTAACTTTGGTTTTGAGAGACCCCCTCCAACTAAATAAATAAATACATAAAAAGATATCCCACCTTCTCCAATCAATTAATCTCTCCTCCTTGAGTAACGAAGCTGTGGTTTGGAAAGTTAGGAGTGCTATTAATTGTTGTTATGTTTTTATATAGGCAGTACCAGGATACGTGTCAACTAAAAGTAAATATTGACCAGTCCACCTGTCTCTAAATAATCAAACAATAAACTACAGAGGAGTTATGCTTGTCTTATTCTACTGTAGTAAATAGAACTATTTCAGCATACTGTTCTCTGCTTCTCTGACTAATCTCTGTTGTTGTTTGGCTCAGATCTGACAAATTTATTGAGGTGATTCCTTCCCTGGCATAAATACATCTATGTTTTGTTCTTTAGCTCCTGATGTCAATTAGTAGATAATAAGTTATTTTACATGTTAATTGTTGTTAAAAACACCTTCAGAATGATGGAAAATGAGGAACAAAAGTTTCCCAATGGCAGACACATGACTCTGAGATACAAAAAGCAATGTATCACAATAAAAGTGCACAATAACAAGGGCACTGATATAGCACCTAGAATTTTAGGGCAGGGAGATAATTAGCTCTTTATAGAAGAGACCCTGCAACAAGATCAATTAAACAAAAATTCAGAAAGAGTACTAATCAAGTGCCCTATGTCTGATTAAGTTGCTTATTGCTAAAAGGCTTTTGGAGACACAAATTTCTTCAAACTTCCAGTGAGACAATTCTCAATCTTGTGCAGGAGTGAGATGACTGAAATAGGTTCCGTCAGTCTCATCTTGCCTATTTATTTATTTGTACTATGTCTTTCATAGTGTTCTTGATGAAGGGAAAAGTTCAGAGACTCTGAGAGCAAATGTAAGAAAAATGTTTGAAATTGGCAAATGCTGGTCGCAAAAGGCCATCAATGAAATAAAACAATGAATGACTAGCTTTTCAGAAAGCACAAATATTCCACGAGTTCTGAGATTATCCCAGCACAACCGATACCTATATTTTCAGGTGCCCATCTGAGATGACAATTCTGTTTTAGTGCATAACATTTTGATAACTGACTCAGTAATCTTCATCTGGTTCTCTCTGTAGGTAACACAATTTAAAAAATCATAATCTTCTTGTTACAGTCTGTAAGTAACATTACAGCCACAGCAATGTCTTTATAGGCTGGTGGGATGCAATTTTGTGTGTCCTATCATAGATATTCATGGCAATGGAACAGGAGCCAAAAACAAAAATGCATGATCAAGGGTTATGCAAGTCAAAACTGATTATAAACAGGGGTGTACACCAATAATATCTCGCAGTCTGATTGGTGTCCAGGCAGTGAGGCACACAGAAACACCCATGGCAACTGATGACAACTACTAGGTCAGTAGTCTACTAGGTCAGTTGTCAAAGTACTGTGAGTAAAAGGGAATCATCAGCTTGGGTGGACACACAAAAACATACTGCCTCTAAAGAATAGTACTTTTAAAAATTAGAGGATCTATTGTTTTAAATAAATTAATTTGTTTAAGAAGTCCTAGTAGCTTGTCTTAATAATACATAATGGGAAAAAAGTATGAAAATCCTGCTGAAGTTTCCTGTCAGGCCACCAAGTTCCTAGTGCTGCCAGCAGATGACACACTCAGTGTTTCAGTCACATGAGTTCCTGAATTTGCCAATTTCACGTAAAAGAGAAAGTTATATCCCAGCAAGGCATAGGACATTATTTGCACCAGAGTAAAGTTGTGTGACAACATTATGATGTGTAAACAATGAATCTCTTCTTTCTTTGAATGTGAGAAACTGCCAACTTCACAAAAATCACCTAACAGTATGGTTTTTGAGCAGTAAATTCACACCAGTTTGCATATAACATTGTGCCTTGCCTGGTTAAATGCTTTTATGCTGGAGATACAGGTTCTGTGTTTGGACCTACAAGCAATCTTACTTTTTTTGTTCAAAAACTGCCAGCAAGTTGCACCATGGTGCTGAGTCCATGTTAACTTCAATGAGGACGAACTATAGATACCAGTCACGGAGCAATTACGTGTATAAGCGCAGTTTATGTCTAACATCCAAAACCTGTTTGGTGTCATGGTATATCTGCTTTCCACCAAAAACAGAATATTCAGTACTATGGTCTTATAAACTCTACATAAAGTGTGTTTCATAAAAAGTGTACTTACTGCCCAACACAGCAAAATTATTGTAATGTCCAGGCTCTTTTTACTGAAAATTTGTAAAGTTTGTCCTGATGTAAGTATTGTGTTGTTTTTAAGATAGTAATCAGTATTTACTTTTAAATTACATTCAAAAGGAGGTCAAAATTTCTGTCACATTAAGCAGCACCATCCACTGTGCACTTCTGCTATGTTTTGTTATCATCACAATCCTAAAAATGTAGGCCATGTCTAATAACATGTTATGCAAGCAAAGTATTTACTGTGGGGTAAAACAGGATGAAGATATTAAACTATTCGGAAAAATAGTCTCTACTAAAGCATGCTACGCCCTTCCTAATAGGTGTCTTATGTTTCGTGTGCTAGGACAAACTGTTTTGCTTTCTGTTCCACATAAGGAAGCCACAGGGGAACCACTGTGTCACGTAATTTAGCACTAACAATGCTGTTAATTCAAAGTCATAGATATTTAGTTTATGTATTGCATCCATAAAAACAGAGTCATGTCCATATTTCTTCAAGAGTTCACTCTGTACTTCATTCAACATAATTAACACAAAATCAGAACTTTATAGACTTGGATGAGTTTCGCTAATTATCCCTTGGGAGTTACAAAATAGCACCCAATGATTTCATGCAACCAGGCCTCTACACTAACTGCAATGCTCTGATGTCTTACTGACGAACATAGGTTGTATCAATTCAATATTTATAAGATTCTGCCTCATCAGGAGATGAATACTTTCCAGTTCAATATCTGAAAGTGAATTTCTGCTTTTGTCCAACAGAGCCTCAAAAGGAGTTTTGTTCGCTATATCTGCAGCTATAGTGGGTCTTTCTCTATCAGTTAATTCAATGAAACGTAAGTCTTTGTCGTGACCAACATATACTGAAACAAATATTACCTGGCCTCCAAAACAAATATCACCTGACTGATAAGGACCATCTGCGGTCTTTTCTTTTTTCTTCCCTGCAATATAAAATATCTGATACTGTTACTATTTTAAAATAAAGTGATCTGAGCAATGGCAAATGCTGCAAGAATGCCTCACAGTACAATCAGAAGCCACTCTGGCATTTTCTTTCCACTGTCCAAAACTAGAAAAGGACAAGAGCTGCAAATTTTCTATATTAATCTGAACATCATGCATCATGTTCAGATGGTCCAAATAGCACTTTCCTGACAATGGTTCAAAATTACACAGACAGTACTTTATTCTTTTCTTCCAAATTGAGTTACTTGACTTGAATTTTGTACTTCATAGAATGTGGGTTAATGATGTATTTAACTAGTCATGTAAACATAAACAAGTGCAGAGATGTGCACTGTTATGCAATCCAACACCTAACAAGTATCAGTGGAATGCTATGTGTGTGGACATCCCTAGTTAGTTTTTTAGCTGTATTGCTTTTATTGTTACACGTCGATTTTTATTTTTATTTCTAACAAAACCTGTGTAGAATGTGCTACATAATATCCACTAAAATGTCAGCATGGTATGTGTGATACATTCACATGGAACAGGACTATAATAACAAGTTTTTAAAGATTAAAAGATGATGGTCTTAATTGTTGAAGTTAGTAATCCGGAAAAAGTAGTACTGAATGTGATCTCGGCTACTAAATTTTCTCCAAAGGTTTTATGGATCGCTCCTTTGTATGTCTAATTATGAGAAATTTCAATGAGTTACTTGAGGTCTCACTATGATAATCCCACTGGTGGTGCTTTAAGTTGAATTCATAACTGAAATTTTTATCACAAGTTTTACACTGATAACCATACATTTTTTATGGTGAATCTTCAAAGCGTGTTCTCTCAGATGTTTGTCAAATTTATACTGCTTCCTGCACACTGAACTTCTTACACTCATTCACGGCAACAGAGAACCAAAAGTCTGATTCATTGATTCGAAACATACAAAGAATAGTTTTCCCACCTCCAAGCAAGGTGGGCTCAAAGCTGAGACTGACTCACTGAGTGTGACATCTACTGGCAACACCAGGTGCTTGGTCTAATAAACTGTGTTCTTGAAGACGGTGTGTTCCCTGACAAGTTGAAACTATCTGTAGTGAAACCAATACACAAAAAGGGGGAAATAAAGCATGTACAGAACTACAGACCCGTTGCCCTAATCTCAGCTTTCAGCAAACTGATAGAGATAATAATACAAGGGTTGGAACTTTAATAGTGGCCACTATTTATTTATAGCTCATACAAAATAGATGTGTGTTTCAAAGTTTTACTGACCTTCAGAGCAGTCACCAGCATTGTGTATAACCTGCTGCCAGCGATGTGGAAGTCGTAGGATACTCTTAGCAGTGCCAGTTGTGTTGACAGTTCAAGCAGTGTGGTCTACTGCCCGACAAATTTGTAGCAGTTCTGAAGCGAATGCTGTGAAGTGTTTCCTTCAGTTTAGAAATCGAGATCAGTAACAGCTTGCACTATACATGCTTGAGCATTGTCCTGCGAAATGATGGTCAGGTCCTGCAGAAAGTGTCATCACTTCTATCTCTATGCTGTTCATTTTTGGAACACAACCGATGACCAGCTTAGAAACAGAAGTGATGACACTTTCTGCAGGACCTGACCATCATTTCGCAGGACGATGCTAAAGCACATACAGTGCAAGCTGTTACTGATTTGTTTGTTTGATGGGGCAGCTGAGTGCTATACCACCTACTGCCCTCCCCTGACTTAAGCCCTCGTAAGTTAATTCGATTTCTAAACTGAAGGAAACAGTTCACGGCATTTGCTTCAGAACTGCTACAAATTCGTCGGGCAATAGTCTGCACCGCTCGAAGTGTCAACACAACACAACACTAAGAGTATCCTACGACTTCAATATCACTAGCAATGGATTACACACAATGCTGGTGACTACTCTGAAGGTTAGTAAAACTTTGAAACACTTATCTATTTTGTACGAGCTGTAAATAAATAGTTGCCACTATTAAAGTGCCAACCCTCATATTTAAAAAAAAAATCTTGGAACATTACAACAATGCTGGCATATTAAGTGATTTCCAGATGGTTTCAGAAGAGGTCGAAGTATCACGTCAGCAGCAGTACAATTTGTCCATAATGTATTTGAAAAAATAAATGAAAAATCCCAAGCAGCAGGAGTATTCATGGACCTATCAAGGGCTTTGGATAGAGTACATCATGACGTGCTCTTATCAAAAATAGTGAAGAGTGGTGTCACTGGAATACTCATGCAATCGCTAGAAACATATTTAAAGGGCAGACGACAGTGCACGGAGTTTATAATGGAGAAATACTGGAGAGGAGAAGAAATATACATTTTGGTGTTTCTCAGGGCTCTATTTTAGGCCCAGTCCTATTCATATGATATGTAAATGATTTCCCAAGTTCTCTTGACAATAAGCAATTGATCACTATGTAAGCAGATGATACATCTGGTGTCTGCTATGCAGACAATGAGCCCAGCCTAGTTGAAGAGATACATAACTTCATTGAAAAGGCAAGAGCTCATTTTGAAAGAGAGAACCTAAAAGTAAAGATAGAAAAAACTAATATTATTCATTTTAAATCAAGTGGTCCAAAAATATAAAATACTGTAATTGATGAAGTTCTACCAAAAACCTTTACAGACAGTAAATTCTTGGGTTTATGCATAGATGATTGACTTTCATGGAAGCAGCAAGCTGATTATGTCAGTAAAAAGTAAAATCAGGAACTTCTTGCAAACCCCTATTCATTAGACACAATTTTCTCGCAGTTTATGCCATGTATATACTAGAAACTATAATGCTAGTGAAAGAAGACACTAAGATCACAAAAAGAAACATGGATATTCACAAATATGAAACAAGACATAGAAAATATTTTCATCTGGTTAACAGAAGATTAACTTTAACAGTGAAAAGCCCCTATGTCAAATGAGCTGTTTTTAATAACTTGTTAGCAAATGAAGTTAAGATATTGACAGGGGAGTGGCTTATCCAAAAATGCTCTTCTAACTTGAATTGATCATGAATTAAACTGCAGTAGGAAATAATGTAGACTAAAAAACTGTAATTGTAAAGTCTTTATACTTAGTTGAAAACACACATGCATGTAAAATTATGTTTTACTAGCAATGAATTGAATTGAATTGAGTTGGTGGTCTTATGTCACGACCACTAAATACCCACGGCGTGAGTGTTGTGAGAGAGAGGGAAGGAGGGGTGGTGCTGATGTGGGTGAAGCTAAGCTAAGACAAGTATATCAAGCATGCTTACAATGAATGATTAAGGTTACATTACCTTTCTTTCCTGGATAAGCATGGCGTTTTAATCGATCATACAGATCATCTTTATTGCCATATATGCTGGCATTTGATCGTGCCAGACTGTTCATCTTTCCTCCATTATGAAGACTTTCTGTAGGGAAAAATGGCATTTTTCAAATATCTGTCAAAATCTTAGAGTAATCTATTTACATTACTGTTATTTCTTACAAGTAACAATTGAGGACAATAATATTTTTCCTAATGCAATAACTTAATACGTTTTAACTCATTCATTCTTCTAATTAATTAAGACAATATTCTCATGATGTTTCAGATCAAAAGAGAATGGGAGCATAAAGACACACAGTAGTATGTAGTGATCTGCTATCTGAAGACTGATCTGATGCAGCTCTCCATGCCGCGTGGGAGTAGCCGAGCAGTCTAAGGCGCTACAGTCATGGACTGTGCGGCTGATCCCGGCGGAGGTTTGCGTCCTCCCTCGGGCATGTGTGTGTGTGTGTTTGTCCTTAGGATAATTTAGGTTAAGTAGTGTGTAAGCTTAGGGACTGATGACCTTATCAGTTAAGTCCCATAAGATTTCACACACATTTGAACATTTGCAGCTCTCCACACCAGTTTACCTTGTGTAAGTCTCTTCAGTTCTACATAGTTACTGGAACCAACATTTACTTTCACCAGCTTAAAGAACTCAAGCCTTGGTCATTGTTTACAATTTTTACCCTTCCATGCTTTCTTTCATAACCAAATTAACCATTCCTTAATTCCTCAGGATATGTCCTATCAACACACCTCTTCTTTTAGTTGTGCCGTAAAGATCTTTTCTTCCCAACTCAACTCGGCAACTCTTCATTAGTTGTCCATTAAACTGCACTAAATAGATTGGAAAATTATTGTGAACAACTAGTTTGATACAGTTAATGTGGCAATATCTTACACATCCTGAAAAGTACAGCACTAACAACTACAGTGCAATTGGAGTTTTTGAAAAGAGGTAACCATAAGAGCTTTGTCATCACACACAACATCACTGGAGTGGATACAAGTGTTTGTAACAGAGACAGTTTCTCTTCATAAATTTTGTCAAAAGCACAAGTAATCAAAAGTCAGTATTGATGAAGAAAACGTACATCATTTGTGTATATTCAAAAGTAGTATCTGACAGCAGTGAGACTGTTTGCCTATGCAGCAGCCAAAATCAATCAAGGATGCTCCTGCTCCATTGTGCTTTACTGCCAATATTAAAAATCTATAGAGGTGGCATGAAGATCTAAATTGAAAGTAATAGGATTAAGTAGAATCGGAAATGAAATGAGGAGAACTTTGCAAGAAGGCTCTGATGCATTCGAGGACAAATTCCATTTAGTACATTTTAAAGTGAATCAAGACAGTAAAAGCATATATTTCACTGCTTCATGACCAGACACATGGTAATAAAATTGAAGTAAATATTCTGAATTCTGTTTTTCAGGATTATCTGATGGATACATAAATGGAAAGATTCAATCAAATGCTGAAATTTTAAACTAGTTTCCTGTCACCTAATCAGTGTTTTTCACATTTTGATTATTATTATTATTATTATTATTTACAGAAAATTCTGTGGTACAATGCAGCTCTGGAATTCACATAGTACTTCCTGATATAAAAGACCCACAGTATCCTGCAGTATTAATAATCAGATAATCAAAAGCTCTTTATATCTTTTCTTCTATGCTAGTAGGGAAAAGAATAAAAATAAATAAATTTAGAACAACGTTCTGGTGTCTTACTCATTTCCCCCAAACTCATCAGCATCGCTATTGTCTTTCCCCTCAACTAAAATTCCATTTTTCTTTTAAAATGAGCTGACCCTTGCTACATTGCTCAGAAAGACACTGTAAATTAACAGTCTAAATTCTCTGTTTTCTGTTTGGCTTTTGAGAATTTATCAATTCATGGTGAGTGATAGACTGCTCTCTTAACAATAGCTTATTACCCACTGTGGACTTTTCAACATCATTACCACACTACTGAAACATAATTAACACAGTTTAGTTTTCCATGACCCAGTTGTTTTAGAACTGCAATACTGAACAGCTAATTTGTAACTATATTCCTCTAAATGAAGATTCATATTTTGATATTAGAATAATAATTAATGGAAAATTGTAACCTCAAGGGTATCTGAGTAATAAGTGATTAGAATAATGTATCCTGTTGCTGATGAGAGCTCATGGACATACCATTTACTAGTTTTACACCATTACCATACTTTCAGTATTAGTGTTTTATTAACTACATACACTGCTGGCATTTGAAATCACTTAATGTTTTCAACAAAAGCAAAATGCAGCTTAACTTTCTGCAAATTGTTTAAGTATTTCTAATAAGTAACACAATTAAAGAAGTAGTTATTCTAAAACACTATACCTTTCATGTATGTTTCATTGTAAAAATTTGGCATTTCCCAACCATCTTCTTCATCATCATAATAATGAGCATATGTTGAATGATGAGAAGGTGCAATGGATTCTGCATATGGTGTTGGTGCACCATAGTAGAAATTGACCTGTGATCCATTTTGGTCTGCTGCAGCTGGCAGTATTTTCTTTGGTTCTTTCTTATGTGCTGACCTGAAATTACATGACAAAATTATGGCAGTCACTTTTTATGGTATATACTACAAAAAGATGTATTTATTAAAGGTGCTGTAATAATACGTAGACAACCAAAACTGGTGTTCACGAACTGCTGACAGTCAACAGTTTATGTGACAGTCCAATAAATACAATATAAAACACTGCATTATGCACCAATCTTTTAGTTCATAATGACTAGAACACATGCTTCCTGAGTAGTAAAAAATATAACACTCCTGTTGTTTTCTCCAAAATGTCCCACAAATTACCAGTGACCATGCTGCATTCCAAGAAGTGGATGACAAAAGCTTTCCAATAATGAACAACTCAAAACTGATGTTAGTTTTATCACCAATCAGGTGTAGTATGACATATAACAGTAAACTTACCTTACACATATCATCCATACCAGAAGCACAATTAGAATAACAAATATTACAGCACCAGCAATGCCTCCAGCTATGTAGGCAAATTCTGATTTTTCTCTGCAGTGTTTACCAGTAAAACTTCCACTACAATGGCATGAAGGTTGGCCTCTATTATCCTTCACACAGACACCATCATTGTCACAGTACCCCACACAAACATCTGTGGATAGAAGAGAAGTTGTAAACAGAATTTGCTTACAATAAATGATTCACTATAATTTGAGAAACAAATAACAAAGTCAGATTTTGTCATTTTACTGTTGTTTTGTTGAGAATGAAGAAAAATGCTTAAATTTTTCTGTGACAGACACATAATGATCTGCCATTTAATCCCACCTAGGTCACAAATTTAGACTGCTAGATAATAAAACCCCCACCTTGCAGGCAAAATTGGAAGGCAAATGATGTATACCAGTAATATGCACCATTCATGAAGAGGAAAAACAGCCTTCATTACCTGTGCAAATTTTTCCAGTGCCATTGTAACCTTGTTTACATTCACATTCAAAATTTCCCGTTTCAGAGTCCAGCATGCATCTGGCATTTGGATCACAGTGCATTTCTGGTGCTCCCATGTCACATGGGTTGGTACATTCAGCTTTGCTTGTCTGTTTTGAAAAGAAATTGAAAATCATTTTAGTATAACTTGTAACAATAATGTGTACAGACATTTCTTGAAAGAAAAATTTACTCTAAATAGATATAAATTTAAATAAGAAGCAAACATATACATGTCAGAGTGATACAACTGCCACGTACAAGATGTTTTAATTCTCTGGCTAAAAATAATTTCAAATATAAAATCAAAATTTTTTCTGCAAAACAGTTATGTGGTATGAAACCTCAAGTTTTTTTTTTAAAGAAATTATATATTATTGAAAAATGCAAACCAAATACGTAATTGAATTGCCAGTCTTCAAAATTAGAAAATGTGAATTACTATAATTCAAATACTGTCAAGTTTATTGGAATGCAGCCTGTTTTTGTATGGTTCCATAGTTGACTGACAGAACTGATGACTGGAAATATTTCCTACATGAAGCCTTGCTGTGAATGAAACAAATTACTGTCACATGCTGCACTGTCTATCATATGAACTATCAGATTCAGTAGCATGTCCTTATTCCTTATCGAACACCATTTCTGAAAGTAATAGTAGCATTACTTTCAGTTGAAATGTGGAGTGCGCTAACAACTTACTGCAGCTGTTCCTTTGGTACTCGTATCTGGAGGGCACTGTATGCAGAAAGTCTTCTGTGCTTCTGGCTGATATGTGCCCTTACTGCAAGGCACGCAACTGTTGAGAGTGGTGTTAAGGTGAGTTCCAGGTGGACACACAGGCAGTGAGCATTCCTCTACTGTTGCTGCTCCTGGTTGTGGAGTGGTGCGCCCTAGTGGACATGCTGCACACGCTGCCTGCACACCTTGCGTGCGGTACGTGCCTCTTGGGCAAGCCTCGCATTTGCCCTCGACACCTAGCTGCATGCCAGAGCCACATTCATCTCGACATTCCTGCAAAAATTAGAATTGTTTATAACATTTCATGAAGATTTTCATGTTTAATCAATCTAATTAAAAGTGTAAGAATTACATTGAGCATCTTTATCCAGTAATTTAAACAAACATGTTGAAAGAAGCAAAATTTTGATTTCTGAAATTGACATAATTCATTATAAGTGAAAGTGAAGCAACAGTACATATACAATTAAGGTACCATAGTGCATGATTTCATGAAGTGGAAGATTTGGACCTCTCATAAATCAACATTTTAGGATATGCAACAAATATAGTTGTACAAAACTAAGACTCAGTTTTTGTAGGAGTGTACTGTTTTACTGACTAAAAACTATAATTATTATGTGGGTCACTTTCCAGTGATTTCATGTGTGGAAAAAGTAACAGGATGTATAGTTTTTGATTTTCACAGAATACTAGTTTCATGCAACGGCATTATAGATTTGCCTAACCTCTTTATATAACTGTGGTAATTAGAGAATATAGATTGTCATCTTCCATAATTTTATTATTTGTTCCATTTATGTTTTGTAGTACAGCTATACATAAGAATACCCGCATTTTATGTAAAGCATATCTGATGGAAAATGAAATGAAATGATCATATGCCTTTACTGGCCATGAGATACAATGTTGATTGGCTGCCTGGTACAAGCCTTTCTATTTGATGTCACTTAAGCAACTTCCACATTGATGAAGATGAGATGAAGTGATTTGGACAACACAAACATCGAGTCCCTGAGTGAAGAAAATCTCCGACTGAACCGTGATCTAGATACAGCAGTGCTAACCACTAGATCCTGTGCTGCAGACAGTATATCTGATGAGTTTTATATTCACACTTCATATCTTAGTTAATAATCCTGAATCTAGATCTCTGGACTGCATGACCCAGAATTATTTAAAACACTCACTTTCAGCTTTCCAAAGTCTTCAAAGTTCATAATTACCCCAGTAATTTCATATTTATAGAAATTTTCATGTCACCTCAACTGCTCATTACAAAAAGAGGAAAAAACATAGAATGACAAGGGTTCTACCCATGTGAACAACATCTCTGAGATAAACTTGGGACTATTGACTTTGTGCTCTCCATGATATCAGCATATTCCCCAATACTCAATATTTCGTAGTAGTTTGATTGCCCATTGTGCATAATCAGTTTTGAAAAGTGAAAGTGTAAGTCACTTGTAACTGGTTTGCAGTATCTAACAGCACTACGTTCTGCGCAAAACCAGATGAAGACATGCAGTACACAATTTGCTGAGACAGGCAATGTATTCCATCATTAATTAAAATGAAAGGTGTATTGTACTGAAGACTATCAACAAAATACAAGTTTACTGCAGTGGAGCCAGTCATACATTCTTCACATGTACCACAACTGAATCGCTCAAAGTGAGATCAAGTGACTCCATATTAACTCTCGCACTACAGTGGACACTATGATGATACTACACTGCCTGATATGTGCACTAACTAAAATGTCATCAGCACTGCAAATTCTGTGTTCATGACAATGTCGGAGTTAATTTGTCTCATATTCATGTACAGTGTTCACTGAAGCCAACATTTTTTGCTTCCATTATGAAGATTGTTCCTAATGCTTATATAATTCATCAATTAATTGTGTGTCATATTTCTCTCTATTGTATGGTACAGCATTAAAGAAGTGAAACGAAAGCAGAAAAGACTGATTTCTGAGAAAATTGCACCATTCCACAGATAGCACAATTACTGTAATTTTTTCTGCAAGACATCATGTCTATTTGAAATACTAAGATTGCTGAGAATACCCTCTGGCTTCATCAGTAACATTTGAGTATTTACAGAATGTACTGATTTTCAGTTGGTTCTGCAGCGTCTATATTCAACAACTTTGAAGATTGAAACAATGGACACATATGTACCCGACAGAGAGCTAGCAAACGTAACAAATTACATTATATGAGGCTCCAGTTGTACAATAAAACCATGTCTTTCAAGCATTTTGCATAAATTTATTCAGCCTGCTCCCCAACTGAATATTTACATTGTATTATCATTCGCTATTAACTATTTTGGAGGCTCTGGCTGCTTAGGTCACAAAGAACAGCATGCAAGAACCTCTTATTTTAATATTAACCCTTCAAGTCAGTAGTTTCAGTGCTTGTACATAGCTTACTGACAGTTGTTTTCATGGCTGCCCGGAACAGCAATGCATCATTTTATTTAAATTATTCTAGTCCAAGAATTATTTGTTGATAGTTAACATTTTTTTTGTAATTGTCAGTATTCCAAGTTGATGCTGTTTTAGTTAGGTGCATAAAGGGAAGGAGCATGTAATTTATTGATTAATTTAAGTTGTGAAATGTGTCAAACAATTATCTGAAAACCTGTATTTGTACTCGTCTCCCATAGGAAAGTTATGTCATTTGACATTTTAATGTAATTATTTCAAAAGAGTGTTTTGTATCCATTTTATAGTCATAGCCTTTTGTTATATTTTCATACCTCATGAGAAACAGCTTCAGCAGTACGAGTAGTTTTTCCTAAGCCACAGAGGAGACAACTGAAGCTTCCTTCATTCGGTTGGTAGAAACCATGGCCACAGCTGCGACATAGTCCTGCTTCATCATCAAAGTACTTTCCTGCAGGACATCGCTCTGCAAAGGACAACAAACATTTTAAATTCCACACCATAAAAATCTCACTCTATGTCCAGAAATTCTGAATGTAATAAATTTTGCCTGAAACAAATACATAATTGTTGCTCATTTTGATAAATTCTTTGTTACAATTTTCTAATTTTTTTCTTGATTAGCTACTGTTTTATAACACTACTGAGAAGGGAAAAAATCATAACTCAGTGTTTAGTTTGCACATTTTCAGCTTCAGTTGATCAGGGATCCCCCAATAGTAATGATATCCTGTACTACCATTAAAATTAAGTTGTAAATTGATTGCCTTTAAATTTAAGAACATCCTTACTCACACAATTTACAGACAAGGTTCTGTGCTGGTCGCAGTTCTGATCTAACATTTCTTATTAAGTAACAATAATGGCTTACGTATGTGTAATAATTTGCTCCCTACTAAGCAGATATAGGCATGTGACTGGACATCATTTCAACATTTGGATTTCACATATGGTGCCATTTAATTATGGTTACTGCTGGAAATCTATTCATCTTTGGTTCTATTCTTGTAGTTTTCAGACAGTGTGAAATAATGAATGATTGTGTTGGCTGTTTCAATACATCCTCTCATCAACCTCAATGTGTATGGGCTCAATTGTATTTGGTCCCTTTTTGTAGTTACATCTCCTGATATTCTTGTATTTTCTACTAGCTTTAATTTGGCCATGAATTCCTTCATAGCTATCCTCTCTGTCTCCCTTGTTCCCTCTATCATTACTTCAGTCATATTAGTGAACTGGCATTAATCAACATAAGGGTGGCTAGCCATGTTGTTTGTCCTATCTGTGACTGCTTTGAGTACGCACAATGACTCTCCCACTCTTCTAAGAACTTTTTCCTTTGAAAGCATCTATCCAACACTAGGATTTCAAAGCGATGTCCTGTAAGGCATGTTGGCGGAGTTCAGTGCAGTTGCCTGTGCAGCAGCAAGACACAGACTGAGCGTAGCGCGAGAGTTCGCTCCCTTATATAGCGTGTGAAACTTTGACCTTAGATAACGGACTTAGAGTTTTCGCAGACATAGAGTCATAAGCAGATTTACCAAAGTCTTTATTAGAAATTTCAAACATATGATACGTACTATAAGCAATTACATCTCTATCATTAAAACTTTCAAGTCCAGCAATACTCGAAACACCGCTACCGCCTCTTACTATGGCAACGGTGAACCATCCATTTCCATATGAGAATTAAGATTACATCCAAGAAATACACAAGGTCCATCGACGAGGGCGTGGGCTACAACACTCTTCACTGGAATGCGATTCTTCTTGTCTCCTGATGTTGTTGTTAGTTTGACATTTTCTATATTTTTGTAAACTGTTGTGCGACGACGCTAACCAGACAAGAGTACATCTAGAACCAGAGGCTCAAGGATGCAACAGTTTGATTATGTAATCACTCTGATGCATGGCCTTGGCAGCGCGCCAGCGGAAACACGCATACTCTAGAACACCCAGTGTGCGCGTCCGGGATTGCGTTCCGCTGGCCACTGCAAAAACTCGAAGTCCGTTATCTAAGGTCAAAGTTTTTCGCATGCTATATAAGCGAGCGCGCTCTCGCGCTACGCTCAGTCTGTGTCTTGCTGCTGCACAGGCAACTGCATTGAACGCCACCAACATGCCTTACAGGAGATATCTCCTTACAGGAGATATCAACTTCATCGTCGCACAACAGTTTACAAAAATGTAGAAAATATCGAACTAACAACAACATCAGGAGACAAGAAAAATCCCATTCCAGTGAAGAGTGTTGCAGCCCACGCCCTCGTCGATGGACCTTGTGCATTTCTTGGATGTGATCTTAATTTTAGTTTGGACATAAATGACACTTTCTAACATGGAAATGAATGGTTCACTGTTGCCATAGCAAGAGGCAGTAGCGATGTTTCGAGTGTTCCTGGACTAGAAGGTTTTAATGATAGAGATGTAATTGCTTATCGTACTTATCATATGTTTGAAATTGCTAGTAAAGACTTTGGTAAATCTGCTAGGCAAGTATACAGGATTACTGAGAAGGTTGTACACAAATCGAAGGCCCGCATCTCGTGGTCGTGCGGTAGCGTTCTAGCTTCCCACGCCCGGGTTCCCGGGTTCGATTCCCGGCGGGGTCAGGGATTTTCTCTGCCTCGTGATGGCTGGGTGTTGTGTGCCGTCCTTAGGTTAGTTAGGTTTAAGTAGTTCTAAGTTCTAGGGGACTTATGACCACAGCAGTTGAGTCCCATAGTGCTCAGAGCCATTTGAACCACAAATCGAAGGAGCTTACACAGGAATCAGAATACAAAACATTGGAATAGGAACTTACGGTATTATAAGTAATCCAGTAAGCCAGTCAGGAACAACACAGATAACGTACTGTTTCTGTGTATGTATGGTGGTCTAGGGTCTTTGACTAGTAATAAAAACATTCTGAGTCCTGGGTTTGAACCTAGCCACTGATTAAATTTTGTAAAAAATCATCAGCAATGGCAGCTGAGAATTTTTGGCATTAGAAGTCACCCTCATTCTGACAATGGTCTTGTCAAAGAGGGCTGAGGAGTGGATGAGATTAAGAGCACTCTCTTGCCCTTGCATGGGAAACTGCCTCTAGAAGGATAAACAGCAGAAGGAGGAAGAAGGCAATGGAAACCATTGCATTAAATGTGTATCCACAGGGCGTGTGGCTTGTAACTGAAAAGAGTCATTATTCACTCCACTGGAAAAACATTCCAGACTGGTCCCCCATTCGGATCTTCGGGATGGGACTGCCTAGGGGGAGATGGCCATGAGAAAAAGATAGGATAACCAGTGAAAGGGTAACAGTCTGTGAGTCAGAAGTCAGGATGTGGTAGGGAAGCTAGACAATCTGGAAATGGAAATGCAAAGGCTAAGTATAGATTTAGTGGGTGTCAGTGACGTCAAATGGAAAAAAGAAAAGGAATTCTGTTCAGAAGAATATAGGGTAATACGAACAGCAACTTAAAATGGAATAAAAGGAGTAGGATTCATTATGAATATGAAGGAAGAGCAGAAACTGAGTAACTGTGAACAGTCCAGGGATTGGGAAATTCTCGTGAGTTTGACAGCAAACACTCAGAACAGTAGTTCTGTCCTGCTGAGTATATTTTTTATCTATCCAATTACTGTGTGTTCTGCTGCCACCACTTGGTGAGTATATCTTTTATCTACCCAGTTACACTGTATTGTCAGAACGGTAGTTCAGGTATACGTGCTGATGTTACAAGCAGAAGACAAAGGGATAGAGAAAGTATATGAGGATATTTAATGGGTAAGTCAGTATGTAAAGGGAGATGATAATCTAATAGTCATGGAGGATTGGGATGCAGTTGTAGGAGAAGAAACAGTTATGAGAGAAAATAGGCCTGGTAGTAGGCATGAGAGGAGAAAGACTAATTGAGTTCTGCAACAAATTTCAGTTAGTAACAATGAATACTTTGCTTAAGAATCACAAGTGGAGGAGGTTGTTGTTGTTGTGGTCTTCAGTCCTGAGACTGTTTTGATGCAGCTCTCCATGCTACTCTATCCTGTGCAAGCTTCTTCATCTCCCAGTACCTACTGCAACCTACATCCTTCTGAATCTGCTTAGTGTATTGATCTCTTGGTCTCCCTCAACGATTTTTACCCTCCACGCTGCCCTCCAATGCTAAATTTGTGATCCCTTGATGCCTCAGAACATGTCATACCAACCGGTCCCTTCTTCTAGTCAAGTTGTGCCACAAACTCCTCTTCTCCCCAATTCTATTCAATACCTCCTCATTAGTTATGTGATCTACCCATCTAATCTTCAGCATTCTTCTGTAGCACCACATTTCGAAAGCTTCTAGTCTCTTCTTGTCCAAACTATTTATCGTCCATGTTTCACTTCCATACATGGCTACACTCCATACAAATACTTTCAGAAAAGACTTCCGGACACTTAAATCTATACTCGATGTTAACAAATTTTTCTTGTTCAGAAACGCTTTCCTTGCCCTTGCCATAGCCAGTCTACATTTTATATCCTCTCTACTTTGACCATCATCAGTTATTTTGCTCCCCAAATAGCAAAACTCCTTTACTACTTTAAGTGTCTCATTTCCTAATCTAATTCCCTCAGCATCACCCGACTTAATTCGACTACATTCCATTATCCTCGTTTTGCTTTTGTTGATGTTCATCTTATATCCTCCTTTTAAGACACTGTCCATTCCGTTCAACTGCTCTTCCAAATCCTTTGCTGTCTCTGAGAGAATTACTATGTCATCGGCAAACCTCAAAGTTTTTATTTCTTCTCCATGGATTTTAATACCTACTCCGAACTTTTCTTTTGTTTCCTTTATTGCTTGCTCAATATACAGATTGAACAACATCGGGGATAGGCTACAACCCTGTCTCACTCCCTTCCCAACCACTGCTTCCTTTTCATACCCCTCGACTCTTATAACTGCCATCTGGTTTCTGTACAAATTGTAAATAGCTTTTCGCACCCTGTATTTTACCCCTGCCACCTTCAGAATTTGAAAGAGAGTATTCCAATCAACATTGTCAAAAGCTTTCTCTAAGTCTACAAATGCTAGAAACGTAGGTTTCCCTTTCCTTAATCTTTCTTCTAAGATAAGTCGTAGGGTCAGTATTGCCTCACATGTTCCAACATTTCTACGGAATCCAAACTGATCTTCCCTGAGGTCGGATTCTATCAATTTTTCCATTCATCTGTAAAGAATTCGCGTTAGTATTTTGCAGCTGTGACTTATTAAACCGATAGCTCGGTAATTTTCACATCTGTCAACACCTGCTTTCTTTGGGATTGGAATTATTATATTCTTCTTGAAGTCTGAGGGTATTTCGCCTGTCTCATACATCTTGCTCACCAGATGGTAGAGTTTTGTCAGGACTGGCTCTCCCAAGGCTGTCAGTAGTTCTAATGGAATGTTGTCTACTCCGGGGGCCTTGTTTCGACTCAGGTCTTTCAGTGCTCTGTCAAACTCTTCACGCAGTATTATATCTCCCATTTCATCTTCATCTACATCCTCTTCCATTTCCATAATATTGTCCTCAAGTACATCGCCCTTGTATAGACCCTCTATATACTCCCTCCAACTTTCTGCTTTCCCTTCTGTGCTTAGAACTGGTTTTCCATCAAAGCTCTTGGTATTCATGCAAGTGGTTCTCCTTTCTCCAAAGGTCTCTTTAATTTTCCTGTAAGCAGTATCTATTTTGCACCTAGTGAGATAAGCCTCTACATCCTTACATTTGTCCTCTAGCCATCCCTGCTTAGCCATTTTGTACTTCCTGTCGATCTCATTTTTGAGACGTTTGTATTCCTTTTTGCCTGCTTCTTTTACTGCATTTTTATATTTTCTCCTTTCATCAATTAAATTCAATATTTCTTCTGTTACCCACGGGTTTCTACTAGCCCTCGTCTTTTTACCTATTTGATCCTCTGCTGCCTTCACTATTTCATCCCTCAAAGCTACCCATTCTTCTTCTACTGTATTCCTTTCCCCCATTCCTGTCAATTGTTCCCTTATGCTCTCCCTGAAACTCTGTACAACCTCTGGTTCTTTCAGTTTATCCAGGTCCCATCTCCTTAATTTCCCACCTTTTTGCAGTTTCTTCAGTTTTAGTCTACAGTTCATAACCAATAGATTGTGGTCAGAATCCACATCTGCCCCTGGAAATGTCTTTCAATTTAAAATCTGGTTCCTAAATCTCTGTCTTACCATTATATAATCTATCTGATACGTTTTAGTATGGTATGCTTGGAAAAGACCCAGAGACAATGGAAGATTCCAGCACAGTTACATCATCGTCCACAGAGATTCCAAAATAAGATATTGGTTTGTAATATAATGTAATTGAATGGATAAAAGTATCTATTCACCAAGTGATGGCAGAACACACACATAGAAAAAGAGGTTTTACTTATGCAAGTTATCGGAGCCAGTGGCTCTGTCTTCTGGCAGAAGAATTGGAGGGGAAGGAGGTTTAGGTAAAGGGGTACAATTCAGAAAAGTCAGCCAGTACCACAGGAGACTTACTGGACGGGATGAGAAAGAGAGTCTTTTCTTCTCATCCTGTCTGGTAAGTCTCCCCTGACCTGGGGCTCTGGGTAATTTTTCTGTACTGTACCCCTTTTCCTAAACCTCTCCAGTCCTTTTCCTTCATCCCTCTTCCTTCCCCTTCAACTCTTCTGCTGGAAGAAGGAGCCACTGGCTTCGAAGGCTTGCATAAATACAATCTCTTTCTTTATGTGTGTGTTCCTGCTGCCGCTTGGTGAGTAGATTTTTTTATCCATCCAGTTCCATTATATTGTCAAAAATTGATTATTTTCATTGTTATATTGGTTTGTAAGGCATACCAGGGAGATATAGATTTAGATCACAATTAAGTAATGATAAAGAGTAAATTGAAGTTTAGGAGAATTGCATGGGAGAATGAGTGTGGAAGGAAGTGGGATACTGATGTACTGAGGAATGCCGAAACACGTTTGACGTTCACTAAGGAAGTGGATACTCCAGTAAGAAATACCACAGTAGGCAGTTCAATTGAAAAGTAGTGGACATCTCTAAGATGGTTAATAAACATTGGTACAAGGAAGATAACTGTGAAGAACACTTTGGTAACGGGAGAAACTGATGAAAGAAGGAAGTGTGAAAATGTTCAGGGAAAGACAGGACTACAGAAATATAAATCCCATAGGGCTGAAATAAATAAAAGTGCAGGGAAGCCAAGGTGAAATATCCGCAGGAAAAATATGAATAAATCGAAAAAGAAATTATTGTCAGAAGGACTGATTCAGCATACAGAACAGTCACTTTCAGTGAATTTGAAAAGCAAGTGTGGCAACATTAAGAGTGTAATGGGAATCCCACTGTTAAAGGCAAAGGAGAGAGCACATAGGTGGAAAGAGTACATTGAAGGTGGAGAAATTGTCTGATCAAGCGACAGAAGAAGAAATTGGAGTTGGTATGAAAGAGATAGGGGATCCAGTACTAGAGCCAGAATTTAAACGAGATGTGACAACTTCAGATCAAAATAAGATATAAGGGATAGATAACATTGCATCAGAATTTCTAAAATCACTGTGGGAACTGGCAACTAAATGACTATTCAACTTGGTGCGTAGAATCTATGAGAAAGGAAATGTACTATCAGACTTTCATCCACACAATTATGAAGATAGCTGAGGTGATAAGTGTGAGAACTATCACACAATCACCTTAGCAGCTCATGGTGACAAGACTAATATACATAAGAATGGAAAAAAATTGGGTATCTTTTAGATGATGAGTTTAGCTTTAGAAAAGGTACAGGCACCAGAGGGCAGCCCTGAAATTGCACTTGATAATGGAAGAAAGACTGAAGACAAATCAAGATGTGTCCATAGGATGTCAGATGGTGCGAGGTCGTAGAAATTCTGAATAAAATAGGAGTAAGCTACAGGGAACTATTGTTAATATACAATACACACAATAACCAAGAGGGGACAATAAGATTGGAAGACCAAGAACAAAGTTCCCTTATTAAAAAGGGTGTAAGACAGGGATGTAGTCTTTTCCCCCTACTGTTACAGCTTATACATAGAAGAAACAAAGGCGGGAATGATGGAAAGGTTCAAGAGTGGAATTAAAATTCAGTGTGGCAGGATATCAATGATAAGATTTGTTGATGACCCTGATATCCTCAGTGAAGATGAAGAACAATTACATAATCTGTTGAATGGAATGAAGAGTCATGAGCACAGAATATGGATTGAGAATAAACTGAAGAAAGATGAAAATAATGAGAAGTAGCAGAAATGAGAATAGGGAGAAGTTTAACATCAAAAGTGGTGATCACGAAGTTAATGAATTCTGCTAGCTCAGAAGTAAAATAACCCATGACGGATGAAGCGAGGAGGACGTAAAAAGCAGACAAGCACAAGCAAACAGGTCATCCCTGGCCAAAAGAAGTCTATCAGCTTCAAAAATAGGTCTTAATTTAAGGAAGGAATTTCTGAGAATGTACGTTTGGAGCACAGCATTGTATGGAAGTGAATCATGGACTGTGGGAGTACTGGAACAGAAGAAATTAGAAGCATTTGAGATGTGATGCTGTAGAAGAATGTTGAAAATTAAATGGACTCATAAAATAAGGAATGAGATTCTCTGCTGGAGGGGCAAAGAAAAGAATATAATATGAAAACACAGACAAGAAGAAGGGACAAGATTATAGGAAATGTGTTAAGATATCAGGGAATAACTTCCATGTACCAGAGGGAACTATAGAGCGTAAAAACTGTGAAGAAGAAAGTGAATGGAATACATCCAACAAATAATGGAGGACACTGGCTGCAAGAGCTACACTGAAATGTAGAGGTTCAACACCTCTTGATTTTGTTATTTATTTATTTTTTGGTGGGGGTATATCAAAAGCCTTATGTATGTGATCTCAGTTCTCAATCAAGAAACACTTGTTGTCAGGGTACTTGTGCGCCTGATGAGGTCCAGGTGACGACTCGTGACTTGGTAGAGAACTCCAGAATTTTCTACAAGGGTGTTATGCCTGAACTGAATTTGGTGGCCATCATTTCGAACACTGACTGTAATGTAAAACATTGTTGAGTGAACAGTACATTAACTTTGTTAAATTAAGGTGGATGTTGTAAAAGGCCACCCTCCCCTAGCATTACTTTTCTTCAACTGAAGTTATTGATACCAAAAATACTTTCTACCTTTTAAACAGCTTAATATTGTCTCAGCTGTTTAACTAAACGAATTTAATATGATTTTGTACATGATGTATTATATTTCAGACTAAAATGTATAAGATGAAATTACTTTATTTTCTTTGTTACAATGTACAGTTAAAATTACTCTTATTTTAGAAACATTTGAAACTACAAAATATCTGGCACACTTAAAATTTCTATTATTAATTGCACAATCAAATGATATTTATTATGGTTACTTCTTGATTCAGTTATAAAATAATGGTATATATTAATAGAAAGTCATTTTTTAAAAAAGTTTGTAAACTCTTTGGAGTATTGTTAGTACTGCAGAATGAGTTAGTAGTGGGCATGCCTCTGATGTGATTGGTCATGTTTTTAATTTTGGCAATAACAATGTAATTTTTGATTTTGAAGTGGAATTTGTAAAGACAGTGAGATATAAAAAAAGGGATATAATAAAAATTGCAGAAACACAAATTATGAAGCAGGCTTACTTTAGCATTATCATGCCATATGGAACCTACAATGTCAAAAATTTCAGTATTAAGAATCAACCACTAGACGTGAAGAACTGGAGCCAATGATGAGAAAAGAAGATAAGTAAAAAGTTTATTGTAAATCTTAGTCCTCTCAAAACTTATTAAAAGAATTTAATACGAAGTCAGTGAAAATCAACTAGTGATGTGAGGGAAAATTAGATTACAATGCGCACTGATTGTCTTTGTTGTTCCTGTCATCCCAAAGCTCTCACTGGCTCAGGATTATTCCAAAATCATAAGTTCCTATTCTAAAGTTGCTGTGTTTTGGCTCTTCTATCAGCTTTTTAAATTTGTGCATAAACTTTTGAATCACCCTGTATATCCATGTAGCAACAGCAGACGAAGATTACTAACAATACTGATATTAGAGACAAAGTGATGTATCAGGTGGAGAGCACAAACAAAGCAGTAGAATGGCATATAACAGATCTTGTAACTGTTGGCAACCTTATTTTATCAGTTACTTTGACTGACTTATCCTTCCCTACACATAATTGTGAACTGCGCACACTCACCTGTGGCTATTTTAACCTTACATCCCTATGAAAAACTTAAGTATTTGATGTCTAAAATTTGTCCCTAGGCATTTCAGAGTCATATTCTATTTCAAACAGATAAGGAAAGGCTCTTGCAATTTCTGAAATATGGTTTATAGCCTTTTTTTTATGTTCCACATTTTAAATAAAGTACTTTGTATGGCCTATGTTATGGTCAATTGTTTTACTGTGCTCCAGTAAGCTTGCACAACTGACGTGTCCAGCATGCATTATAGAAAATATTGTATTACTCGCTATACTTGAAAGAGGAGACAGATAGAAAGAGGGAGAGTAGAAAAAGATAAATACAAGAAGTAAATCTATTTCCACCATGGACTGTGCTCAAGAACGTGAATCGATGATAAAGAGTGTCAGTGGCCCAATTGCAAACAGAGTTCCATTTTTAGAGAAATATGGATACATAATGTCAGTAGTCTCAGGAAAATACTTCACAATTTTGAGAGATGAGGAATAGGAAGTGGGTTATTTTGAATTGATGATGTAGAATTAATTATACCACTGATAATTACAGTGCAAGTCATCATCTGAACAATAGGAGGCTGCAACTGTGTGTCATTATTTCTGTACTATATTTTGGATTTGCTTTGCAATATAATTTGCTTCATAATTGTTTTAGGCACAAGCATTTGACCAACATGTTGCTGCAAATATCTTCAGTTTATATATTCCACATTATCTTTATTAATTTAATTTGAACCTAATGTACTCACAATATTTTTTGTAATTAAATTATATCACCGGAGTCACTTTAACTTCTTAGATATTACGACACTGTAAATGGAAGTGTAATTTCAATACAAGTCATAAAAAAATTATAAAATGACATAAATATTATACTACAGATTTTTAGAATGCTATTTACCTTTGCAATCAGAAGCACTGCGAGCACCTGGACCTACTGTGACACCTTGGCGACCAGCAATTGTTGGGCAAGGTGTGCATTGTAACTGTCCTGCTTCACTCTGGTATGAGCCGACAGGACAGGGCAAGCATGTACGAGTTTCCTTCACAAAGTATGTTCCAACAGCACAGGGTACTGGAACAGATTGCCACATTATTTTAATAGACATCAAGGAAAACATCACAAAAAGAAATTGTTGCAAGCAAATAAATTTTTATTACATAGTATAACAACGAAAATAATCAATTTTTGATCATATAATGTAAGTGGGTACACAAAAAAATCTACTTACCAAGCGGCGGCAGGAGAACACATACGTAAAAAAAAAGGTTTAACATCTACAAGATTTTGGAACTGGTGGCTCCTTCTTCTTGCAGAAGGGTTGAAGGGGTAGGAAGTGGGGTGAAGGAAAAGGACTGGAGAGGTTTCAGAAAAGGGATACAGTTCGAAAAAGTCACCCAGACTTACCAGATGGGATGAGAAGGAAAGACTCAGAAGACTCTTTCCTTCTCATCCCATCTGGTAAGTCCCTCCTGACCTGGGGTTCTGGGTGACTTTTCTGAACTGTACCCCTTTTCCTAAACCTCTAAAGTACTTTTCCTGCACACCTCTCCCTTTCCCTTTAACCCTTCTGTCTGAAGAAGGAACCACTGGACCGAAAAGCTTGCATAAGTAAAATCTCTTCTTTTTTTATGTGTTTGTTCTACTGCCGCCATTTGGTGAGTAGATTTTTTTATCCATCCAATTACATTACTACAAACAATGATATTCTAGAAGAACAGTTATAGTATACAAAAGAATGTTAGTGCTATAGACAATTTCTTTGCACATTCTCTCCAGATTCAGTACTCACAGCAAAATTTCTCATGAAAAAGAAATACATTATCACTGTTAATAACCATTTGTTGATTGACTGGTAGTAATTTATTGACAATGACTTCTCTGGAATTCGTGGCTAATTTTCACAGCAACACACCACAGCACTATTGCTGGTTACTATCAATGATTATTTTATCTTATGCTCATTTATCACTCTCCAAGGAAAGTACCCCCATAATGAATGGTAATAATTAAATGCTTACTTAGCACATTGCATTTCTGAAATAATTTCAGATTTTCACTTGGTTAGGTCACATAATGTTCTGGATGAGCATTTGGAAATATTTTATCAGAAACATCTAACAACAATAACATGGTGGAGTGTGAAAGTATTGAGTGTTTCTGTAACTCCACTCTGTGGACTTTCTGAAGTTTTCACAGAGCTCCACGTCACTTTTGATTTTGCCTGCATGTATCTCGGGCATAAAACTACCTCTTTCCTTCCTACTGTGTCTCTTTTTGGGCATCAGTTTTCTTACACCTCCAATGTAGTCAGTTGTTGCTTTTATTTCCTTGGCAGTCTACACAACTTTCTAGTTATCCATCCAAATATACTTGATTTCTCATGTGTAATGTGAGGTAGAGAAAAAGCTGCGAGAATGTCTGGATATAATTTTATTACTAGTGGATTACCCACAAATGCCTCTTTACTTGTGCCCACACACCCCGATCCCCACCCCCTCCCCACTTTTCCTGTGTCTTTGAACCAGTCCAACCTTCTTTCATGAAAGCCATGAATGCTGGTGTGAAAAGTAGGATGTATGAATTCTCAGTTCGTAAATGCAAGATTTCTTGTGTGTTTAAGTTTTACTCATTCTGTTCAACTAAATTTGAACTTAATATCATCAGGAATGTTACCAGTCAGACTAGTGAGCTAAGGACTATACATTTGGCACTAATGTCAGTTGTCCATGATTATACTTACCTTTTAGTGGTTGTGCAAGTATCTTACCCTGCAGTATCTTTTTATCAGATAGTAAGTTGTATGTGTATCAAACCTGATTAATAGTCTTTCATATATGCCATAACAACACTTATTTTTACATATTATCCCCTTCCCAGTACCACTTCTCACGTAGGGGCACTACTGTATGTAGATGTGCACTAAGTTTGGTTGGAATTACCTACATAACATCTACAGGGTGTTCTCAAGATTTCCTGCCACCACCCCTAAGGCTGCATCTACAAACTTCACAACACACCATAATTAAATGAGATCCAGCCCACCCAGAAGAAATTGGACCACTGTCAGAAAGTGCATTGTCTCTATCAGCATCTGAAATATACAGCAGTTTCAGACAGTAAACAATTCACCATGAGTAGATTTTAATTTCATCAGCTGTTAACAGTGACTTATTGCCATGTGCAGTCTTATATTATAACTAACACTGAAGCTTATGCTCATTAGACAAAAGTAGCAACTGCAGCAACAAAAGTATATGCTGACACATGAAAACTAAATAGACACTCACCACAATCAGGGGCCATTACCACCTGTCCTGGTGGACAAGCATAGTCTGACTGCAGCTGCAGTGATGCTGGATCTGGAACTGTGTTTGGTAAAATGTCACGGACATCAAACTGGTCTTCCTCCAGTATGAGTTTCTCCAATAATCGCTGGACAGATGACCTCTCATTTGTGTTAGAGTTAATGACAGGGTCGCTGGAGATGAAACATATAAGGACATAAGTATTAACTTTAAAGTATTATTCCCTTCATATTACAAGTTTCACTTCTTTAAGGTTTTATATTATTAAAGAAAAATAAAACACCGTTTGTTCCTCTGTTAAGTCTCACTTTGACAGAAGTAATGGAAATGTGTATTTACTCACACAATTTTGAAAAATGAGGTACCTTTATATCAACTTGATTTACAGCATGTGCTACAAATGAAGCAACAATAATTAAGGTGATCATAATAGTGTCGGAGATCTCAACATTATTATTTATTGCTCCCTTTCATTAAATTATATACCCTGAATTCAGTAAGCTCTGACTGGTATTTTTTTTGGTAACACTATCCTTAAAAAAAGGTCTGCATTTGATTTGAGGATGATGTTAAAGCTATTTGAAACTGAATACACCAAAGTTCAGGACTATACAGGGCAAAATGATTTTTGTGTTACTGTGAATTTAGAACATTAATCTTTATTATAAAAAGGCAGCATTGTATGGCTCTTATTGCCATACTGAATCTCATCTAATGCTACTTGTTGCTAATACCACTTTACCTTTCCTACAGTATAATTGGATATTTCTCTTAATTGTATGTCCATAATGCCAACATCTGGCAAGCTTAGTTTTTGTCTGTCCTTTGTCTATCAAAGACGACCTTGCATTAATAAATTAATTTGAATGCTGAGTGTTTCTATTATTACTGTCATAGTTCTCATTTTGAGAGAACAAGATACTTTATTATACCCTGACACTCAAAATTCTGTGCATGTGAAAGCAGCAGAGTGACCATGTGTGCATGTGCTCATAAAAAAACAAAACTCTGCCCCAACAGGCCATGAAGCCCCCGAGGGTACTGACCAGCCACTGTGTCATAAGCCCACAGGCGTCACTGGATGTGGATATGGAGGGGCATGTGATCAGCATACTGCTTTCCCGGCTGTATGTCAGTTTTTCGACACTGGAGCCGCTACTTCTTGATCAAGTAGCTCCTCAGTTTGCCTCACAAGGGCTGAGTGCACCCCGCTTGCCAACAGTGCTGGCAGGCTGGATGATCACCTATCCTAGTGCTAGCCCAGCCTGACAGCACTTTGGTGGTATGATGGGAACCGGTGTTACCACTGCGGCAAAGCCGTTGACACATGTGTTCATAAGATGACATTTTAGAGTATGCTTTCATGGCAAAGTGATTTGAAATGAGCATTAAATTTCAATACATGAAGTTTCAGTATTAATCATTTACATCTTTAGATCACTTTTGTCTCACAGAATGCAACAATTACACTCTCTCCACAAAACATTACAACAAATAAACAGTACAACCAGAAAGGAAATTATTAATGTTATAGTTGTAGGTCCTGAAAATACTTTCACTGCTATCACTTGTCATCCAAATACTAAAACTACCAAACACTTGATGAATGAGCCTCACTTCCACAAACCCAGTGATCAACAGTTTCAATTTATTGACAAATTTTTGGAGCTTCTATATTATTTTCTGTCCTAATTTTTTCTGTCATTCTTGTGATCCATCAAGCGGAAAAATAGTAGAAATGTGGAACAGAAGAAATAGATTTTCTCTTCATCTAGTATAACGTAAATAATTTAGGAGTAAAGGAGACTACTCACCAAATAGCAGAAGCATTGCGTCATTGACAGTCACACAAAATCTGTGGGTTTGCCAGCACACTGTAGCTGCAAAGGTGTGCCCCCACCCCCAACTCATTAAAAGGTTTTTTCGAAAGCTAGTGAGTTTCCTTATGTTTTGTGTGCCTGTCGATAAATTAGTGCTTCTACTATGTGGTGAGTGCTCTCCTTTACTCCTTAATTATCTATTTTCTCTTCACCTTACAGGCATAATTCTTATCATAAAGCTGTTGTGACTGACAGAATCTCTATAAACTTGCTATTAATATATTGGCATGCATAAAAGTTCATATTCTTGTTCATGTAAGGTACACAGAAGGTCAATATTTTGTATAGAAGAAATAAAATAAATTTACTTGAACTACAAACATGCAATACTTGTGCTTACTTGATAGCTGGGAAGGATATCTCGATGTTGTAAGTGTCGCTGGCCTGGCGAGACTGCCTGCCCAGTCTGAGGGAAACAACATGCACTATAGATGTGTGATTCAATCATGGAGATAACAAAACACTTTAACTAAGTCAGCTACTGTGACTAAAGTATAGCATTCATAAACAAACATACCATGCTTTTCTACTTTAAATGAAAGAGGATGGTGTTCTAAAACTACTAAAGAAACATTTCCTTTGGCAGCTATTATGTGCAACTGAAATAATACTGTTCATGGGAAAAACAGACACAATCCAGTGAAACAACAACTGAATTACAAGCTACAGAAAGAGTCAACTTTATGAAGAATATAAAAAACAGCAACAAAAGATTGTGATTTCATTTACAGACGCACCATGAAGTACTCCAGACTAAGAAATTACTGCAAGGAAAACAGGACAATAACTATACTCACGGCTCAACTGGAACCTCAGCACCCAGGACATATGAGCCACTGCCATCATTAACATCCCTTGCTGGTCGGGAACGGTGGTCGCATTTCACATCAATATTTAGGTCTTTGCACTCCCTTGTTCCTGAAAAAAATTATGTTGCTTTGAATATACCTGTCTTATCAATTCTTACACAAATTATAGAAAATAAAACAATACGCGAGTGACATAACTGCAAGGGACTTACCTTCCACAGAATACGAGCAGAAGTTCCAGTCTCTGTTGAGAGAATTCACTGCACTGCGAACCTTCTGTCTCAGGACTCCTTGTCCAGCAGAATTACACAGCACAGAACTAGGGAACTGCATTTTTATTTTGAAGACGCGTTGCGCTGGCTTTGAAGCTATTAACAAGTTTTAAAAAAAGCTTACAGAGTGGTCAGAACCAACAAGTACTTACAGAAGCATGCAAAGAATTCACTCACACAGCACCTCTACCTCTCTGCCTCCCCATTTACACAACATTTATACACAAATGTTACTTGAAACTTCCTGGCAGGCTTTAACTTTGTGCCAGTTCAAGACTCTTATCTTTTACAGGCAATGCTCTACTGACTTAACTATCCATGTATGACTTATAACCTACTTCCCTATCTTCAGTTCTGTTGGTACCCTCCCCCCCCCCCCCCCCCAAACTTTACATGAGCTTACTTTGTATCTCTTGGTGGTTTGTGAATCACACCTGGACATGTCAATCAGTAGATCATTACCTGCAAAACGTTCGAGACCCCGTCCAGTGCAAGTTTTTATCTGTCAGGTAATGCTCAACAACTCACACTTCACATAAGAGGTGAAAGACTAAAGATTAGTTCTTGAGAAGATGGTGAATTATGACTTGCAATAATATAAACATTGATATCATGATGGCACGATTCACATGAACTCATTCTCTTGTACATCCTCAATAAAGCAGATAATTAACAAATTACTTGATTTTTGTTTGATATTTGTATTAAAAACAATGAAAAACCTCTATTTTCAATATGCTGAAATAATACATTTTCCTGAGACAGGTGGCCAGCCGTATTGTAGTACACAAGAATGACAGATTTGATGCAACAATAGTACTTAAAAATCTACATGAGAAAAAGCTCTGGAATAAAAAAGATTGTGGGATAAAAATACATGTAAAATACAGATGGAATTCTTCATTAGATTAATTCAACTATGTGGCATAATCACATCTATTCCTAACAAAATAACTGGTTTTGGCAGGCATCAGTTTCTGCAGTGGTGGACTGAACCATGGCCCGTATTTTATGATCTGAGGATGCCCAAAATTGGTAATTTTGTTAGAAATAATTGTGATTGTGCCAGATAATTAAATTATTCTCAAAGCGATCTCTGTCATCTACAGCTTCACAGAACTGTAGTTCTTTCAAAAAAGAAGTTCTTTATATTTTCAACTCCAAGCAGACAATGACACACTAAAAATATTTGAAAATTTTATGCTGAGTGCTTCCTTCAGTAGATACACATATACACAGAAGTAAAAAGTACAATATGTTCTTCGCAAAGGTAAAATGCAAACATGGAGGTAAAAAATGAAGCCTACAAAGAACATGAAAGACATACAAGTGACTTGACATACAATAACTTGAGTAAATTCCTTGGATGTTTGCTAAGAATGTGTGTAATGCTGTGAAGCTTTTACAAAAGTATCTGAAAAATCATAACGAGGGAGAATTACACAATAATAGAAAGCAATACAGCACAAAATATATTTGTAAAAGATAGGTGTACCAATGAAGGAGAAGATTAAACAGTTCTTGATGAATACAGCTCATATCATTCAGTAACATCTGTGTTTAAGGGGGAAAAATCCTTGTATAAATAAATGACTGCCAAAGAGAAACTACCAATTAAGCACAGATAAAATAAGAGTATTGCTTATCAAGAAACATACAAGCACAAGTAGAAACAAAAGGTCATGCAGATGTTATTACTCAAAATCAAATGTTCCTTCAAAACACAGAACAGAGGAGAAAACAAGATCAATCACAAATTAAGTAGGGAAATCACACAAGTTTTTCGCCAAATAGAGAGATAGTGAGAGAGAGCATGATGCAGTGCATGGATAAAATTTATTACTACAATGATGGCATATGGATTTATCCAGTAATTACTGTCAACATAGTGAAAACTTGGACTGGCCCTATTCGTTGTATCATCTTTGAGGTTCTGACATTTCACTATATGTATGACAGTTGGCTGTCAAGAACCATGGTTGAGTATAAGGAACCGAAATGTTGGTGAACTTCATTTTTAAATTATCATACTGATGAAGTAATTTTTTTTCCACGAACTGTGTCATGAATTGCAACTCAGGTTCGTCATTACCATAAGGAATCCAACACGTATCTAAAGTGTGGTGACATACATTCCACTTAGCAACAAATTTAAACATCACTTTCATCTGAAACACTTATCTAGACAGTGTTATGAGCTAGAAATGAAACTCTTTATAAATATTGGAAAAGACAATGTGCATTCTAAGGTATTGCACCATGCCAGGAATGAAATTTTAGACTCGTAACAACCAATTCTTATTTCAGACTTCTGTCTAATGGTGCCTTACTCCTTATAATAATGTGAACCACACTATTGAATTAATGGCTGCAACTTAAAAACTAAAGTTTTAGACCTTAAATTATCAACATTTTAGCCCCCATATTACTGATTGTGATACATACTTGAGCAAGCTGGGTAGACCATTGGCAGTGCTGGATTAGTAGTTGGTCTCCAAAAACCTTCAGCTCCACATGTGTAGAACTTTGGTATTTCCTGTGAAAACTGTAGACCATTGTTGCACGAAATCTCACAAACTTTGAACTGTCCTCCAGTTCCCCAGTCTTTGCACAATTGTGTGCCACCAACAGGGTCAGGAAGTTCAGGGCAGAAGTCAGCTGCAAAGAAGAAAGAACAATGTGCTGAGAATTAACACAATGATATTTTTTGGTCATTCACTTTTCATATGTGCAAAGTTTAATAGATAGAAATGAAATATAATTATACAGTCTGAAACTATCTTCATAGTTAATACAAAAGTGTGAAAGAAATAGGCATTTCACTTCCCCCCTTATTCACCACAATCTACAGTTCACAAATGAGACTGAAAGATCAGAACTAAAAATAGAATTTCCCACTCAGGATGAAACTGGTTTTACAACAGTGTGGATTTGTCATATTTGGAATCCATCAATATGTATGCAGTTTCTGAGCCAGAAGATTTTGTGCCAATTGAGTTGTTTTATGTAGCTCAAATGCTTTGTGATATGTTAAAAACAAAGGCTTTTGTAAATGGGGTTAACAAAGTACTGTAAAAAGAAAATCATATTGTTTACAAGAAGTGCCTAATGATATGTTTATCAATAAATATCTCCAAAGAGCCCATGCTGCTTTAAAATGAAGTATTGCACAAACCATTTTATCTCACACACTGAAATTGCAATAATAAATTTAGCATACACTAAAATCAGAATCCCTCCATTAACCATGAATCTCGCTGAAGTGGGAGGCTTATGTGCCATAACCATATAGAGATCGTACCATATGTACAACCTTAATGGAGGGGTTTCTGTTCTAGGTTCTGACTAATCCAGTGTTCCTGAAGAGGGACAGCATCCTTTTCAGTAGTTACAGTGGCAAACGTCTGTTCTGTCCTTGCGACACTAGCCAACATGGTCATGCTGTGCTAGTACTGTGAACAATTGAAAGCATGATGAGATCACTGCCATTACTGTGGGTCAGGAATGAAAGAGGAAGCCACCTGGTAGAATTTTGCACAGAGCATAATTTAAGCACTGCCAACATGGTTTAAGAACCATGTAAGAAAGCTGTGTACATGGAAGAGACTTGGGGACACTGGAAGGTTTAAGACTGGTTATATAACGGTAAGACAGAGATTTTGAAACCAGATTTTAAACTGTGAGACATTTCCAAGAGCAGATGTGGATTCAGACCATAATTTGTCAGTTATGAACTGCAGACCAAAACAGAAAATACTGCAGAATGACAGAAAATTAAGGAAATGGGAGTTGGATAAACCGAAGGACATAGAAATCGCTGAGAGTTTCAGAGGGAGCACTAGGCAACAGCTGACAGAAATGGGGGAAGAAATACAACAGAAGATGAATGGATAGCTTTCAGAGATGAAATTGGGCAGGCAGAAGAGGATCACATAGGTAAAAAAGACAAGGTCAAATAGAAAACCCTGGGTAACGCAGAAGATACTGAATTTAACCGACAAGTGGAGAAAACATAAAAATGAAACTGGCAAGAGAGAATATAAAATTGACAGAAAATGCAAAATTGGTAGAGGACCAATGTAAGGCAGTAGAAGCATGCACAACTAGTGGAAAGCTAGCTGCCACTTACAGGAAAATTAAAGATATCTTTGCAGAAAAAAGAAGCAGCTGTATGAATATCAAGAGTTCAGATGGCAAGCCAGTACTAAGCAAAGAAGAGAAAGCTGAAAGATGGAAGGAATATATAGAGGAACTACATAAGGGAAACAAACTTGACGGTAGTATAGAAAGAGAAGGGGCAATAGGTGGTGATGAGATCAAAGATACTTTGCCGCAAGAAGAATTTGACAGAGCACCGTTTAAAGACCTGTGTGGAAACAAGTGCCCTGGAATAGATTGGACAGCCAGCAATGACAAAATTGTGCAAGATATACAATACAGGTGAAATACCATTAGGATTCAAGAAGAATGTATTAATTCTAATTCTAAAGACAGCAGGTGTGAATACAACTGAACTGTCGGTTGAATAAGTCATTGTTGTAAAATATCAACACAAATTATTTACAGTAGAGTGGAAATACTTGTATAACCAGACCTCAGGAGAGACCAGTTCCGGTTCCGGAGAAGTGTATGAACACTTGAGACAACATTGACTTTATGACTTATGCCAGAAGGTAGGCTGAAGGAAGATGAACCTATATTTATAGCATTTGTAAAGTTAGAGAAAGTGTATGACAATGTTGACTGGACAACACTTTGAAATTCTCAAACTAGCAGGGATAAAAAATACAGTGAGTTAAAGCTTATTTGCATCTTGAACAGAAACTAGACTGCAGTTGTAAGAACTGAAAGACATGAAAAGGAAGCCATAGTTGGGGGAGGAACTAGACAGAATAGTAGCCTAACCAATTATCATCAAACTGCTCAGTTTATTTGAGCATAACTTGAGCTGACAAGTTATTGAAACTGAGATGATGAATGAAAGAGTAAGAGGGCTGTGACTGACATGAAAAAAGTGTTTCTCCAACTGGGCCTCGGCTAAAATGAACTACGTGGCACTTGAGTCTCACTGCTAGGAAATGTGTTATCAGTTTTCAGCTCCACTTGGTCATCAGCCTCTGTCAGCAAGAAATGGACTTTGGGATGTTCAGCAATGCTTTTATGTCATTCTCATGAGACAAAATTTTCTCAAGCACAAGAATAAAATGCAGATTCATTATTACTTGATAAAGTGACTCAGAGAAAGGGCTAAATGATTACAGCAACAATTTTCAATTACAATAAAAAATGATTGCAATGGCTCCCTGCAAAATATGTTGCTAACAATTGGTAGCTAGGGAGAAAGCATGGGTATCCACAGAAATTTATACAAGAGGAGGCAAGATTCCAAAAGTGCCACTTTTGATTTACTGAGTTTAAGAATGTGCCATGCCCCAATTAATAAATTTGACCGGAAGAACACAAAGCTTACAGTATCTTAAATGCTTGATAGTTATCGATCCAATATTTTTTTGAAGATTATTATTATATCTTGAAGGTAAGCAAATTTCATTCATACATCCCTTTTTTTATTATTAATATGAACATATATGTGGAAACCTTTTAAAACAGTTATCATATTGGTTGGTATAACCAACTTGTTAAAGCCAAAATACACCACATATCCCTAGTTTGGCACATTATTTTGTAGCCATGTCAGTTGTACTACAGTACTTACAACTCTCTGGGTTAATGTCAGATTGGGTTGCATTGTTTAAGAAGAATATAGTTTAAGAAGGTCCAAACATCTGTTATATCTTGATTTTTAACCTTTTCTTCCTCTCTTCCATGCAGAAATTGGTATATCTTTTGTAACTGGATCCAAAGATGAAGTACGGGTGAAGACACTGATAATATGGCCTTATTCTCCATACTCTACTACAATCGCTCCACCATGTTAAACTGAATGAAGTCTCAGCTCACCTTGCCAGATCAAATGCAAACTGACTGTTGAGATTAAGATGTGCATGAGGTGAAGGGCAGGTGCCGGGCAGGTACCCCGTATAAATGTTTATAATGTGCTGGGTGTTGGAACCGTCCCTATCTGTAGCTTGTTATGGGCTGTACAAGTGAACAACAGAGAAAATATCAGGTGCTCTATTTTGGCAATGGCCTGTAAGTGTTCATATCCCCAAAAACTGCAAAACAACACCAAAACCAGTGTGATGACAAGAAACTGCTATAATTTCCCTTGAAGAACATCACAAGCAAACAATGTAGTGTTTACCAAAGCCACAGTGTTTTCCTTTGCATTCAGCAATGCTAAATCTGTGATTCCACTGAATCATTTCTAGAAATATGTGCGAATCCTGTAAGTGCCTCCTCTTGCTCTCCCCCGTCCTCCCTACAGGATGACTATGGGACAATGTAATGTAGTCTGGAATTTCATGAAGATATTGTCACACAAAAGAATGTGGTTTATTTCAGGCACTGGAATGTCCAAGTAGCGTTTTACTTCTGGGCTTCTATGGTCAAAGTATGTAGAATAGAATCATTTGGCAGTGCAACATATAGCAGTCACATTGTCATTGTTCACTGCCTGTGATGTCACATTGTGGGCAGCGGTATCAGCAAAGTTTAACTGTATTGTTTTGCATGCACACTTTTTTTATAATTTTTGTGTGGAAGTCACAGTCTACTTGGCAGAACAGTAATTTTGACTTCTGAGAGTCCTCTTCCTTGGAGTCTCTGTCTGTCTTTGCTCTGGCATTTCCTCATTTCTTTTACAGAGTCAGCTTGTTATTTGTTATACAGCTTGGGCATTGTTGATACACTTGTTAGCCAGTTGCCTTTCCTCATGCCACTATCCTCCGCTCCCCTCTACTAAGAAAGAAAGTTGTGCACTCTTTCTCTCTGTGATCAGTGTAATTTCTCGTTAATTTGTGACAGAATTTTAGTTTTTGTGTATTATGTAACTGAGTTCAAAGTGCGGAACAAGCCCATTGTTTACCTAGATGGATATGGGAAACTGCCTACAAGCCACATTCATGCTGACCTGCTCCCCAGCCCTGTTCATCACACCACGAGTTGGGCTCAAACCTAGGCTGCATTGCCTTCCTGGTAGAGAAAGCAAGCACTATGTGCACTCAAACATCCTGCTGGGATGCTCAATTGCTCTGGATTTTATTTACAAATAATGGCATGTTTTCGCTCTGAATTTTATTCATCATCAGATTTAAATGTCAACAAGTTTGACAGGATTCAGTATATTTTTTAAAGTGGAAGATCATTAAATAATCACAGTGAAAATGAAATCATGACTCTACTCTGCCTTTTAACCTTTTGACAAAGTTTTTATTGTTACAGTTCATAACCACAAGGTATACTGAGTGCCCCACGTAACTTTGCGATTGCATGATCTATCAGAAAAAGCATGCTAAACTAGAAAACACTGTGGAACAAACTGCTGAAGTCAATATGAGAAACCATGTGCCATGTAACTGTTAAGAAGTTATTTCCATAATGTTAAAAGTTAATGTTAAATGCCAAATCAAAAAAATGTTTCTCAAATTACAATTTTTGTTACTAAAAATGATGTGCTTTTTTTGAGTTTCCAGCCCTAAATTTGGTTATTGGTAATAAAAAGCACCATTATAGTTTAATTAAGTAGTAATACGCAGCAGCTCCAGATCATTGACAAATTCTCTCACCCCTGGGGTCTATCTTGGAGCCAGTCCTGTGTTGAACGATATGTGAAGGAAACCAAAGTGAAATTTAGAAAGGGATTTACGAGTTCAGGGTAAAGAATGAAAAACTTTTAAGGTTTTCTGAGGACATTGTAATTCTGTGAAAGATTGTAAACAAAGGTAATAAATTGTAGCCAAATTAAGTCGGACAATACTGAGGGAATGAAATTAGGAAATGAGATATTAAAAGTAGTAGATGAGTTTTGCTGTTTGGGCAACAAAATAACTGATGATGGATGAAATACAGAGGATATAAAATGCTGACTGGCAATATTATGAACAATATTTCTGAAAAAGAGGAATAGGTGAACATCTAATATCAATTTAAGTATTAGGAAATCTTTTCTGAAGGTAGTTGTCTGTAGTGTAGGTAGCCTTGTGTGGAAATGAACCATGGACAATAAGCAGTTCAGTCAATAAGAGACTTACAGATTTTGGAATGCGGCACTATAGAACAATGGTCAAGATTAGATGCGTAGATCACCTAATTAACGAGGCAGTACTGAACTGATTTGGGAAAAAGAGAAATTTACAGCACATCTTGACTAAATGAAGGGACTGGGTGATAGGGCACATCATGAGACATCCAGGAACTGTCAATTTGGTAATGGAAGTGCAGGTGATAAAAATTATAGACGGAGACCAAGGTTTGCATACAGTAAGCAGAGTGAGAAGGATGTAAGTTGCAGTAGTTATGAAGAAAGAAAGAGGCTTGCACAAGAGAGACCAGCATTGAGAGCTATATTAAACCAGTCATCCAACTGAAGATATCAACAACAACAAAATGAGAAGGGGCACAAACATTTTTGGTGAAAATACACATAAATTTAAGAATGCAGAGGGTCATAAGAGAGTGTATATGGGTGTCATAAATGACTTTCAGTTCGAACTATGCTGTCTGATATAAGAGGAAGTGCAATTTGTCGATGATCTGTCTAATGGTGCCTTACTCCTGTAACAAAACCAATTACCAACTTTTAAGTGATGAATCTAGGCACATACTACAACCTGCTCCATATCTCTCCCATAGGAATCGAGATGACAAGACTAGACAAAGTACGGTGGACGTGGAGGCTAAGCAATCATTCTTCCCACACTCCATACATGAATGGAACAGCAAGAAGCCCTAATAACTGTTATAAAGGAAAGTACCCTCTGCCATACACTTCATAGAAGTGCATCTAGTCTTATAAACAGCTAAATTTGTTGGCAGATGCTGCCTCTATGAAAAAAAAAAAAACTGTATAATAGAGCTACAGCAAACAATTACTTCAGTATATTCACTGCATGTATGGAAACTTAAGAAGTTTCTTCTTAAGAAAAATGTTTTTGGTATCTCATTCTTCCTTCTGTTTAGGTGAATAGTATACAGTAAAACTGAATCAGAAATGATGTCATTTAGTGGCATAAGGAATTACTGCACAGTGCCATAAACCAGCAAACTTTTATAATGTACTGTTCAACAATAAGAAATTAATCTACAAACATAGTGTGAGTGTGTTCAATCAGAACATGTTACACAACTCTCTATCAATGATTATGCAGCTGGAATTATTTAATTCTATGGCAGATGTTCCCCAACTGATACTTCTTGAACTCAGTAGATGATATTGTTTCTAGTTTGAATTTTCTTTAGGTGTTATTGACAAATTATAGCTGTATATTATTTCAGTGGAAGAAACTATATCAATGTTGTAGGACAATCACACATGTACAGCTGCCTACAAGTCTGTATTCTGCCATAACAATTGCTTTGTCAACATATATATAACCTGCACCTAATTTCATTTACTATATTAGGTGATGGCAATGAGAATTGTTTTTTGGATTTAAAATGGCAAGTGCGAGACTTGTATGTGAACTTTTGGAAGTTGAACTAAGTTTCTTTGGATAAAATACATATTACTCAGGATTTAAATCCATAAATGTATATTAAATTAATTGCTCGATCAGTCGTTACTCAGAAACTTCAGTTTTTTTCCTTCAGTGTAACTTACCCAACAAATACACTTTAAAGGAACAAGTTGCAGTATTTCCAGCTTGGTCGTAAGCAACATAGGCAATAGTGTAGGTGCCCCACAGGAGAGTTTGCCCTGGACGATGCCCATTCTTTTCTTCAACACGAACCACACCCACATTATCACTGAAGTGCGGTTCGTCCCATGTCACAATGGCAGATCCATTTTTGGCAAGCACCCACAAATCTCCAGGGCAATGTTCCACTCGAGGTGGCACCTTTATTAAGAGAAAATTTACATAATTAATCAGAAAAATAGTAACCAAAGATTATAAACAAAAGTACAGAAAAACTACAGAATCATCTGAATACTAAGTATCTGTGTTATTAGAAACACTTATACAAAAGACATGAGAAAGCTGCCACTATGTTCCACATAGTTTATCTGCAATAGGCAAACACAGTTTATGCACATGTCTGCCTTTTGTATTGAATGCAAAATAATGAAGCAAAAAATAAGATTATTACTGACAGTACTAATAAAATCACGATGGTAAAACTACAAGAAACTGCTCCATACCTTGTCCACCTGCAGCTGCTCGCAATGAGCTCCTGAATACCCTGGAGCACAGAGTCTTTGTCCGCAGTGTGAAGGCACAACACGTTCTACACCTCCCACAGTAATGTCATATCCAGCCCATGTCAATGCTAGCCCACGGTACAAGACAGGTTCAGTTCGACAGTCGCGCACCTGTGGGATGTACAAGACAGGGGAAAGAAAAATTTAACTCAGATATAATGTCACAGCAACTTCTACATAGTTTTCATGTCTACTAGTGCATGAAATTGTTCCTTAATGAATATCTAAGCAACAGTGCACAGAAGTTAATCCAGATCAAATATTTACTCGATTATTTCTACACTGCATTTGGCCACATCTACATCTACAAAAAATGACTACAAGCGGTACACTTAAAAAAGTAACTTACTTGTTTCTGAATTTCATTTGTGACATCAAGAGCCCTGTTCCACACCTGCACCTTTGTCAAATGACCCTGGAAGCCTGATTCAATGTATCCCCTTGGGTTGCTGGCACTCGGTTTCCCCAATGTCACCCAGGCACTAAAACACATTTTTCCTTGTAAAAATCTGATGCGTCAGAGTGCACCTAAGAATGCACTGTATTGCCAATCAAATTGTGAACTTACTGTTGAGGTAATTTCCGACCACCGCCATAGCCTTCTACTTTGCTTGCAATAAGTCCTTCTGTAATGAGTGTCAGCTCTCCACCTTTCTCTCCATCCCAGACAATCGCTACATGATGCCATTGACCATCATTAATTGTGGCATATTCTCGGAATCCGAGGTATGCATCCTGAAGGTCCTCAAATAATGACACTTGAACCCCATTGCTGTGGGCTTGCAGCATAACTCGTTTGCCAGTAACAACATGAGGAGAGCTGTAAATTATCATTAAATAAGTTGCTGAGTTACATAAATCACAGAACAAATTTATTGTTAATTCTGTTATATTTTCATGGGCAGATTTATACTGATTCACTCACTGAAACTTTGATTCTTTTTAGCACAGGAACTTGTACGCCTGTTACTGGAACAATCTGTCTTTCAGACACAGAATACCAGGTTTATCCCAATGAATACATTCTAATGGACTACAATTACATTACATAAGTGGAAAAAGAAAACAACTCCAAGTTTGTTTCTGTTCACCAACTTTCAATATTTTTTGACCACTTGTGGAGTAACATTTTTCAAATATTTAGTGTTACTTCTCACAATTTATATAGTAAAGATCACTCATTATACACATTGCTTTGAAATTATGATAATGATTATGCACATTTTATCTTGTGTAATAAATAAGACTTGTTTAGTGAAATACAGTAGTAATCATCAATTCGTTCATTCAGCACATTCTTACTTCAATAAATTAGTGTGAGGTATGACTTATTTTCAGAAATGATATGTATAAATGCTTTTTTCATTTGCAGATTGTTCTCTGTATAAACATGCAACTTCGTCGAAGCTAGCAAAATGTTTTTGAGAATTACTTATCAAAGAGTAAAAGAACGGCATCTTGTGGTTCCCTTAATTTAAAAATCAAATATATCATACAGATGCAGTCTGTTATTCTGGGCATGCAGCGTAAGACACAAAAATGATGAACTTTTGGGTAAGTACCACAGTAAGGAACTGTTGAAAAGTCATGTAAAAAATATCTTATAAATATATCTAAAAACAAAGATGATGTGACTTACCAAACGAAAGCGCTGGCAGGTCGATAGACACACAAACAAACACAAACATACACACAAAATTCAAGCTTTCGCAACGAACTGTTGTCTCATCAGGAAAGAGGGAAGGAGAGGGAAAGACGGAAGGATGTGGGTTTTAAGGGAGAGGGTAAGGAGTCATTCCAATCCCGGGAGCGGAAAGACTTACCTTGGGGGAAAAAAGGACGGGTATACACTCGCGAGCACACACACACATATTATAAATACCAATATGAATGAGACCTCAAAAATATTTTGAAAACCAGTGTGCTTTTAAAGCAGCTGTTGTGTTGATTAGCCCTCTTTTTTGTTGTTCTTTTCATGGCACATGTGCACAGGTCTCTGCCATTTGCATAGAACTTCCCAGTGCCACAAGCAGCCATCAAAAGCACTTATTTCGTTTTTAATCATCCTCATACTGAGAATCTGTTTGAGTTTGATGCTTTTGAATTTACTGTTATTGTAACATACTCTTTGTCTTTCTTCCCTATGCGGTGGCACACTAATATGGCAACACTGTCTCGACTGCCGACAGGGCCCAATCCTTTTTGCTCAGGATGAATCATTGCCACGGAAGCATGACAGGCTACTGATGCTTAACCCGTTGCAAACTCCAGAATTACATACCCAGTAGCTGCAGACCCAGTGCTAAACACATCGATCAGGAGGTGGAACGCTTGATCACGCCCTGCCACAAGTGTTCAACTCGACAAACAACACCGTGCACTGTTCTTCCCCTCTGGCCAGCACATTTGCTACCTTGAGACAGAATCCATATAGATTTTGCTGGGCTTTTTTAGGCATTTGTGATTGCTGGCTGTTTTCCACATTGCCTTATGTTGTTCACTGCCTTTCTACTGCAGAAGATGTCACGACCACGGAATTATCAAAACATTTTTCCCGTCAATGACCTATCTTGTACAGTGGTGTCAGACAAAGGTCCTCTGTATTCGGATCCCTACTTTTAAGATTTTTGCTCGCTCAATGGCATCCATCAGCAGTTCGCTGTGGGCAGCACACTACTACTCAAGCTGTGCCCGCCAACCCTCCTGCTGGTGGACAGCCCCGACGTGGATGGCACAGTTCAGTCTCTCGACGTCCCTGTGGTGCCTTTCTCTCATAGGAGTGGACACCAGGCATTCCCAGTGCACCCATAGGGGCCTCATGCAGTGATGCCTCGCACAGTGTTCTGGGTGCCTCTTACCTTGATGCAGGTGCCTCCTGCCTTGATGCAGGTGCCTCCTGCCTTGATGCAGGTGCCTCCTGCACCAACACAGGCACCTCCACCATGATGCAGGTGCCAGTGCCTGCCGTCCTCCTGCTGGTGCTGCCTGTCTTCCCTCTGGAACTGGGTTCCTCATCTCATTGCACTAAGACCCAAGACCAATATTGACTTAACCTCTGCCTAAGGTGTGCTGGGGTTGTCCTCTTGCTTTCCTGGAAGGGGAGGAAGGAGCAGGTTCATGGTCCCTCCACTTCCACCTCTACTCACTTGTCCATATGGGTCTGGAACTATTCATGCCAATGACAACTGCTTCAGTCATTATGGATGTGTCACCTGTCAGCATGTTGTGCAGGAACAGGCATCTGGTCGCTCTTCCCCCCAAGGAAAAGAGGAAAATGTATTAACATTTCCACTACTATGCCTTTGCCATCACTACTGCGGTGTGCGTCACACAGTCTGCGTAGTGCATCATTTAGCTATTCCAGGCCCCCACCAGAGGCTGCCAGTGAAGGTCCGGTGCCCCAATTGCCTGCAGCCGATTGCTAGTGGCCTGTGGTGGGCAAATGCCATTTATACTGCCGTGCACCAGCTCTGGCTCCGGCCAGCAATCTGTACCTGTGTCTTGTACATGTCACTAAACTGTATTGATGTGTATGCTGTCACGTCATGATCTAATAAACAGTGGATTTCTTATAACCGTGTCTTTCATTGTGTTTGGAGTTAGAACATGTTAAGTAAATTGATTGACAGATGGTTCACTTAATTAAGGGCAATATTGTTTGTCCTACCCAGAATATCACGAAAATTCATCAGATATAGGATAGCGTCTGACACCAAAATTTATCATCCATTTTCAAGAAGGACACATCAAAAGCACCTGCTGTAATTTTACAGTAATTTTACATGACCTTGCATTTTCTATTCTGCATTCTACCAGGGAGGATTATTTTATTAATTTCTAACCAGTAATGAAAAATAACTGCACAGAGAAAGCTACTTTTACACTTACCTAACACTATACATAGTGAAAAATGTTCCAGCCTCATCCTTTTGTGTGAACTGTACCCACATTGCTACGGTCATACTCGTTTTAGCACCCAGGTAAAATGGTACAACCAAGGAAGCACTGCTGCGAGATGGATCACTGAAGTATAAATCATAATCCACTTGGATAGCTGAAAAAAATTAAAATAAGTTACACATTGGTTTTAAATTCTATTATTTAATGGAGGATTTAATATTTTATTAACTGATAAGATGTATTATATTAAAGCAGATAAACAAAATCAGTTATGTTTGAAGAACAGGCATCTTCGTTCCACTTAAATTTACATCTAAAGAAATACAATTGAAAATATTCCCACTTAAACTTAATATTTTTGCAGCAGTGAAATCCTGAAGAGATTAATACAGACATTAAAAAATATTACTTACTTTTTCTACAGTCCTCTCCCGTTAAATTGAATGGACATTGGCAGTAAAACTTTCCTGTCAAATCTATACATGTTGCAGAAGGAGGACAGGAATTTTCTTTACAGTCAACAATATCTTCTTCACAATTTTTTCCTGCAAAAAGATAAGGGAATTTATCATACTAGGATTTAGTGTAGATGACAAAAAGCAAGTATAAGAAATGACTGATCTTTCCAAATTATAATCGGTTGCATTAATGGAAAAGGAATGGACAAGGTACAGGGACACAGTACTAGAAGTGGCCAAAGAATGTCTTGGAACAGTAGTGTGTAAAGGTAGGATGATGCAAACAGCTTGGTGAAATGACACAGTCAAGGCAGCCTGTAAAAGGAAAAAGAAGGCATATCAAAAATGGCTACATACTAGAACTCAGGTAGACAGAGAAAGTTATGTTGAAGAAAGAAACAAAGCCAAACAGATAATTACAGCATCCAAGAAGAAATCTTGGGAAGACTTTGGAAACAGGTTGGAGACTTTGGGTCAAGCTGCTGGAAAACCATTCTGGAGTATAATTAGCAGTCTTCAAAAGGGAGGTAAGAAGGAAATGACAAGTATTTTGGACAGGTCAGGAAAACTGCTGGTGAATCCTGTTGATGCCTTGGGCAGATGGAGGGAATATTTTGAAGAGTTGCTCAATTTAGGTGAAAATACGATCAGTAATGTTTCAGATTTCGATGTACAATGGGACAGGAATGATGATGGAAATAGGATCACATTTGAGGAAGTGGAGAAAATGGTCAATAGATTGCAGTGTAATAAAGCGGATGGGGTGGATGAAATTAAGTCCGAACTCATCAAATACAGTGGAATGTCAGGCCTTAAATGGCTACACAGGATAATTGAAATGGCGTGGGGGTCAGGACAGGTTCCATCAGACTGGACGAAAGCAGTAATCACACCAATCTTTAAACATGGAAACAGAAAAGATTGTAACAACTACAGAGGTATCTCTTTGATCAGCGTTGTGGGTAAAATCTTCTCAGGTATTGTTGAAAGGAAAGTATTAGTTGAGGACAAATTGGATGAAAATCAGTGTGGGTTTAGGCCTCTTAGAAGTTGTCAGCACCAGATCTTTAGCTTACGGCAAATAATGGAGAAGTGTTACGAGTGGAACAGGGAATTGTATCTATGTTTTATAGATCTAGAAAAGGCATATGACCGGGTTCCTAGGAGGAAGTTATTGTCTGTTCTACGTGATTATGGAATAGGAGGCAAACTTTTGCCAGCAATTGAAGGTCTTTACATAGATAGTCAGGCAGCAGTTAGAGTTGACGGTAAATTGAGTTCATGGTTCAGTGTAGTTTCAGGGGTAAGACAAGGCTGCAACCTGTCTCCACTGTTGTTCATATTATGTATGGATCATTTGTTGAAAACAATGGACTGGCTGGGTGAGATTAAGATAGGTGAAAACAAAATAAGCAGTCTTGCATAAGCGGATGACTTAGTTGTGATGGCAGATTCGATTGAAAGTTTGCAAAGTAATATTTCATAGCTAGATCAGAAATGTAAGGACTATGGTATGAAGATTAGCATCTCCAAAACAAAAGTAATGTCAGTGGGACAGAGATATAAATGGATTGAGTGCCAAATAGGAGGAACAAAGTTAGAACAGGTGGACGGTTTCAAGTACTTAGGATGCGTATTCTCACAGGATGGCAACATAGTGAAAGAACTGGAAGCGAGGTGTAGCAAAGCTAATGCAGTGAGTGCTCAGCTACGATCTACTCTCTTCTGCAAGAAGGAAGTCAGTACGAAGACTAAGTTATCTGTGCAACTTTCAGTCTTTCGACCAACATTGTTGTATGGGAGCGAAAGCTGGTTGGATTCAGGTTACCTTATCAATAAGGTTGAGGTTACGGATATGAAAGTAGCTAGGATGATTGCAGGTACTAGTAGATGGGAACAATGGCAGGAGGGTGTGCACAGTGAGGAAATCAAAGAAAAACTGGGAATGAACTCTATAGATGTAGCAGTCAGGGTGAACAGGCTTAGATGGTGGGGTCATGTTACACGCATGGGAGAAGCAAGGTTACCCAAGAGACTCATGGGTTCAGAAGTAGAGGGTAGGAGGAGTCAGGGTAGACCAAGGAGAAGGTACCTGGATTCGCTTAAGAATGATTCTGAAGTAATAGGCTTAACATCAGAAGAGGCACCAATGTTAGCACTGAATAGGGAATCATGGAGGAATTTTATAAGGGGGACTATGCTCCAGACTGAACGCTGAAAGGCATAATCAGTCTTAAATGATGATGATGATAATGATGATTAATGTTACCTTATTTGCAATGTTAATTTATAAAACAGTGGCTGATACTGTTTTTGCGTTAATGTTTATCAGCCTGGGTGTGGGGGATTCAGTATAAGGAAAATAATGACAGTATTATTACCTCCAAATTCACCTCATTGCTAGCTTTGTAGTGGCTTTCACTTTTCCTTTGGATATGTGCACTTTTCCTTGTTTCCTACCTTCACCCTGATGAATGGGTTATAAAATTCCAGCTAGATATTCAACTGTATTTTTAAATTTGTATATCTCTGAAGCATGCTGCTGCTTTTTATCCCCAATGCAAACAATTGGGTGTTATAAGTTTAACATGTGTACTCGTGCATCTGTCTGTGGCATCGTAGCTCCCAAACAAAAGGTCTGAGTTTAATACAACTTTTTTTGTTTGAAAGCTGTTTCAGTCGGGAAGGTTCTTTGCTACGTTCCATGAAAGTCTGTTCAGCCATCTAAATATCAGCTGCTAAATTAAGTTTAAAAGTGTATCCACCAGCACAGTCTCTTGATATATGCCACGTAATACATAAGAGCTACATCAAGTTACACAGTACTAGAATACAGAGGTCAAAAATATCAAAATAAAAGCCTGAGGGGAACATAGTTTGTCGTATATAATTGACCAACAATGATGATTTTTGGATTTAGAAATCACACGTTGCAGCACCTGCAAAGCAAAGAAAGTGTGACTGTGACTCAACTGTAAAAAAATAAACATATGCTCTCTCAGACTTTTTTGTAGTTCCTTTTGAGGCCTACAATTCAGTGTTGTTGTTGTGGTCTTCGGTCCTGAGACTGGTTTGATGCAGCTGTCCATGCTACTCTATCCTGTGCAAGCTTCTTCATCTCCCAGTACTTACTGCAACCTACATCCTTCTGAATCTGCTTAGTGTATTCATCTGTTGGTCTCCCTCTACGATTTTTACCCTCCACACTGTCCTCCAATGCTAAATTTGTGATCCCCTTATGCCTCAGCACATGTCCTACCAACCGGTCCCTTCTTCTTGTCAAGTTGTGCCACAAACTCCACTTCTCCCCAATTCTATTCAATACCTCCTCATTAGTTATGTGATCTACCCATCTAATCTTCAGCATTCTTCTGCAGCACAACATTTTGAAAGCTTCTATTCTCTTCTTGTCCAAACTATTTATCGTCCATGTTTTACTTCCATACATGGCTACACTCCATACAAATACTTTCAGAAATGACTTCCTGACACTCAAATCTATACTCGATGTTAACAAATTTCTCTTCTTCAGAAATGCTTTCCTTGCCATTGGCAGTCTACATTTTATATCCTCTCTACTTCGACCATCATCAGTTATTTTGCTCCCCAAATAGCAAAACTCCTTTACTACTTCAAGCGTCTCATTTCCTAATGTAATTCCCTCAGCATCACCAGACTTAATTCGACTACAGTCCATTATCCTCATTTTGCTTTTGTTGATGTTCATCTTATATCCTCCTTTCAAGACACTGTCCATTCTGTTCAACTGCTCTTCCAAGTCCTTTGCTGTCTCTGACAGAATTACAATGTCATCGGCGAACCTCAAAGTTTTTATTTCTTCTCCATGGATTTTAATACCTACACCAAATTTTTCTTTTGTTTCATTTACTGCTTGCTCAATATACAGATTGAATAACATCGGGGAGAGGCTACAACCCTGTCTCACTCCCTTCCCAACCACTGCTTCCCTTTCGGGCCCCTCGACTCTTATAACTGCCGTCTGGTTTCTGTACAAATTGTAAATAGCCTTTCGCTCCCTGTATTTTACCACTGCCACCTTTAGAATTTTAAAGAGAGTATTCCAGTCAACATTGTCAAAAGCTTCCTCTAAGTCTACAAATGCTAGGAACGTAGGTTTGCCTTTCCTTAATCTTTCTTCTAAGATAAGTCGTAAGGTCAGTATTGCCTCACGTGTTCCAACATTTCTATGGAATCCAAACTGATCTTCCCCGAGGTCGGCTTTTGATCCTCTGCTGCCTTCACTACTTCATCCCTCAGAGCTACCCATTCTTCTTCTACTGTATTTCTTTCCCCCATTCCTGTCAATTGTTCCCTTATGCTCTCCCTGAAACTCTCTACAACCTCTGGTTTAGTCAGTTTATCCAGGTCCCATCTTAAAGTCCTACCTTTTTGCAGTTTCTTCAGTTTTAATCTACAGTTCATAACCAATAGATTGTGGTCAGAGTCCACATCTGCCCCTGAAAATGTCTTACAATTTAAAACCTGGTTCCTAAATCTCTGTCTTACCATTATATAATCTATCTGATACCTACTAGTATCTCCAGGATTCTTCCATTTGTACAACCTTCTTTTATGATTCTTGAACCAAGTGTTAGCTATGATTAAGTTATGCTCTGTGCAAAATTCTACCAGGCAGCTTCCTCTTTCATTCCTTAACCCCAATGCATATTCACCTACTATGTTTCCTTCTCTCCCTTTTCCTACTCTCGAATTCCAGTCACCCATGACTATTAAATTTTCGTGTCCCTTCACTACCTGAATAATTTCTTTTATCTCATCATACATTTCATCAATTTCTTCATCCTCTGCAGATCTAGTTGGCATATAAACTTGTACTACTGTAGTAGGCACGGGCATCGTGTCTATCTTAGCCACAATAATGCGTTCACTATACTGTTTGTAGTAGCTTACCCGCATTCCTATTTTTTTATTCATTATTAAACCTACTCCTGCATTACCTCTATTTGATTTTGTATTTATAACCCTGTATTCACCTGACCGAAAGTCTTGTTCCTCCTGCCACCGAACTTCACTAATTCCCACTATATCTAACTTTAACCTTTTTAAATTTTCTAACCTACCTGCCCGATTAAGGGATCTGACATTCCACGCTCCGATGCGTAGAACACCATTCAGTACTAAATCAAATTTTGTCTTAATAGTTTAGGCAGCCTATTGCAAGTGAGCGCAGTGGCAGCCCACTTTCTTCCGACCTGATTTTGAATTATCACCACTGCTTATTGTTTATGTTACCTAAATTAGCTAAATATATACTAAAACATAGTCAATGAATATAGGGCCTATGTGTGGATTAAAAAAAAGACATAAATCATGTAAGTGAAAAATATCTCATGTCACAATTTTGTATTTTGTCCTGGAAAGCATTTGCGGGAGTGCGGTGTCCCAGAAAGCATTTGTGTGAGTGCGGGGATAAAGTGTCGATCATACTGTGTCCACTAGCAAAATATGAAGTTTAAAAAGCATGAAATAAAACTTAAATTTAAAAGAAAACCTGACACAAAAAAACCCTTTAAGTTTAATGTAAGTAGTAATATTTTGATCCAAGCATTGTCACGTCAGGGACCACTAAGTAAATAACATATAAACAGAATACATCTAAAAATGACAAAAGTGTGAAATTTAAATGTAAGTCAGCTACCAAGGCAACATAGGTAAATATCAAATCTTTGAGTCTGAGTTTTAATTAATTTACTCCAAAAAATTCGCAAAGACACAATCGTCAACAATGCTTGCCCTCACGCGACTGCCCATTTGGGTTGCTGCACTTGGTCACACCCTGTATTCTGCATACTATGCACTGCGTGACTCGTACTTTAATGAAATTGGAGTTAGTACACTATCATAAAGCCAATGCAGTACACAGGCTTCGTAAGATAGGTTAATGCATGAAACAAAATCGTACATTATTATGAATAAATACAATATAAGATAAATAGGTAACTCTATTCATTAACATTGTTCAGCTAATTAAAGACAGATTAGTTTTCAGATTTTATATAATAAGTAATCATAACTTCACTAGCTATTTTGAGGAGTGGATGTGGGACTTGCAGGCCTGGATGAGATGACACCAAACAGAATAGGCATATAACCAGCAATAATGAAAGTATGTTGCTCTAGGAAGGATAGCTACAGTTCTGTTTTTTTATTTACTTAGTGGTCACCCAACATGATGACTCTTGGATCAAAATATTACTACTTACATTAAACTTAAAGAGGCAATATGATTATTATTTTTTACTTCTTAGAGGTTTCTTCTGTCTTTATTTAATTTTTAATTTAAATTTTTCCTGTTATAGAATCAGCTAACTGCAGGATACTCTTATATCAGAAATATTATAAAAACTGGAATCAGCAGCATATGGTTCTGGTTGCATAAATAATAACAGTATCAACTATTCAATATGACATATCATGTTGAGACAGAAAACATGTGTTTTTTAGAATATGTCAATGAATTGTTCTACATCTCTGAAGCTTATTTTCTTAAGGAACATATATCATAATTATACACAATACCTTCTACAGTGAGAAAGTGAAACAGGTGGATGTAAAACACATGCAATGCATAATTTTTCACAACACAGAGGTTCATTGGGAATAACATTTGAAAAACACACAGGAACATACTACAGCACAGCAGTAACAATGTATCATTAGCATAATAAATGCTGATGTGTACCATTGTTCTTCAATTGACTGTATAGTTGTAACTGCAGTACTATCAACTTTGATCTGAAACTTGGAAAACAATTTATGTATGCATGTTGTATCTTTCTATTCATTTTAGCATACAGCAGTGTGGTTTCAGTTGCCTGAGACTGAAGTCGCGTGTGTGAGTTGCGCTTGTGTGTGTGTGTGTGTGTCTATTGTTGACGAAGGCCAATGGCTGAAAGCTTTAATTGTGAGAGTCTTTAGTTGTGCCTATCTGTGACTCAGCATCTCTGTTATATGGTGAGTGGCAACTTTCCTTCTCATAATATTGTTACATTCCATCCAGAATTTTCCATTGTTTATTTTCTTACATATGCTACATAACAGCTACAATGTGAAGCTTGAGTCAGATAGCTTACATGTGATTTTTGATGAAACTTCTCTAGATGCATCTGGTTGCATCGTCTTGCGCTTCTTTCCTTTTATCATTCTCACAACTGAGTTATTTAGTCTTTTCCTCTAAGCAGCTCACTGCATAACATAATCAATGATGGTTCACAGTTACCACTATCTTTTTATAGTCACATTCCTCTGTGCTGAGTGCTATATAATGTGATGACTTGATTTTTCAGAATCTCTGTTATCTACATATTCTATTCTTTTCGTACCACATGTGTTTTCCACCTCAGTATGAGTACATAAATTTTCTACATCTGTATATTCCTTCTTCTAGATTTCCATTAACACAGTAACACAATCTGTTTATCTCAATTATTATTTGGTATAACCATTAAAAGGTGCACCATATTTTTAGTCTTTTTCTAAATATTATTTTGTGTACATACTGTGCTCTGTATTTAATAGTGCCAAATTGCTGCTCCAATTATATTTAAATTCACAAACATCTGGTATATTCTGCTTTCCTAAAAGCATATTTTGCTCCATTTGTCATATTTCAGTTGTCTCCCTCCCATGTTACTGCCTCATCTGTTTCTCTTCATCCATCTATGACTTACTATTCTTGAAAATATCCATTCAACTTCTTCTATGCCATGTTATGTTGTGAGTGAGGACTAATGATAAAACATCCTAAAATACTGCACTGCTGAAATGTTGTCTAGAAAACACAAGCACTATCACTCTCTCTAAGTAGATAAATTGTCTTCTTTAGCCTAGCCTGTTGGCTACAGATATTTATCTAAATACAAAAAACAGCTCATTACATATGTGCAACACAGGACTAGCTGCCTTACACTTACCAGTGTATCCTGCAGGACAAATGCATGTGTATCCAGGACCATGATCAATACAAGTTGCTCCATTTTGGCAAGCTCCAGCTGCACATGCATCGTATTCATACTGACAGCCGATCCCTGTGTAATCAGCAGGACAGGTACAGTTGAGACCTGACCCAAAGTCTTGGCAGCGACCACTGTGCATGCAAGGATTACCTATACACCTCTCTGGTGCAGTTTCACAGTGTTTTCCATCAGTACCAGAAGGACATCTGAAGAAAAAAAATAGTAAGTCACATGATTTCATGTTCCAAAACAGTATGCAATGAAAGCAAAAATAATCAAATATTTATCAAGTTCTGTATTGTAATTTCTGCAGAAGCAAAATCCCAGCACCATTTAAGAAATTAGTTTCATTTTAGTTCACCAATGCTCTTCCTTCATGTACAAGGTGAGCACTGAATGCTATGCTTTCTCTCTCTCTCTCTAAATGTTACACTCCGATGATTATAGGCACCTCAGTAGGGAGAAAATGTTAGAAGGTAAGAGAGAAACAATGAAAAATTGTAGAAGAGGTGTGAGAATAGAGGACTTGCTATTGACAGTCACTGGGTAGGAATGACTCCTATTGCTGAAAACAACAGACAAGTATTATTGTTATTGATATTACTTTACTAGACTTTTCACCATGGCTTTGCTTGTGTATGCGTTCAACACATGTACTGCACGCATCTCCTCCACACCCTCTTTTTGTCTGTCTCCATCTCTCTATCCAACTCATCCTTCAATCTCTGTCATCTGTCCACCTCCTACTTCCCACTCACTCTGTCTCTCAATCTCCTCTTTCACCCTCTCTGTTTCCATCTCCTCCTCCCCCTGTCTCTCTCCATCTCCTTCCCCCCACTCGCTGTACAGCTCCTCCTACCCCTCTCTCTGTCTGACACCTCCCCTACCTCCTCTGTCTATCTATCTCATACTACTCTACATGCTCTCTTCCCATACAATCCTTCCCCTCTCTCACTGTCCGTTCCCTCCTCCATTCCGCCTCCCCTCTCTCACTATTCATCTCTTCCCCTCCCCCCTCGCTACTCAACTGCACGCATCTGCGCATTTAGTCCATGCAATGTTTGCTGATACTACCTGCACAACATGTCTGTTGTACACAGGAGCCTATGTGTCAGGGTGGTGACAAACAATTTTTGTCCGTATATCTGCTCCTACGGGAGCTAGGAGGTCCTAATTTCCATAGTACTGACTCTTGTACACAAACAGTATGTTTACTAAATTTGATTGAAGTCAATACAGTAGTTTAGGAAGAGATGCTAGACATACACATATACATACACACACCCATCCTGTTTTTGTATATACAAGGATGTTTATTATTATTACTACTATTAGTATCATCCATTACCCTTTTGACTGGTTTAAAGCTATTTGACATTTCTTTCCATCTTGAGGCAATCTTTGAAGCTCACCATATCTGTTACATTAAGATCCTAATAACATATGCAAGATATATGTATTGAAATCTTTTTCCATATTCATCAATGGGGAGATGACATGATTGCAATGTGCAGTGAGGATAATATGTAGTAAAAAGTAAACAAATAAGTAATTTACTTCAAAATCATCAACTTACACGCAGAAAAAGTCTTGGAATAAGTTGATGCAATGAGCATCATTTTGGCAAGGCTGAGCTTGACAGGTTCCAATGTCTGACTCACAACGGGCCCCTGTCCACCCTGGAAGACATGAGCAATGGAATCCACCAACTTCGTCCTTACAAGTTGCTCCATTCAGGCAAGGAGAGGAGGCACAATCATCAATATTCACCTGAAATTTTATTTAATTTGATATTAACTCCATAGTATCATGTTTAATATGGTTATTGTTCTGTATAAAGTTAATGTTTCTGGATTTTACCTGTGATACACAAGAGAACTTTCTTTCCTATGTCACTACACACAGATATTTCTTTTATGTAACATAAGAAATAAGAGTATTCATTTTCCTAAATTATATCATCACAAGTATATCACCTTAATACCCAAATACTGCTATATTCTTATTGCTATAATACTACTTTATCACATATTTTAGTTACTGTAGATAACTTTTAAAAATATTTCCTGCCTACCTCACAGAAGTGACCAGTAAATCCTTCACGACACTGACATAAAAATTTATTGTCAAGGTCAACACACTTTTCAGTACCTTCGGGGCTGCATGGTTCACTGAGACATTCATTAATTTCTGTCTCACATTGTAGGCCTGCAGAAGAAGAAATAATAAATATCATGTATGACATTATAGAAAACTATCAGTACCATTAAATCCACAACTTTACAACCATAAATGACACTCACATTGATCATCATAATGATGAGACATACAAGTAGTACTTACCAACAAATCCTGGTCTGCATCTGCACAAAAAGCCTTCTAGTGTGTCCTGACAGGTAGCTCCATTCTGACATGGCTCTGAAGCACAATCATCCACTGTATGCTGACATCTTTTACCAGTGTAACCCGGTTCACAGTTACAACTGAAGCCATTTACTTCATCCAGGCACTGTCCATCATTCTCACAAGGAGCACTTGCACAGTCATTTATATTGATGTCACATGCAGGACCTATATAAAAATGAACAAAATACTAACCTGTCCATATAATTCAAAAACAATTTTTTCATTTTCATAATTTTACTCTCCTGATGAAACATGTCATTTTCCTCAGAAAATGTCGACTTTGACAGAAATAGTCACTTGGGTAGCAAAGTATGTATGCAAAATGTGTGTAATTTTTTTGTCCAATATGGGTGATATTAGTGAGCATATTAAATTAATAACAGTTAACTGGCAAAGCATTTGCAGTGAAGTTAAAGACGGCACCTGTTTTCAAGATTGTACCCCCTCCCCCACATAACACCAGCAAGTGAGAGTTGGTTGAATCTTGAGTGGAAAGCAGGTAATTTTCAACAACACACAGGATATCATCTGCTGGAGAGATACTGTATATCTGACTCCTCATGAGGTGGAGTGCTTAAAACAACAGGTGGAAACATTAGGTCTGACCAGGTTCAACTTACCATAGTTACTCGAATCTAAGCCGCACTCGAATCTAAGCCGCACCTGAAAAATGAGACTCGAAATAAAGGAAAAAAAAAAATAAATTCCCAAATCTAAGCCGCACCTGAAATTTGAGACTCGAAATTCAAGGGGAGAGAAAACTTTTAGGCCGCACCTCCAAATCGAAACAAAGTTGGTCCATTGTAATATGAGACACAATTTAGGTCGAATGAAAGACGATACAGCTACAGTAGTTTGGTTTGAGTCGTAAGCTTAGCAGTTAAGCTTTACCAGGTAGCCATTGCTATGCGTCAGGCGCTCCGTCCGTATTTATACGGGTACCCTTCCTTTTTCACGTGCTTCGTCTGGTTTGAATCGATTGCTTATTTTGCTTTGATCTGATAAGTACCGTTTTCTTTGTTATAGGTGTTTACGTCACTCTAAGCTGAAAATGCATTACTGTACTGTGTAATGCATTGTTTGTCGCATTTTGATAGTGCGTGTTTACGGCCTGTCGCCGCTCGCGGCATGACTTGCTTTTGTGCGTGCTACCGCCGCTTAAAAAAAAAGAGGAATCGTCTCATTAGCGAAACAATGGCAAGAGACTGCTATTTGTTGTTACTTACACTGCTGCTTTCTTTGATAATGATCAACAAGAACCAAATGCGTATGATAGAACATGCGTATGGTAGAACATGTTCTGAACGAGAGTTTTGCGAAAATTTTCCTCCGTTTGAAAATCTTTGCGGCCGCTTCTTTAGTACATCAAATTCTGCACAGAAATTAGTCATCTTACATTTAAAATCTAGTCAGTTGCCGTGCTTCATTTCTGACTGTATCACTATTAGGCATAAGAATAATACGAATATAAACATGACACGATACGTATATTCTTCCGCATTTGCTGTTGTCTCACTCTAGTTTCGTTGTTTATTACGCAGACAGGATTTAAATGAGATAGCAACAAACACGAAAGAATACATGGCAAAATGTTTATATTCGTATTATTCTTATGGTGAAGAGAATACTGCATGTGATTCACATTTCATCAGGTTCCTATTAGCAACCATCTCTTCTCACAGGTAGGAAAAAACTCAGAACGTAGAGTTGGCCATATTGACAAACATCCCTAACAGTCTTGCCGGTCGGATTTTCGTAGTACATTGAAATTCTGCTACATTCAAAGATGAACAATACGGAATTTGTATTTACTTCGTTGGATAATGTGTGAAAATGCAGTGGTCGAAACTCGGGGCGAAGAAAAAAAAAGCTCGTCTTCTACCTTTTTTTTAAATTTATTTACTGATGCAGAGGTTTTGGCGCCAGTATTTATCTTTGTACCCACAAAGCATGCTTGTGTAGCGCTACATATATTCGACGGCAGAAGTTAGTTGTGGCGGCACCTATCAACATTTTTCATAACTTCCGCTTGCTTTGCACTCGATTCTAAGCCGCAGGCGGTTTTTTGGATTACAAAAACCGGAAAAAAAGTGCGGCTTAGATTCGAGAAAATACGGTATCACCAGTGTGATCTGCATCCTTTTTAAGGAAGAAGATGTGACACTATTTATACTCTTGGCACAGTGTTGTAACATATTACAATACTTCCTTAAGCTCACATTGGACAGCTTGAATATGTTGCGAGGTTTCGACAGGAAAATTTATTCACCATTGAGCCCATGATAAATCTTTACTGGGCATCACTCCTTGCATGGTGACATTAGTTGGTAATTTGATGTCCTATACTTTTTTATTTTTATGTATATTAGAGTCATTACTGGCATCCTATAACTACTAAATAATTTAAGAGTATGATGTAACAAGAAGTTGGCATCATTCTGCCCCTTATGATTCAAAGAATGGAAGAATGCTTCACTGAATGGGTTCAATAACAGTTCCCAATAGAAAGATTTCATTACCATGAGTGATAAAATACATTGCTTTATATCTCCTGTTTATAAATCAATAATTTCTTGATTCTTTGGCTAATTTAATTTTTATTACCACTCAAAATACGAAAGTTATTTTTATACCATTTAATTAGATATAAAAAACGAATTTCAGAACAATCAATGGAATCACTTTTTATTTTACATCGTGTAGTGGCATCATAATTTTTGGAATGTGAGTGAACTCTTTATCTGTAATGGGTTACACCTCTCATTACATTTATTGAGATTTAACATGTAATACTGAATTCTGCACTACTTAATTAGCAAAAAATCAAATCACGAAGAAATTCCCTGCACATTTCCCATAGATCTTTATAAACATATCTGGATGGTAATTCTTCTTTATTGTTATGAATATGTGGCAAACAGGATGAAAAATAATGTAAGAAAAAAATTAGAAATGATATACATTTAAATGTGAGCCAGATGACTGCAATTTTGTATGATTTTTATCTTGAGATATCAATAGACTATTATTTCCCTTTTTATATAAAGGCCTATATAAAACAACAACATATATTTGGTTAGAAACTAATGTGACCTTACCTGTCCATCCAGGATGGCAAATGCATTGGTGTGAAAACAGCCTGTCAACACACAGTCCATGCTGACAAGGATTTGAACTACACAGATCAATTTTAACATGGCAACGTTTTCCTGTGAATCCAGGAGGGCAGGAGCAGCTGAAATCTGCTATGAGATCAGTGCAGTTAGCACCCAAAAGGCAAGGCCGCTCAGCACAGTCATCTGAAATAAACAGTGTTAACTGCATTTTTCTTCTTTGAAAAATATGTGCCTCATTCACAACATCACCATATCTCCTGTTACTTATTGGGAAAAATATTGCACAAAACAACTTGTTCTATAATCCTTAAATATTAAGTTCATTCTTAGAGTAAAAGTATTTGTCCGTTATTAACATGTTGCACATCATACTCATTTTCTTTGCTAATTTTAGATCTTTGCTCAATACGAAATGAATGATATCTTTGCTTAGTGGATGGTCTTTGCAGTGTAAACAAAAATATTGAATCTAAAGTGCATGTGTGAAGCTCAGACTGATATAACGAATATTATGAAGTGTACATTGTGTGTGCTATTTGCATTGCAACAGCTTACGCAGTGTCCTGGAAAAGCATAACACCATGGCAGTACAATCAGAACATATGTAAATGTATACAACTATTATACATATGCAAGCTTTCAGAGCCATTAGCTCCTTTTCTTCCGGCAGAAGGGTTTGAGGAGAAGGAAAAGGGGTGAAGGAAAAGGACTGGAGAGGTTTAGGAAAAGGGGTAGGTTTCGGAAAAGTCTCCCAGAACCACAGGTCAGGGGAGACTTACCGGATGGGATGAGAATGACAGACTGATTATTGAGGTCTGCACTGGATGAGATTTGAAAACCTGAGAGTTTAAACGTGGAAGATAGGGGTAATATGGAAGACAGAGATTACTGCAAAAACATTCTGTATGAGTTAATAAGAGTGAAAAGATAAGTGCACTGTACGTAACAGACGTGAGAGTGGGGACGATGAAAAATAATTAGATCAGAAAACGAAAGATGTAGGAAACTAAAACAGAGTGAAGAAAGGAGTAGTTACTGTGAAGAAATGTTGAGATGGAAGAAGTTAATATCAATTAAGGCCAGGTGGGTGGCGAGAACCAAGGACATGTAGTAGCACAAGTTTCCACCTGTGGAGTTCTAAGAAACGGGGTTTTCTGGGGGAAGAATCCAGATGGCATGTGTAGTGAAACAGGCACCAAGGTCACGACCGTCATGTTGTAGAGCATGCTCTACAACAGGATATTGTGTGTTGCAGGTATACACCCTCTGCCTATACCTGTTCATCCTAACCAATAACTTGGTGGTAGTCATGCCGATGTAAGAGGTCGAACCATGTTTACATAACAGCTGGTATGTGATGTGTCGTTTCACAGGTTGCTGTCCCTTTGATAGCGTATGTTTCGCCAGTTACAGGGCTGGTGTAGGTGGTGGTAGGAGGCTGCATAGGGCAAGTCTTGCAGCAGGGACAGTCACAGGGGTAGGAACCATAGGGTAGGGAGATAGGTGCAGAAGGAGCATAGGTTCTGACAAGGATATAGCAGAGACTGGGAGGGCAACAGAAAGCTATTCTCGGTGTGGTGGGCAAAATCTCAGACAGAATGGATCTCATTTCAGGGCATGATTTTAGGAATTCATGGCCTTGTCAAAGTAGCTGATCAATAGATACAAGACCAGGATAATACTGAGTGACAAAGTGGTGTGCTTCAAAGTTGTTTTTAGGAGGGATGAGGAGTACCAGGAATGGATGTGATGGTCCAGGGAATCTGCTTTTGAACTAGGCTGGTGGGGTAATTATGTCCAGTGGAGGCTGAGGTGAGGATGGTGGGGTAGTGCTGTAAGGGTCTGCATCTGAACAAATACATTTGCCTCGAATGCCAAGGCTGTACGGGAGGGAACATTTGATGTGGAAAGGATGGCAACTGTTGAAATGTAAATACTGTTTTTGTTATTAGGTTTAATGTGGATAGAAGTGTGTAGCTGGCGTTTGGTAAGGACGAGATGAACATCAGACAAAGTGGCATGGGATTCGAATAGAACCATGTGAAATTTAATTGGAAGAAGGTATTTAAAGATTTCAGGAATTTTAATACATCAGTCTCATCATGAGACCATATGACAAAGATGTCATCAATGTACCTAAACCAAACCAGGGAATGAAGGCTTATGGATCTCAGGAAAGACCCCTCCAAGCAACCCATGAAAAGGAAGGCATAGGAAGGAGCCATCCTGGTTCCCAGGCCATACCCCTGATCTGATCATACGCTTGCCCTTCTCCTGCCACTGCTTGCTGAGTAGATTTTTTTTATCTATACAGTCACATTATATTTTTAAAATTGATTATTTTCATTGTTATGTATAGGACTATTTCAACTTATACATAAATAAATGCAGGCACAGTAGCATGCTTTTACTAGCGAAACAACAAGTGCTACTAAATATTCAATATTACTGTGCAGTGCAGGAGTAGATATGCCAGTGATAAATCATCTATGTAATGAGAAACTTTAGTCATTTCAAGATGAGCATGAATGCCCAAAACTGGTTATGGCACTGAAATAAAGCATCTTAAAAGTATATGTGTCTGGCTGCGTTACTCCTCAACAATCACTGACAGCCACAGAGACCACAAGATAACATTTATATGAGTTTTACTTGATATATTGAAAGATGATTTGTATAATTTCATGTTCATTTCATTGCAAAAGAACAATGATCAATGGCTACTTTCACTACCATATGAACATATTTAGTGTCACCAGTGACGTGACATTACTAAGAACACGTCTACATTTGACACATTGATAACATGTTTATTTCATGGAATACAGTGAAAAGTTTCAGCAAATTATCAGGCAAAAAGACATTATTATGTTATTTTGAAACCTTTGGACTGATGTTAGTTGACAGAGGCTAAATTAGGTCAGAAAAATTTATAAAGAAAGAGACTGCAGAATTTTACATGTGTGTTACATATTAATTATGACCATTAAATTAAGAATTTATTAAAAATACTGCAGCAATTTATATTAAGAGTTGTAGCTGTAAGCTCTCTTTCTGTTATAATACTCATCAAAATTAAATTATTCTTGTATATTATAATGCAACATCTGGTTCCATCAGTCAAACAAGCATTATTACCTGTGTTAGTTTCACATTGCTGCCCTTGCCAACCTGGCAAGCACTCACAGCGATATCGCCCTTGTTGCAAAGCAACACAGGAACCTCCATTTGCACAAGGGTTTCCGCTAGCTGTGCAGGGATTTATCTAGAGCAGATAATGAATATTTCACTTACATTAACGAAGATACTGTATTAAAAAAACTGCTATAAAATGAAGTAAATTTATTTGCTTGAAATTATGCACCAAATGGATTAACTAGTTACTGGTAGTATTCATAGAAAATAGTAAAGAAAACAAAATAGTTACTGTTATATCACAATCCAAGCCAGTGTAGCCAGAGCGACACAAACAAGTGTAATTATTGATTCCAGGTTCATCTTTGCACATTGCCCTCTCAGGACAGGTATCATTCCTACAGTCAGATTTTTCTTCTTGACAGTTTATACCACTGTAGCCTAGAAAGGGTGAACAACAATTGCAATTAAAACATCTCTCACACTGAACACTTTAATAGTCTATGTAAATTTAGTGTATTAAAATGTGTATATACACATATAAATATGCATGTGAATTTAAAAGTTCCTGATTGCAAAAAAGAAAGATAAAATATACATCTAAATAGCATAAATCAAATCATGAATGTCTAAACTGTTCTTATTTCTATGAAAGTAAGATGGACATATTACATGGCTTATATCTTTTTTAAACCGTGTAGATCAGAAAACTAAAATTTTGTATGCATAGCATTATCAATTAAGTAATGTGCTCCTTTTGTAATAATAAGTGCAGAACAATGGTAGATTTATCTCTGTGCTTCTCACTTTTTTTTTAACTCCAAGCCCCTGACACAGGTTGTAGTTATGATAAAGAAAAGTTAAACATTTAAAGGTGCTGTATTAAAATTAGAGTTTAGTTTCCAGGAAAAATAATCACAATGACAGTTCAGTATAAATGCGAACAACAAAAAGTATGTCACGCATTAACAACAAGTCATCTTCCTTACCTGGTGCACACTGACAGCGATAGCCTTGAGGTAAATCAATGCAGCTACCGCCATTATAGCAGGGCTGTGATGAACATTCATCAATGTCAATTTCACAACGGCGTCCAGAGAAACCAGCTGGGCAGAAACACTGAATTCCATGGCCTGTTAAAAAGATTTCAACTTTATATTCCATCTGCTCTTCAGAGATCAGTCAACTGTATTAAAATGAAATGGTAGTACAGTCTGCACCAAATTCAAAAACGCTCTGAATCTGGGAGATGTGCCATGGTATCAGAGAATCCAAGAGATTGGATGGTGAAATTCAAGTTTATAGAAAAACATTTGCTTATTTGCTACATTGTAGGACTGTAATTCTACTAAAATATTGGCAAATAAAGAGTAATAAGGGTTGGCTTAGCCTTTTTAACTTTATGCAGAAGTTCAATTCTGACACTATAAGAGGTGTATTGGCCCATCTAGAGCTGTTTACTATAATTTACTTTTAATAAATCACAAATATTGTGAGAATAGCTCACTGAGTGTCAGTCCTATCCCAGATGTTTTTGTTACAAAAAAATTATTGAGGTCCCATTTTAACACAAATTATATTCGTCACGCTGGAACCTGAAGCCCAACAAACACTTACCCATAGGTATACAGAGGCCTCCATGTTGGCAGGCATTCTCAGTGCACTGCACAGGTTCACATTCTTCTCTTCCAACTGCCCCTGGTCCACTAGTTCGCATGTTCCCAGGGCATTCAATACATGTCGTTTGGCCAGCCTGTGATTGGTAGAAATCTCGAGGACATGGTGCACATGGAGCTAGCCCAGTGTCTGAGTAGGTGCCAGGAGAGCACTTAGCTGCAGATAACACAATACAGGTATCAGCAAAGCAAAAACTGCTTAACAAGGGAGATATAACAAACAGTTATTGTGCACAAGAACACAAAATAATCCACCCTTAAAAATTGCAAAACTATAAGAACAAGATGGCTGTAAACTAATATTAAGCAACCCAAAAACTGTGGTAGCTTCAACTGAAAATATTATCAACTGTGCAGAAGATTCTTTGATGAGAGCACCCACCTCTGCAGAAAGACTTCCCTGGAGCTGCAGGTTGGTATGTAAAAGTGCTTGCAGGACATGCCTGACAATCTTTGAAACCTCCCGTTGGTGGCTCTCCTGTGTAACTGTTTCGTGGACATTCAAGGCAAGGTACCAAGCCAGTTGGAGAGTATGTACCATAACCACAAACTGGGACACAGTCTGTAATACTCTTAGAACCTGTTGAACATTTGTTTATTGTCACTAAAACTTTTAAAAATCATTCCAACTCTTTGTTATCTGATGAAATATGTGTTCCTTAAGTGGTATATCACTGGTAATACAACATACTAATATTAAACAAAATTCAGTGTAGTAAAAAAGGGAAGAAAATTAATCCTTAACAAGAAGAGAAAGCGATGGTACTGATACAGCAATAACAATACATGACAAGGCTTTGATCATCAAAACATTAAACAGAATTAACGAGAACCCTATTCCCACAATTCTCTCACAGCAGAAACTAATATATAAAGGAAAAAGGGGAGGGGTAAGATATAAGCTACTGCGACACCACAATCAGAAAAAACATTTAAGTGCTCTCATTTAAAACTTTTTTTAATAAATTACCTATTGACAGGCTACTGAACTGATTAGGTGACTGACTTGTCCCCTTCTCAGTTCCCTATGCTGAATGTTACATTGCAGCAGAGTTCTGCTCAGTGAACTGGGGATATTAACTACTGCTTTCCAATATATTTGTTTCTTAATGACATTTGTCATAAATAAGCTATATCTTTTTCAAATCAACAGCTCAACCCATACAATCAATACTTTAAAAAAGAATAATCTTCATAAAGAAAGAAAATCATTACTTTATTCTATAAATGTGTTAATTATTCAGAAATACATACATTCAATAACTTGCTAGCAGCCATAAAAAGTTTAGCTACTACTAAAATATCAGTTCAATAGGAACCTAAAGGACTTATGGTGGCCACTTTCTCTTACTCCATTGACAGATTACTTAGCAGAACCAACTGATGCCTGTACTATTAATAGAGAGCTGAAAATTTGTATTTGCGAATACGGACTACAATACTGCCTCAAAATGCAGAAATGCAGAATTATTTAATATTTTTTTCCCATAGCTTATTATATCTGGTTGAACTATTTTATCAAAGATAGTTTGAAATAGTCTTATTTTCTGCAGACAAATATAAAAAAATGTAACTGATTTCCGGCTGCTAATATTGCACATCATCTTGGAGAGCCCAATTTCTAAAGACAATGTGCATAAGAATGAGTTTGCAAAATAGAAAGTTCATGAATGCAATGATACATCAGTGCACTCAATGCCCAGGTGCCCTGTCAATTGTGGGCAATAGAATGGTCTCTACCATGGGATTTAGCATCTCTGACTAAAGAAACTTGTATATTTGTTTGCTAACTAAAGTTCAAAAATACAATGTGGACATTTTAACATGGTAGTTTTAAGTGGCTGGTGTTTTAGGCATTGGTTCCATCAAACAATGCTAGAGATCGGGTCTACCTCATTTACGACATTGCCAACCTCAGCACACAATTGCATCATAGCCATCACTGAATGAATGGTTTATGTTGTGCATTGATCATGGTTTTCCTACATTATTTTGAAATGGTCCATCACAGAGTATAATTATGACCCTCACAATTTAAGAAGGGGTTGGCAATCCCTGTGACAATGTGCCAGTTCTGCTTTCACAGAAACATGGAATGCAGGCGCAGGCTAGTTGATCTGCAAGAAGGAGGTGAAGCTTGTCTCCCCACACTGCTCCTCTCACCTCTGGCAATTTTAATTCAAGTTTGTTTACGCTTATGCCTGACTGCTAGTTTACAGTGTCTGTATTGTGCACTATAGCGACCAGAACATAAAACCTGTCAATGTACTTCAACCATGCTGAAAGTTATCCCCTAACATGCAAATAAAGTTGTTTTCGATTCTACTTTATACTAAGCACTTTGTCGACCCTATCTGTAGTACTTTCAAGTATAGGTCAGAAGGCTGTAAAGGCCCATGGCGGTCGAAATCAATATTCGGCTGAACTGAGCTTGGAAAGAAAAATAATGTGAGTAATAGCTCAAATCAGAGTGGGGAAATACTCCTGCTTCTCAACAGAAACAGTTATTTGGTGGATGCTTAAATAAAGCCAAAAGAAAAAAAAGGAACTATCATAATAAATAAATAAATGCTGACTTCAAAATCATATTTCTAACTAATAAAGAAGGCTGCAGAATGATATCGCCAGCATTAGACAGGAAGACAAGATTAGTGATCAATGCATTAATCTAAATCAGATACTTCTATTAGCTGTTATACAGAAAGAGTTTCTAATATGCAACTCTTTCTTTTCCTCAATGTAGTGCACTTGCCTTCTTCCCTCGTGTATGTTCCAAGTGGACAGCGAATGCAGGAACCTTGTCGATCTCTGTTCTGGAAAAATCCTTTTGGGCAAGGTGTGCACGTTTTCTGTTTCTCTCCAGCAAATGTACCCGCAGGACAATGCACTGTAATTTAAGTTCTACTGTAAGTAAGAAATTTTAAGCACAAACATTTCATAAATAGTGATACAGTACTTACAGCAACGTGGTACATCATTAGTGTCCATGTTGAGCACTTCTCCCACATTACAATCAAAACCTCTTGAAATATTTGACTTCAAAGCACGCAGAGGTGGACATTGGTTTCCAATGGCAGATACATTGAGCAGTGGTTCTATCACAGCACTTGCGTATGGTACTGATAAATCAAATATAAGGTTCAGTGTTGATCCACAAAGGTCATATAACTGTGGCTGGCGTACAGCAGGTACTATCACAAGTATGTAATCCATCTGTTGAAAGCATAAAGAAAATGTTTCTGTGTTCAGTATACATCACTAAGGAAATTTATGAGATTCGCTGCAAACTTATTTTAAGTTCAGTATAACACTTTGAAGAAGAATATCAAACTGAAATTTAAAAACACTCTTCCAATCCTTGGGATTGGAAAAAACTTAAAATAAGCAAGATTAAAAGAGGTATTACAGAATCAAATAAGCCTGATGGAGACTGAAGATGAATGAATGAAGTTTTATTAGATGAATGGAAACTGTTCGAGTATTAACTTGCAGAATTAACAAGTTTTCTGTTCAAGACTAGTATCTCTGTGTGGTCCAAGGATGAAAAAATACTCTCTAAATTAAATGAAAGTATAAAGAAAAATATATACCCGAACAACATTTTCCTCCAGCAGTTTCGGTTTCACATCAATAAATGAAACATTCATATTCACATTAACAGCTGAGCATCGTTGAGTGAGTACATTGTTTAAACTTGGATAGTACTGTGACACAAGGTCTTCATATTGCGACAGGCATAGTGATGCTACAGCTCCATTAGCTCTGTATGTAATTGTAGATACAACATGGTAGTCAGCTTGCTGAGTATCTGCACACACAAACAAGATTACTCAATATTTGTATTGAAACAAAAATAAAATAAAAAAGGAGTAACTGAATTTTATAAAACATTGCAATGAATGACAATTTAGTAAACATACCTTCTGACACACAATCTGGGACAACGGAAGTTGGTGTCCAGGGCCTCTTGAGTTCACAACTAAATGTTTTTACAGGTTCTCCATCTGTGAACCTACAAGAAATGAAATAATTTAGTTGTAGATGTAATTAATAAAGCCTGAAATAATCAGTATTTCATTTATTTTCTATTGTCTTAATAACAGTACCGTTTTGCACTCTGTGAATGTTACACTCCCACAACTGAAAACACTAAATTATCCTACTGGAATCTAAGCATGAATAAAATCTCAAATTTATGTGTTGTTAGGAATACTTAGAATTTTAATTTTTACCTTCGCTAAACTAATTCCTAGGTCATTATTCAAATGATTACTGGGCATACAAATTACACAAGGCAAAACACGACATAATTCCTTGCAGCCCGTTTTCTGTTTATTTACTTGTTTTTTTCTTCTCTAAAACTGTAAAAAGTTAACCATTACATTTTAATTAAAATATTTATTGGTTCAAGGATATAGTTTGTGTTTCTTTTCCACTTCCCTTCAGCAAGTGATTTTTTTTCTACCACAGAGAAGGAACTTAATTTTGGAATGTTAAATGACAAGAAAGTCATCATAATTGTATCAAAAGAAAATTATGCATGCCCATATTTACTATGTTAACTTTATTGTTATGTATATACAAATTGCAATGCATGCCTATGATAAATAAATAAATAAAATTAAATAAAGGGAGAAAGCTAACAAATTATTGGACAAAACTGCTGTCCAGTACTTACTTTCAAGAGGTGAATGTATAGTACTGCCATTAGACAGACATAAATACATGTAAAGTGAAATGTAGATACTACCTAGCTTTCAGAACTATAAAGTCCTTCATTGGGGAGGAGAGCAGGATGGCCCATCTCTGTCTCCACTGGCGATACTATACGTTTCACCTCGTAAAGATAAGTTCTAGCCAACAATTCTTTATCACAATTTATTATGATACCTGTTAACACTTTCCATTCCACCAATATTCTCACTGAATCAAACAGTGGAAAATCCAGGCTGGAATAATGACAATAATTATGAAAAGGATAGGTTGCTGCTCACCATATAGCAGAGATATTGAGTCACAGACAGGTGCAACAAAAATACTACTAAACACATAAGCTTTTCACCAGAAGGCCTCTTTATTAAATAGGCAAAATATACACACACATTCATGTATACACGTCTCACACTCACATGACTGGTCTCTGCTTACTGAGGCCAAACTCCAAGCAACTACACGTGATGGGAGAAGCAATCTGGGTGGTGGGGGCAAGGAGGTGGCTAGGGTGAGAAGGAGGAGGCAGAGCAAGGTACAGGTAGGGAATGGTAAAGTATTATTTGTGGGAGCATACAGGGATAAGGTGGAGAAGGGACAGGGCAGCTAGGTGCAGTCAGGAGGTTAGATGGAGATTTGGGTGGGGACAGAAAAGGAGAGAAGTAAAAAGACTGGGTGCACTTGTGGAACAGAAGGCTGTGGAGTGGGAACAGGAAAAGGATAGGTAGGTGAAGGACAACAACTAACGAAAGTTGAGGCCAGGAGGGTTACGGGAATGTAGGATAAACTGCAGGGAGAGTTCCCATCTGTGCAACTCAGAAAAACTGGTGTTGGTAGGAAGTATCCAGATGGTGCAGTCTGTGAAGTAGTCATTGAAAATGAAGAACTTTGTGATGGGCAGTGTGCTCAGCTACTGGGTGGTCCAGTTGTTTCTGGCCACAGTTTGTCGGTGGCCATTCATGCAGAGAGACAGCTTCTTGGTTGTCATGCCCATGCCTTTAATGGGATAGGTGGGTAGCCCTGTCTTTGATGGGATAGTGACTGGATTGTGATCAGACTGGAGTAGGTGGTGGCAAAAGGATGTATGGCACAGGTCTTGCATCTAGATCTATGACAGGGATAGGAGCCATGAGGCAATGAGTTGGGAGCAGGGATTGTATAGGGGTGGACGAAGATATTGTGAAAGTTTGGTGGGTGGCAGAATACCACTATGGGAGGGGTGAGGAGGACAGTGGGTAGGACCTAAGACCAAAGTTGAACCTATACCAATTAGACTCAACCTAAGGCCAATGTTGAACCCTAGGAATGGAATGGCAGCCAGAGACTGTGGTCACGTGAGTGTTAGCTGCATTTCTGAAAATGTTTGTGTATGTCTGTGTAATCTTTTTGTTGTGCCTGTCTGCAACTCAACATCTCTGTTATATGGTGAGTAGCAATCTATCTTTTTTATAACATTGTCAGTATTCTTACTGTAATATTTTATTCCACAATGTATTATACAACACAAGCAACTTTCTTGAGAAATTACTTACCGGAATCCTGGATTGCAAGTTGCAATGCACTGGAGTCCCTTTTCTCCAGGAAGACAATTTAGTGCACCGTTTGCAGGTGGATGAAGTTCCCAATCCACACAAGGAGTTGCTTGCACTGCGACCTATAACAGTGGAGCAAAACATAAGCATGTCAGCAAGGCAAACTAACAGCAAGTATTATTATGCTAATGGATATTTAATCAAGAAGTTGTTGTCTTTATGATTAACAAGGAAATATATTACTGGACTGTTACACAAGCATTCACTGCACACCAGGTAATAGATAATATATCATTTTCTGACACACCTAAAAAGGACATTTTAGAGTTTACTGATACTTTTATTATGAAATAATTAAAATTTTGTCAAATACTGCTGAAAAAATGTAATTAGCATTCTGAACTGAATGAGCAGAAAGCCGAGACAACTAATTCAGTGAGTACTTGTGATCACCAACAAGGAGCAGCAGCCGTAAAATCTTTCAGCAAAAAGCTTCTGCTGCTTTTCTTAAATACATAAATAAAATGACAGACAATGAAGTAATATGAAAATAAACAGCCATTCTACAGTATCCCCGTTAAGACTACTTCACAGAAAGGTCTTTCTTGCATGTAGTAATGGTCAAACTTGGCATAGTACTATAAAGAAATAGTAACAATATTTAGGATCTCAACTAATCTCGATTTATTTTGAAAAACAGTAAAATCTCATTAAGACACTCTTGTGTATAGCATTTTAACATGTAAAATGCTCTTTCATTCCTGTCACACAAGAAGCTCCTAAAAGATTGTCAATAGGTAGCAGACAACTTAACAGGTAGCACAATGGAAAATGCAGTCTATTGTTGTTATAATTTGAAACCATAATGACTATTAATCGACCGTGACAGTTTCAAAAATATAAAAAGGTTTTCAAATGCCACTACCAGTCACAAAATTTGTTGACAACTGAATTATTTATTTAGTGACATGTTTTAAGGTGATACCTTATCATCAGGCTATACTGGCAATATAAAAACATTTAACACATTTATATAAAGATACGAGGCCTGTTCAAAAAATTCCAGAACTTTGTCCACAAAATTTTTCGACACGTATGATTTACTTACTGTACACAGTCTCCTTCAACATTCTCCTCCACAGTTGATACACCACTCGGAATGCTGTTTCCTCTTTTGGAAGCAGTCTTCGTACGTCTGTTGCTGGATCACGTGAAGCCCCATATGCAAATTTTCTTTTATCTCATCTATCATTGCAAATCTTCAACTTTTCCATGGGATTTTCAACTTTGGAAATAAAAAGAAGTCCACAGAGACCAGGTCTGGAGAGTACGGAGGATGAGGCAGGACAGTGATTTCGTTTTTTGTGCAATAGTCATGCACCAATAGGGATGAATGTGCATGTGCATTATCATGATGCAAGAGCCATTAATTGTCTCACCACATTTCAGGCCATTTCCTTCTCACATTTTCTCGCAGGCATCACAAAACGTCCCGATAGAACTATTGATTAACAGTTTGCCCCTGTGGCACGAATTCATGATGAACTAATCCTTCAAAGTCAGAGAAAACTATCAGCACAGCTTTGATATTTGACCCGACTTGACGAGCGTTTTTTAGTGTTGGAGAACCTTTCCTGAGCGACTGTGAAGACTGAACTTCGTTTTCAACATCACATCAGTAGACCCACGTCTCATCACCAGTTATGAGTCTCTTAAGGAACATGTTGTTCCCATTTGTGTAATCCAAAAGCTCTTTGCAGATTGCAAGGCGAAGGTCTTTCTGGTCTTGACTCATGCGTATTGGGATGAACTTGGCGGCAACACAATGCATTCAGTATTTCATGACATGATCCAACTGAAGTGTTACATTGTTTTGCAATCTTTTGGACAGTCAGTCTTCGATTGACATGCACAATTTTGTTCACGGCCCTCACATGAGCATCATCAGTACACATCAAAGGGCATCCTGAATGAGGGTCATCTTTAACTTCCATCAGGACATTTTTAAACCATGTGAACCATTCGTAACACCGAGTATGCCTTGAGCACTCATCACGATAGGCTTCCTGCAGGGATGGCAATCATATTTCACTACAACACACCATTGGTGCAAAATTATGGCTTCTCCAGAACTTTTTAGACATACCTCATATTAAAGCTTCTTTGCATGACTGCTGCGGGAATCCTATGGAAAGAGAGAAAGATAACCTTTTAGGAGATTATAATTCTCTCTCTCCACAGAATAATCACGGCAGTCATGTAAAGAAGCTTTAATATCTGTATAAACATGTTTTTGCAATACCAATATAGCCTGATGACAAGGTATCACCTCGAAACATGTTGCTAATAAATAATTTAGTTGTCAACAAATTTTGTGACTGGTAGCGTATTTGAAAACCTTATGATACTACTATTAACAATTAGAGCTGGAGCCTCCCTCCTAAACACATTCTTAACTTCTAACTGCTGACCACATTCCTACTATACGTAATGTGAAAGTTAGCAAAGAGAGAATGACAATATTTGCTTGTGGCAATGCTGATAGGGTGGAAAACTAAAGTATCTCATAATTGGTGAAGCTGCAAATTGCTCTTGCATCAAAAACATTCACAAACAAATTAGCATTAAGACTGTGCTTCTTGTAGATAATTTTGCACCTCACACAAAAGGCAGTTTGCTGTAAAATATTGAACTGTCTTTCCTTCCTCTTAGTAGGGCCAGTAAACTTCAACCCATAGATAAGGACTTGTAAAACTGATAAAACAATATTATGGAAAATGACATATTACTTTCAACACACTATTTGTTGGAATCTAATACAGATAAAAATTCACTTGACACCTTTCTATGAGGCAGTCTCCATGCCTTCTGAATTAACTATGTAACTGTAGACCAATGGCATCAGCAGCAATTGAGAGATTTATATCAAATAAATTAATAAGAGCCAGCACTGATCCCATATGATACACAAAGCAGGTCAGAACACTGTTGCAGAATGAATGAAAAAAGCATGCCATGTTTAAAAGAACACTAAAACCCCAAGGTTGGTGAAGTTCTACAGAAGCTCAAAATTTAGCACAATATCAATGTGAGATGCTTGTAACAGTTTACACAATGAAACCCTGCCTGAAAATCTGACAGTAAGTCCAGAGAGATTCTGTAAGGTACACCAGCAGTAAGACGCAATCAGTATCTTCACTTTGCGATAACGGTTGTAATGTTACCAATGACAGTGCACCAAAACGGAGTAACTAAATACAGTTTTCCAAAGAGGATAAATATTCCAGAATTCAAATCAAGAACTGCTGCCAACATCTGAAACTTAGAGGCAGATATCCTCATTGTATAAAAGCAACTCAAATCACTTAATAAAGGGAAGTCTTTCAGTCATGATTCTATACCAATTAGATTCCTTTCAGACTACATGATGACACAATATCTCCATATGTAGCAATCATATGCATCCATTCTATTGGCAAAAGATCAATACTCAAGAAAGGAAATACAAGTAATCCACTGAAATACAAGTCCCTGTCACTAACATCTAGCTGCAGTAGGATTTTGGAACATATACTGTGGCTGAATATTACAAATTATCTCAAGGTAAACAATCTATTGACACATGGTCAGCATGGTTTCAGAAAATATCATCCTCCTGCAACACAACTAGGTCCTTATTCTCTTAAAGTAATGAGTGCTATCGACAGGGATCTCAAATTTATTCCATATTTCTGGATTTCCAGAAGGCTTTTGATACCGACTGAACTGTGGGGGACTTGCAATCAATTTCACGTGCCTTGATTTTGGGCATTATTTACTGGCGCTTCTACTGGCAGCACAAATCAATTGTAGCTTTTTGCTGATTATCTCTGGCAGAAGGAGTCCTAAAGTAGGCCTTGAGCAGCACTGATGTGGTCAGTAAGAGCGAGGCAGCGAGTGACAGCAGACAAGAGGGCTTCCATGGGTTAGTTCCAGTTATAGTGGGTCAGTTGGCCATTAGCTCTGTTTATGACAAGACTTGGTGTAACTGGTGAAGTCAGAGTTACGACACTGAGCTGAGTACAGCGTCTTTCTGTCCAATCCCGCTGATTTGTCCGGCTTTGATATTCCATGCTGTGCAGGAGCCGCACTGAATATTTCCAGGGTTATGAAATATCTGCCACATTGTGCATATGTCGGTATTTCTCACACTACGATACACCCACCTCTATTGTCTCTGCTTGGTGGCTTACTGAAATATTTGTTTGAGCATAACTATCTGAGCAAAGGCTCTGTTGCTTCAGATTATTTATATTTCTGATCAGTCGAATATTTGGTTGTGTATGTAACTGTGCCTGTATTGGAGATTTCTACGTACAGCTGAGAGATTCATTGCAGTACATTTTGTGTTAGATATATGCAGTGTCAAAGGCCAATTTCAGTGGTAAACCTTAATGTTAGATTTTTCTATTGATGTGGCCATCACCTTTCTTGTGCCATATTATTCTGGGAAGTGGTTTGGCATAAGCCACAGCAACAATTTTTCATGTTAAATTGTGATCTGAATTGTTTTTAAAGATTTTGTATTTAATCTTTTATTTTATATTTTGTTTGCTTTAACAGAAATTTCCTGTATTCCATATATGTGTTAAAATTGTGTTATGGATCCCAGTTCTAAATACCACGAAAGAAAGCACTGCTTGTAAGATCTAATTATTAAGTACCGCCTCATATAGGCATTCATTAAGAGGCATTTATTAAGTTTTCCTGTTTCATATTTTATTCAGCTAAATGGTTTAAGAGACACCTTTATCACTACTATGTATTCTTGATATTTTGTAAATTTGGTTAAAGATCAATTTTTGGAATTTGGTTGCATATTAAGAGGCCATATGCTGACTATTTCTTGAGAAGGCAGCCATTAAAATTTGCTTAACTTGTTTGTTTGGCCTATGTTTCACCTAAGTGATGTCTATTAACAGCCCTATTTAGTCTTCTGAGCTTTGCTACTGGTTGTTTAGCAGCTGGCGGCTGTGGGGGCTTGTTGCTGTTACGCACTGCCTTGGCGTTTATTGGCTACCTTTGAGACATGTGTTGCCTTAACATGCTGGTTCGTGCTGCCTGTTAATAAATTTTAAATTATGTAGTGGCTATATTACTTAATGTTCTGATCTATGGAACCTTTGGAATATGCTTGTATTGCCCATGTTATGAATTTTGGGTGGCTAAGTTTTTTCTTAACTTGCTTAAGCACGTTTTTTCTTTACTTGCTTAAGCACAATTCTTGGATATTGTGTTAGGTGAATATTTCAAAATCATTAAACCATAATTACTGGTTTGAGCCTAAATTGGGATTGTACTTGCCTCACATGTGGTGGTCAACCTTAATCTATTTTGCCATTTTGGTGCCTGATAAAATTTTCAGTAGATTTTATGATTTTATGCTGATTTCAACAGTGTGTTTGTTCTCTTGTGTTTTGATGGCATGCATGATTAAAAAAATTAATTACTTTTCCTAAAATTCCTTGAAGGCCTTAAGTGATGTTTTCTTAATTTATCTCATTTTATAAGGAAAGAAGTTCCTGTTCTATATTTATTCTGGCACTGTGTTTTGTGGCTTGTTGAGGCAAAATCATTTCTTAAAGCTGTAAGTAACTAATTAGCCTTACCCTGTCACTCATAATTATTTTTGAGTATTGTATTTATTTATTCATGCTCTTATGTGGTGGTTAAATAAATGTAACCATTCAAATGACAAACGACACTGCTATTCTGGGTTTGCCCTCTCATGCTTTCCTTGTCTAGCTGATCCTACTCACAAACAGCTTTTAATCAAATTACATGCCTATGGAGTATCGTCTCAGTTGTGGGACTGGATTCCTGAAATTCTGTCACCAAGGTCACAGTTTGTAGCAACTGACAGAAAATCATCAAGTAAAACCAAAGTGATATTTGGCATTACCCAAGGAAGTGATATAGAGCCTCTGCTGTTCCTAATCTACATAAATGACTTAGGAGACAATCTGAGCAGCCCTCTTAAATTGTTTGGAGGTGATTCTGTCATTTACTGTATAGTAAAGTCACCAAAAGGTCAACACCAATTGCAAAATGATTTAGACATGATACCCACATAGTGCAAAAAGTGGCAATTGACTCTAAACAATGAAAAGTATGGAAAAGAAGGAATCCATTAAATTTCAGTTACTCAATAAATCACAAAAATCTAAAGGCTGTCAATTCAACTAAATAGCTAGGGATCACAATAATGAACAACATACATTGGACAGCTCACATAGATAATGTTGTGGGGAAGGAGAACCAAAGACTGTTTTATTGGCAGAACACTTAGAAGATGCAATAAATCCACTAAACAGACTGCCTATGTGACAACTGTCCATTCTCCGCTAGAGTATTGCTGTGCAGTATAAAATCCTTACCAGGCAGGTTTGACGGAGCACATCAAACAAGTTCAAATAAGGGCAGCTAGTTTTGTACTTTCGTTAAACAGGGGAGATAGTGTTATGGATTTAATACACAAGTTTGGGTGGGAATCATTAAAACAAAAGCATTTTTCGATGCAGTGGGATCTTTTCATGAGATTTCAATTTCTAGCTTTCTCCTCAAAATGCGAAAATATTTTGTCGATGCCCATCTACAGAGGGAGGAATGATCATCATAATAAAATAGAGAAATCAGAACATCTACACACACTTTTCAAGAGTGGAACAGTAGAGAAATAGTGTGAAAGACATTTGATTAACTCTCTGCCAGGCACTTAAGTGTGATTGGCTGAGTAGTCATGAAGATGTAGATGTACATGCAATGAGTTTTATTTCAATAGCCTAGGATGCCACAAATCCTCATCATCAAAAATTATTTTCAGAAAGCTGATTTTTTTTTAGGTGAGTCTCTTGGATTTGATGGGTAATTTCTTTTTATGTTCAAGATTTGTGGGATTTTTTTTCTCCCCCTTATAGGAAACTGGAAGCACAAAAATGTTGAAAGTAATGGTTCTGATGATGGCAGTCAGTCTGTGAAAAGTGCAGAAATGTTTAACATTTTGTTCCAGATGATGAAAATGTTACAACGTCTCGTATACTGAGATAGATTAAATAACAGATGATGTTGGAGTAGAAAATGATATTGAAGGTGAGACATAGTTAGGATGTGAATCAGAATCTATTCCTCTGAAATGTCCAACCCTGAACAATATTAGTCTCATTTGCAGATATATCTATGTCAGCAGGAAACTTAGAGAAGTCTGTTAACCATATTCTTAACTATATAAAGATTAAGTGCTTATATACTATTTTAGATGGAAGTAACAGGCACTTCACAAATTTTTAGTCGGGATGTCTTATATACAGGGGAAATTACAGCCAATTATTTATCACTCACAAAGGGATTATGAAGAAAAAAGATCAGGTTCATTGCAGCACACTCAGAGGCATTTAAACAGTTGTTCTTCTCTCACTCTGTACATGAATGTGAAAAAATCCTAAGAACTGGTACAATGCGACGTACTCTCTGCCATGCACTACACAGAGGTTTGCAGAGTAGGTAATTCAACATTTACATTATTTAGTACTAAGGACTGAAAACTGAAACATCTGTTTTTGGCAAAAGTCTCAACTATTTTTATCAAAATTTGCATCTATTTTTGGCCAAATTTGCAACTTTTTTGTTTTTAACTGATTATATACATCAATTTAAAAGGTTGTTACCCTATTTGCATGAAGATGAAGCCTGAGCATTTTGAAACTAACTGTTAACTGAAAGTGGCGATAGAGAAACTTTTTGAGTTGCTTTTGCTGAAAATTCAACAGGTTGTTTTCTGAAATGGCCTATGTTATCTTATTTTGGCTGTATATAAGCTGTCAACAAATGCTTGTTTTGTTGAGAAGCAGCAGCATTTTGCCACTGGTGAACTGAATGCAGAAGTTGCCACTATGATAGCAAAACTCTACTTGTTTACAACATTTTCCCTACATTATATGGCCATTACTCACAGTTCTAGTAAGATTTTACTGCTAATTGATATTTTTGTTGCTACATCCTACACTTGATTACACACTGTTAATTTTTTCTACACGACAAATATTTATTTTCAAGTTATCTTCTATACATATTATAAATCAAAGTCTTCCTCTGTGGTCTCTGTGTGTTGAGGCTAATCTCAGAACTTACTGTAAGGATTTTGATACGGTCTTCATTAATAGACTGGTTCACAAGAATGAATTTATTACTACTAAATAATGAGGAGTGTGTAATATATGTGTTTTTACCTGTTCCATATTTAATTGGAATTTGGAGTGACATCTCATGGTAATAATGGGAGCTACAAGCTGGTCAGGTAGAAAGGACATGGTATCTGGCAGAAAAGCAGTAAAATGACAGCCACTGCTAATCCAGAGAGCAGTGAAGCTTGGCCAGGATCTATACATATTAAAAATTAAAGTCCCCCACAGCATACTTCTGTCTTTCTATTAAAGTAATCCCAGAAACTACCATAAGAATTCTGACACAGATTCATTGAGTCACAAGGATGGTTTGTGTATATCACTACATACTATAAACAAATCATCTGGCTGTAGATACAAAGTGCAACCTGAGTGAAGCAGGTATGTGTCCCCAGTAAAATTACAAAATGGCTTTTTAAGAAATATTATTTCATAGTAAAATCTGCAGTAATTGATTGTTTCATGCTGTGCAAACCATCACAGAATGTATTCACTAATACACAAATTGAGCAATTCACACTTATGCGAAGAAAGTTTCAAAATACCATCTGATTTTGATTAGCTCTATGCTATGCTGGTAACCATACTGTTGCAGAATAAACTTTTGATCTTAGTTGCTGGTGAATCTTCTTCGTATAGACAACTGATTTACTGTAACCAGGCTACATCTCATCAAACTGAAGAGGGTTTATTATGGAAGACATAAATTAAAAGGGTGAACTGTGGGTGTAGGGGTTTTAGAAGAATCTCTCTTCATCAGTTGTAGGGGGGGGAATAAGCTAGTAAAAAATAAATGCATTGCTACACATATTTCTAGTATGTTATTTCTGTGGCATTCATTGTGGAAAACAGGCATGTTAAAGGCAAAAAGAAAATAATTAGTTCATTCACTGAAGATAAAGTAAAATGAAAATGTCAATGTTTATACACACATACCTGAAAATGGCACTTAGCTTCATTTCCAAACTTATCAGTTGCCACAACAGTAACATTTTCGAAGCCTCCAATAGGAATAGTTGCCCTTTCAGGTATAAATCTCACAGTAACTTCCCCAGATGCATCAGACACATTTACACGACGTCGTGTATCATTGAAATTGACGGCATAACTATCTTGTCGGTCAACAAGCTCAATGACATAACTCTGAGGACAGCTAAGTAGTGGTGGTGTGTCATCTAGGAGGGAGAAAGGTCAGTTATTACACATCTAAAATATGAATCCTAAACACATGTCAAAAATAAATACAATTATTTTGGTTAAAATGTAATTAATACAACTGCTGGCATTCAGGAGGTCAAAAATTTCACAAAATTCATCATTCTAAATGATGTACCCCAGCCTACAATACAGCATGTATTTATGAAAACATGTAGTCTCACGTAATTTAGAACATAAAATAAAGTTGATGAAAGACATTTCTGCCAATAGTATTCCAGTGATCTTCAAGCAGTAGGATTAAAATATCTGACTATTGTGACAGGAGAAAAGATTGAAATAAAAACTTTGCTTGGATACAAGGATAAAATGACCAGGCCACATAATTTGGTTGAAGAACTCAAGTTGTCAGTGATTTCGCCCAACATCACTGCCAGAGGCAAAAGACAGACTCAAATGAATTTGCTGAATACTAGAATTTTTCCTCACAACTTTTGTCATTTAGTTACTGAGACTGCTTTATCCAATATACATCAAAAATATCACGGAACAACCACCTATGAGAGGAGCATAATTAACATTGTTGTAATATTACACAATAAGATAGCAGAGGAAATAAAAAATGCTACTCATCCAATATTTAAAGCTAAACTAAAGGCATTCCTAATAAAGCACTGTTTCTATTCTGTCAGAGACTTTCTGAATACGTAACAAAATTAATTGTAATAGGTACCTATTTTTAATTTGCCTACTATTCTGCTAATATTATGTATTATTGTAACTTATCTTTGACCTGTCCAATACCAATAGTTCAATTTGTGCTGTATGATTAAACTGGACAATAAAAAATCAAATCAAATAAGTTTGCTCTGTTTCTATCCTTTGAATTGCATATGACAACAAAAATCAAGAACACTTCACACTTTTGTGAAAAGCCTGTTGCATTTTCTCTGTGAATGACTGTTCCTTCTTGTTCATGAAGTGCATGCAATATGAAAAAGAATTATGAATATGGATTACGTGCAATGTTTAATTTTTGTATCCCTCCAGTTTCACCTTTACATTAAAAAATACATTCTTCAGGAAAGTGAATGTTCTACAGTATGTAGACAATACAAGAATCAATCTGAGGGTATGTCTGCACAAGGGCAAAAAGGCACAACTGACTACCACAACGTTTTGACTCAAGTAATCGCTTACAAGAAATGGGTTGGAAATATCCACAGCATAATGTTTTCTAGTACAGAATGATGTCGCCTGAGGTAAATGTGTTTGGCCACACAACTTTCCTGTGATGTGGACTCCTTATCTATGAAGAATTAACCTGGCAGTCTTAAACAAAGCACATATCTCGTAAATGTGGGATGGCTACTGACAGAAACAGAGCTATGAAGGGGTAGTTCAATGTTCCCATAATTCTCACTCTTGACCAGACAATGCACAACAGATGCCCACATTTAATGCCATCACAATAGAGCCCATGAGTGCAAAAAATGTATAGTAACATATTATTGTGTGGTTCAGTAGTTCAGATATATTACCTGTACAAATAAGGTGGCTGTTCGTCACAAGTTAGGGGCCAGTCACAAGTGAAGAGCCATTGAATAACAAACATTTTATTCTAAAAATGATTTTCTCATATCTGTCACTTCTATGACTACATACACTGAAGCACCAAAGAAATTGGTATAGGCATGCCTATTCACGTACAGAGATCTGTAAACAGTCAGAATACGATGCTGCGGCCAGCAACGCCTATTTAAGGCAACAAGTGTCTGGCGCAGTTGTTAGACCAGTTACTGCTGCTACAATGGCAGTTTATCAAAATTTGAGTGAGTTTGAACATGGTGTTACAATCAGCGCATGAGTGATGGGACACAGCATCTCTGAGGTAGTGATAAAATGGGGATTTTCGTGTACAACCATTTCACGAGTGTACAATGAATATCAAGAATCCGGTAAAACATCAAATCTCTGATATTTCTGCAGCTGGAAGAAGATCCTGCAAGAATGGGACCAACAATGAATGAAGAGAATTGTTCCTCGTGAAAGAAGTGCAACCCTTCTTCAGATTGCTGCAGATTTCTATGCTGGGTTATAACAAGTGTCACAGTGCAAACCATTCAATGAAACATTATCAATATGACCTTTCAGAGCTGAAGGCCCACTCGCGTACCCTTGATGACTACATGACACAAAGCTTTACACCTTGTCTGGGCCCGTCAACACCGACATTGGACTGTTGATGACTGGAAACAAGTTGACTCGTTGGACAAGTCTCATTACAAATTGTATTGAGCAGTTGGATGTGTACGGGTATGGAGACAACCTCATGAATCCATGGAACCTGCATGTCAGAAGGGGATTGTTACATGTCAGCAGGGTATTGTTTAAGTTGGCAGAGGCTCCGTAATGGTGCGGGGCATGTGCAGTTGCAATGATATGGGACCCGTGAACATCTAGATACCACTCTGACAGGTGACACATACGTAAGCATCCTGTCTGATCACCTGCATCCATTGGGCAATTCCAGCAGGGCAATGTGACACCCCACATGTCCAGAATTGTTACAGAGTGGCTCCAGGAACACTCTTCTGAGTTTAAACACTTCTGCTGGCTACCAAACGGCCCAGACATGAACATTATTGAGCATGTATGGGATGCCTTGCACAGTGCTGTTCAGAAAAGATCTCCATCCCCTCGTACTCTTACACATTTATGGTCAGCCCTGCAGGATTCATGATGTCAATTCTCTCCAGCACTACTTCAGAGATAAGTCAAGTCCAATTCACGTCGTGTTGCAGCACTTCCGTGGATTGGTGGTGGTGGTGGTGGGGGGGGGGGGCTGCATGATACGAGGCTGGTGTACCAGTTTCTTTCGCTCTTCAGTGTATATTGGTGTGTTACAAAAATATATTCAATTGCACGTATGTTATTTATAGAGGTAAGGTTACAGTTAACATCATAAATGATAACAACTGCATTTTGTTAGCATTTAAATTTATACAAAATTGTTGAGGCTTTCGTGGCCACTTGTTGACAAACTGCCTATTGGCTTCTGTCTCGGGTTCTTCGGCCGACGTTCATCTAATGATTTTTCTGACGTTTCGCCAGCACGAGTGGCTGGCATTGTCAAAGCTTCACCCTCCATTGCCGGCAATGGAGGGTGAAGCTTTGACAATGCCAGCCACTCGTGCTGGCGAAACGTCAGAAAAATCATTAGATGAACGTCGGCCGAAGAACCCGAGACAGAAGCCAATAGGCAGTTTGTCATTTAAATTTATATCTTGTTCATGAAAATATGTAATTATATTTATTACTCCACCTGTTGCAGAAGACAAGTATTTTTGCCAAAAAACAACAGAGATGTGTCATTTGCATAACTCACTATTTTGGAGTTTGTTGGCTAGGTGGCATCATTCACACAGACTAAGAAGAGAAGGGAGCTAAGAATTGACCCATAGGGGACTCCTCATTTCACTAGAAGACTGGGAGATTACAGCTTTATTGGTTACCTTTGGGCACTGCTTCCAGTTTGACAGGTAGTTGGTTAGCAGTAGTACTGCTGAATCTTTCAAAGTATATGTCTCAAGTTTCTTTATTAAAAGGTCATGTTTAACTCAGTCAAATGCCTCAGCAAGATCAAGGAATATGCCTGTTGCCACATTTCCTTCGTCTAGTACACTATACAGGGTGTCCCATTCATCTTGACCACCCTAAATAACTGTTTGTCCAGATGCAAATTACAAAATGTTTCAATCAAATGTTCTTTAGCCATCAGGGGGACATCAGTCAGCATGATTGCCTTCATTGTAGCTTTGTTTTTTACAAAGATATTAACAGCGGTATGACTTTTTTAAATGGCACCCTGGATTTTTTATTTGGCAATTCATTTCCTCTCCTAAAGACCTATTCAAAAATGTATCATAGAGTACCATTCACTGAAACACAACATTAATAATGACATAACACAACAATGACTCCGAGCCCAGGATCACAAACTTGTCCACTTGCTGGACTTGTCAGAAAACAAATGAAAACCAAGTAAAAACATAACACAAAATTGACTTTGACTCTCCTGACCCATTGCCCAGGAGTAGAACATTCAAAGGTGCTCAAAGTGGTGACCCTGGACACCAATACACTGGTGTACTCGTTGAATGAAAGAATTATTTACTGTTTCCATTGTTGCCTGCTGGAGAGAATTACAAGCAAGCACGATACGTTACTGCATGTCCTCTGGAGTTGTTGGAATATTGCGATAGACAACGTCTTTAATGCGTCCCCAAAGAAAAAAGTCCAGAGGATTTAAATCAGGAGACCTAGCAGGTCAACTAACTGTTCCTCCTCGACCAATCCATCTGGCAGGATACCTTCAGTTCAGAACACGACGTGCACGCAAGGCATTATGTGCTGGACATCCGTTGTGTTGATACCACATAAGGATTCTGGTACCTAGTGGCACTTCATCCAGAAGAGGAGGAAGAATTCATCTGAGGAAGTTGCCGTACACTGTGTTGTTTAGGCTACCATTGATGAAATATGGGCCAATAATTGTAGTACCAAGCATCCCACACTAGACGTTAACTCTCCACTGATGCAACTGTTCCACCTGTCTAAGCCATCATGAGTTGTTGCTGGACCAATAATGCATGTTCCCTGTATTTACCTGTCCTTTGTTTGAGAAGGAACATTCATGGGTAAATAGAACATTGGAGAAGAAGTTCAGGACGGTGAGGATATGGTGCTGTGCCCACTGACAGAACTGTACACAATTCTAAAAATCATTCCCATGCAATTCTTGATGTAGGTGTACATGGTAAGGATGGAACTGGTGATGTGTAAGAAAAAGATGTATACTGGTTTTAGGAATGCCAATCTCATGTTCCAGCTGTCATGTGCTCACATGTGGATTCATAGCAACAGAAACAAGAACAGTAACTTTGGCAGCTTCGTCTGTGTGAGTGCTACGATGATTGTGTTGTCGTGGGTTGAAACTTCCCGTTTCCTGAAGCGTCGCAATGAGACTAGAAAACATCCGTCAGGAAGGTGGATTTTTGTCAGGATATCGCTCTCTGTACAGCTCCGCTGCCTGCATAGCATTTTGCCTACCTTCAACAACAACAGCAATCAAAGAAACGTTATGTCGAAGCAGTTTGTAGGAAGGACAGCCTTTACTGTATACCTACTCTACACAGTAGTATTTAAAAGGACTAAACTACTGGACTGAATGTACCCATACATAAGAAAAGAATATTGCAATTACTGTTCTGCTAACTTACATTCCCCATAGATGAGTAGTATTTGTAACTTCTCTTAGTTGGTGTACATTCTACTCACACAACTCTTCAACTGATGATGGTTGACAGAATGACGGGTGTGCATTCTACTTATGTTTACGTTTGTCCTCTGTCAACATCAGCATGTGGATGTGTTCCATTACCCCGAGTACAGGCACTAAGTGCTGGGAGCGTCAACGTCTATGTTGTGTTATATAATTAATAATGTTGTGTTTCAGTGAATGGTATGCTGTGATACATTTTTGAATAGGTCTTTAGGAGAGGAAATGAATACCAAATAAAAAATACAGGGTGCTATTTAAAAGCCTCATACCACTGTTCATATCTTTGTAAAAAACAAAGCTACAGTGAAGGCAATCATGTTGATTGATGTCCCCCTGACGGCTAGAGAACATTTGCTTGAAATATTTTGTGATTTGCATCTGGCCAAACATTTATTTAGGGTGGTCAAGATAAATGGGACACCCTGTATATATATGTAAAAAGTCAGCGATTGCTTTGATGATGCCATGGTCTTTCCTGAAACCATGTTGTGTTTCAGTGAGTAGATTACTTTTCATGATATAGTCATGAAGTTATGAAAGTAAAACATATTCAAAGACTTTGCTAAGTGTGGGGTTAATGAAACTGGCCTAAAGTTTTCAATGCAGTTTTTGGATCCTTTCTTATATACAGATTTAACTAAGCACATTTTTAATGAATCCAGGTAGGTGTTTCCCCTTATACAGCTGATAATGAGATAGGTGATATATGTTTAACTAATTCTTTGTGACACTTCTTAACTGGGGCACTAGATATTTTATCCCAGTCAGCTTGATCTTTAATGTGTTGATTATTTGACTTAATTCATGTTCACTTACAGTTCTGAATTCAATGTTTGTACCTTGGGGTGAGCAAATGTTTGTCTAACTATTTTGGCCAACAGGTTGATCTGATACCACATGAAGTGATGAAATATTTATTAAATCTGTTACAAGTTGTTCTTCTATCTTCTACTAATTTTGCCTCATGCAATATGCTCATTTCTTCCATATTCACGTTTGATGGTGCTTTAAGGTATTGATTAATGAGCTTCCAAGATGCTTTACTCCAACTATCAGATTTAATGACTGAATCTCTGTGAACCTTTCTCCTGTAATTCAAAAGCTCTGCCTTACACAATTGCATAGCTTTGCAATATTGAGAAAGATACCCTTTTTAGATTTATGAAGTAAGAAGAGGTTATGAACGTTCTGCATGAGTTTAATCAGACTACTGGGTAGTTTCAACCTTGGATTCTTTCTGTGTATTGTTGTTGTTATGGTCTTCAGTCCAGAGACTTGTTTGATGCAGCTCTCCATGCTACTCTATCCTGTGCAAGCTTCTTCATCTCCCAGTACCTACCGCAACCTACATCCTTCTGAATCTGCTTAGTGTATTCATCTCTTGGTCTGCCTCTATGATTTTTACCCTCCACATTGCCCTACAATACTCAATTGGTGATCCCTTGATGCCTCAGAACATGTCCTACCAACCAATCTCTTCTTCTAGTCAAGTTGTGCCACGAAGTTCTCTCCTCCCCAATTCTATTCAATACCTCCTCATTAGTTATGTGTTCTACCCATATAATCTTTGGCATTCTTCTGTAGCATCACTTTTTGAAAGCTTCTATTCTCATCTTGTCTAAAATATTTATCGTCCATGTTTCACTTCCATACATGGCTACACTCCTCACAAATACTTTCAGAAACGACTTCCTGACATTTAAATATGTACTCGATGTTAACAAATTTCTCTTCTTAAGAAATGCTTTCCTTGCCATCACCAGTCTGCATTTTATATCCTCTCTACTTCAACCATCATCAGTTATTTTGCTCCCCAAATAGCAAAACTCCTTTACTACTTTAAGTGTCTCGTTTCCTAATCTAATTCCCTCAGCATCATCTGATTTAATTACATTCCATTATCCTCATTTTGCTTTTGTTGATGTTCTTCTTGTTTCCTCCTTTCAAGACTCTGTCCATTCCATTCAACTGCACATCCAGGTCCTATCTCTGACAGAATTTCAATGTCATCAGTGAACCTCAAAGTTTTTATTTCTTCTCCATGGATTTCAATTCCCACTCCGAATTTTTCTTATGTTTCCTATACTGCTTACTCAATATACAGACTGAATAACATTAAGGATAAGCTACAACCCTGTCTCACTCCTCTCCCAACCAGTGCTTCCCTTTCATACACCTTGACTCTTATAACTGCCATCTGGTTTCTGTACAAATTGTAAATAGCCTTTTGCTCCCTGTATTTTGCCCCTGCCACCTTCTGTGTATTAGGGCCCTTTTAAGATCTTTAACTGGACAACAAAGATTATAATGTATCAAAACTGTTTCATAGAATTAATACCATTTATTGTTTGGTCCTTCTATCTTATACAAACTGTTCCATTCCACCGGGTTCGTTTATATTTGAGGTGGTACCTAATGTTTCACATTAGATACTATTATCCAAAATCCACATCTTAATAGATTGAAGCAAGACATTTTCATTTCAGATAGTTCACCACACGCTCTCAAAAGATGAAAATGGAAAGTACACACTGTGTTACTACACATCCTTTTTTTTTTAAAATAAAGTGAAACACCTCTAATTAGAATGAATTAAATAATGGTCTGCACAATTCTTAGAACAAATTGCTGAAAATTTTGTTTTCAAGAAAAAATAAACTAACTAAATCTGCAACAAATACTGTATACAACGTAATAACAAACTTTTAAAATTTAATCTACTGGAAAGTACTGCAATAAAAGTCTAAAATGAAAATGAATTGTTACTAGGAATGAATTTTTGTTACCTGGAACTGTAATGTTTATTTCACAAATGGCAACATTGCCATCATAATCAAATGCCACATATTTCACCACCATATCCTGAAATACTTGTATGGGTGTTCGGAAACTCTGTGGTTTTACTTCCAGACGAGCTATGCTGCCACTATTGTCAACAGCCAGAGGTTCAGTAAAATTGACAGGCTCAAGACCATTTGGTCCCTTCTGAACAATTATAGGCTGTTGTGGGCAGTTCTGGAATACTGGAGGTTCATTATCTGAAAACAAGAAAAAATCATATTAAAAAGAAATGTTCTTACACATAACAGTCAGTACTGGGTATATGTGAAATGTGAAAGATAATAATTAGTCATCATATGCTCACTTCGCTACCACAGAGGTATAATGGAATATACAGCTATTACTTCATCATACAAACACACACACACACACACACACACACACACACACACACACACACAGTCATTAACAAGATGTTTTAGCCATGAATAAGGACAGCAACTGACGGACGTGTGGGAAAGAAGCAATGAAACCAAGTTCAAAATTTTTAACAACAGAAACTGGGCAAACAGATAGGATGAAAATTTTTGGTACATTTATGCAGAATGGAAGACAACAGGCTAACAAAATATATGTTTAAATAACCACAAAGTCTTTAATCATGGATTTGTTGTATTAAACGTTCACAGTGTACACGTCACACTGATTCGCTATAAAAATCTGAGCTTTTAGCAAAGCCCACTTTTGTCTTCTTCAGGAAAGCAAAGTACTGTCAAAGAAGTAACAGAATTATAAATATGTAAAAGATGTAGTTGTGCCCACTGGAACCAGAGATTACATTGACTCAAAGATAAAATTTCATCCATGGTATCTTTGAGTTGACATTCTCCAATGGAGTGTCTCAGCATTAAGTGCCGATTTCCATCCACTACCCATATCTCCATTACGGGCTACACACTCGGCAGTGCACAGAATGGGCCCATATCTCCATTAAAGCTATTGACATACATTCTAATTTCCACAGTGATGAGTGATTCCTCGTAGTTTGATTATCTTCAAGTTCCACTGGGAAAGGAAACCTACATGCTGCTTCTGAGAAGTTACTGCATAAAAGAAGAACAGCAGCATCAGAAATATATGTTATTGTGGCGAAAGTGTTAAATCTACAAGGATTCCAAAGTACAAACAGTAAGAGAATAGTTGTCTAAAGAAATAAAGCAATACATTGTGAAGAGAAGAGAAGCAGTGGATGAAAAAAAAAGCAACAAATGACACAGTATTAAAAGGGGTGCATGGCTCTTTGATAGATGTTGTAATGAAAAGAAGAAAAAAGGTCAAAAAGTGATGAACGAATAACAATGAGCTCATTGTAATCAAAATTGGAGGTAACTTGACAATGTAGGAGGATATAAAAAACACGAACTGAAAGAGACAGAAAGAGTGGAAAAAGAAGGAATACAGTTGTTCTCAGTAAGACTGTATATTGCATGAATCCTGTCTGTTGCATCTGCTCTGACTTAAGAGATGGCAATAATGTTCCAAATAACACCGAGTTTGTTTGTCCACTGAGAGAGAAATGATGTGGCTGTTTTCAAATCTAACTTTTTCATTCATGAACCATCCTTTACTACTAGTAAACTGACAAATCTAGTGCATGTGGATGCAGAAGGAATTATACAATCTAATAATACATATGTGGAACAAGCAGACAAATCATGCAGAGAGGATCTATGGGAAGTGGGGATACTCTGATATATATGTTTGTCAATGAACTTTGAATGAGAACTACAGTGCTGTCAGACACAAGATGCTCTTGTCATACATGTTGGGCCTAATTTAAGTTAGGAGGAGTCAGTAAGGGATTTCAAGAAAACTTTCATTATTATATGCCAAGTCCATGTTAATTTATCTTTCTACATATCCGACGTTCCAAAGTTCTCGATAATTTCAGTATGTACATGATGTCTTACTAGGCCATACTTCTAAATTCTGATGCTTCCCCTTTCCTATGGTCAACTCTGCACAAATCTTGTTTTTCTTCAGTATTGAACTGTCTACATATCTTCCTGGCAGATTAAAACTGTGTGCCCGACCGAGACTCGAACTCGAGTCTCGGTCGGGCACACAGTTTTAATCTGCCAGGAAGTGAAAATCTCATTCTGTCTACATATCTATAACTACAAGTCTGCTCATTTATTTTTGTAAAAAATTAAATACTATTTCATTCCTAAGTACTTGTCGACATATACTACTATTCTCTGAAAATTTGCTAGATCATTATCTTCAACAATTATATCTCTACAAATGTGAAAATGTGACTGTCATCTCACTGACATTACTTAGAAGGGTGTAGGAAAGATAGAAGCACTTACTGATCATACCACTAGTCCATGAAATTTTGCTAGTTTATCTTTTTGTACAGTTATGTCTACTCATGCAAAAATGTGATTTTCATCTCACTGACTGTACTTAGAAGAAGAGTAGAGGAAGGAAGGGGAATGGAGGGGATGGAGAGGAAGAGAGGGGAGGGGGAGGGAAAGAGAAGGAGGGAGAAGAAGGGGGAGAGGAAGAGGTAGAGATGGAGAGAGAGAGTTAGCAATATTCTGTGATATCTTCTACAACAAACACTTACCAACACATGGGGAGTAGCCATAATTGTATCCCAACAAAGGTTCCACAATGGGCTCCTCGCAACCCATCAACTCAAACTTCAAACAGGCATTGTCCATATAACTTACAATTCCTGCAAATATAACATACATTTAAAACTTTTTTAAACACTGTATATACTACTTGTGTTTACATTATAATTATTTGACAATATGAAAATTTAACATTTCATAGCAAACTGGCTAGATGATTAGTGCTCCACATGCAATAAATGCTTTCGTATTTCATTGTAGCCCTATATGCTGCTACAACTTTGAAAACCAAGGTTCTTGGTTTTCAGAGTAAGTATAATTTATTTGTTGTTTCATTTTGGTACTCAAAACAAATAAAAAGGAAAACTATACATACATTCATAAACAAAATTAAGACAATCTCATTTATTTACTAAAAGAACTGACATAATTGGAATACATTTTTCATGATAAGTGTTTAAAAGATCTTTTCACAGAATTTCAACAAATACGTACTACATTCTTACCTAAAATAACAAACCGGGCTTGAACATATTTTGGAAGTGTAATCATAGCCAGTTCTCCATAGTTCCCTGGATCTCTCATTGTCAGGTTGAAGTTAGGGAAGTAAACAACATAATTTTCATTTTCAGCTTGTTTGTAGAAGAAACGTATTTCAGTTGGGCGACCAACAATGTCATTTGTCACAACACCTTTTACAAGGATAGCCTTCACACGATACACCTGGCCAAGATCTACACTCACATATGTGAAAGCTTCCTGTTTTCCACACCATCCAGTGACAGAATTCAGACGTACATTTCTTGCTTCGTAGTTTGGTCTGAAAACACGATGCGAGCTCATTTTATTTAATTTTGCTAAATATAATAAGTAATTACATTCTCAATAATGAACAGCACCCTACTTATTCTAATTTCAAAATTATTCAAATAAGTTACCAAAGAAAATAAAATCTATTTGAAAGAACAATACTTGTTAAGATCTTCATAGAGCATTATGTTTATTTTTGCCTTACCGTTCTGATGTTGCATTGATAGCTGAGTCTGGTATCTTCCCAGAAGCCAAACCCAGTGGCCTCACAACTCGACACTCTGGTTCACGTAAGCAAGTGATAGGTCTGGGGTTTATCAGAATATAACCAGGACGACTGCAGCCAAATGTTACTTCAGATCCTTGCTCATAACTGCGAGCTACTTGGAAACCATCTGGAGGTCTACCAGGATCTTCACATACTGGACCTTCACACCTTAGGTCACCAAAGTCCCAAACACCAGTTTCCTGGCACCTAAAAATAATGAAAACTTACTTTACACTGTTCTATTTGCACTCAGAGCAGCTTTCTTATGGCACAACAACATAGTTGTCTTTATTATTCTCTCCACTTAGGTAATAATTTATGCTTGGGGAGGGGGGGGGGAAGGGGGGGTGGAGAAGGGGGAAGGAAGAAAATAATGATTCCAGTTGGGACAAGAGTGTATAAGAAATGTGTAAAATAGTCATAATGCTAGACATAATACCTTATCCACTGTGAAAAAAATGGGCCCCTGTCTGTTGTAAGGTACTATAATTAATAACAGTATCAGGAAAAACATCAAACTGAAAAGACTGAATTATGAAAGTCATAAAGAAGATGGCCTGATACCAACACCCATAAACTCCTAACCACACCCCATCCTCTTCTTAGTGAATGCGCTATTATACACAACCATTAAGTACACAAAACTTTAGGTTGAGATTAATACGTGAACACTACATGCTATAAACCAGATAATGAGTGTAACCCGTCCAAAATGGAACAAAGTTCATTAGGACCTAACATCAAAACCCACGTAAAACACAATGTTAATCTGACTTAATGTTGTCATTAGCAATACAGTATTAATAAAGACTTATTAAACTGATACAGTTCAATGACAGTGCTGGCATTCAATGAACAACGCCAAACATCACATGGTTCTCTTACCGTACGACATTGTCATGATGATTTGTCTGTCCTGCCAATTTAAATGTATCTTGGCAACCAAAGAAAAATGATGATTGATATTTTGTATCAAGGTAGTTTCCATATTCAGCCCCAGGGGTTGGCTCAGGTTCACCACAATCTACTCTTGGACATGCAGGTGGCAAGCCAGAAAGCCAGTAGTCTGGGAGACCCTAAAAATACAACCATTCTTCAAAAAATGTAATTAACCGGATACAAGTTCTTGTAGTACAACTAGCACTTTCCTACATCTTAAAACATGATAATGAATAAGAATGAATGTGAAAGCTGTAGCCATGAGAAAGAGTTGAATGCTATTATACGACCTAAAATCTCACCTCCTCACCTGTATTTGTGTTTTCGTATCTTCATTTCTTCCTCATGTCATTTTTATGCTAAAATTTCATTATGCCACTTATTTTTTATTGAAAACATTGATTTCACTTAAAAAGGAGGAGATTTAGAAACTTTCATTCAGTGTAATGCAATAATCCCCACACAACAAAACCATAAAACAGTGTACAAAATTCATGTCTGGAATAGTGATCTCAATATTGTACTTTAATTAGTGGCATCTGGAAACTGAGTGTACAAGCAGAAAAACATTTGTGTTGTCACATTCTTTGGTGCTTTTGTTTATGACTGAATACAGTCATAGGTATCAAAACAGAATGTGTGCCTTGCTGCCAAGTACCAGTATTAAACAGTGGCAGACTAATGAAATTTTTGTGGGTGGGGGTTGTTGCCTGGAAGAAAAAGGAGATCAGGGCAAACTTTTTGGACAGGCAACTGAATTCTGAGCAAAATGTAGGTCCCACCACACATATCAATGGCGACATGAACAACATGTTGTTTTCTTTTGGTCATTATAGATAATAAAGGAATTATAATGTGAATGAATCTTTATTAATGAGCTTATTATTTAGTGGGCTTGTTACAGAGACTTCAACACAAAGGAAAAACACTGCTGAAAGGTGACATAGAACTACTACTTCACTTGCCTGCAGTCAGAACACTAACACAGAGACTGAGGATACAGCCATGTACTGGATGATTCAAAAAGAAAGAACAAATATCTATTGTTTATTACAGGCAAACTACAAAAGGTAAAAAAACACAATGTACACGTCACTGGATGGAGGAAGGTTCAAAGTTTTGACAAAAGCTGTACTGTTTTTTTGTTTGTAGCAACATGGTGACTAAACAATATGGGAAGTCATTTTGTGTGTCAGAATTTGCACGAAGTCAACCCACTGTTCAAGTGAGATGTGCATTCCTCACACTTTGCAGTTTTTTTTCTGTAGGGGTACATAAGCGAGAGTCTTGGAGCCACCTATGGCAGTGTCTGTGGAAACAAAAAATTTGAACCTTCCCCTATCCAGTAATGTGTGCAATGTGTTTCTGTCTTTCATATTTTGTCTGTAATAAGCACTTGAAATCTGTTCTTTCTTTTTGAATCAACCTGTATATGTGTCAGCTTAATAATATGCAGTGTTTTACAGAGGATCACTTATCTGTGGGGATAGTTTAATATTCACACTAGCTATGGGGAAGGCACTTCCTTTATTTACAGTTCTTAAGCAAGAAATTATATACAATTACACCATTTAGTAACAACTTCAGACTTACAGGTTGAGGATCATAGACACACTGCCGAAAGCCAGATGTGGCCGTTCTCCTCAGAGTGCGGCCTGGACTACCACATGTAAGTGTGACATTCTCTCTGAATGGAACTAACACACTAGACTGGTCTTGTCTCACTACTGTGAGTCCTTCTGACTTGTCATCTGGCAGGGACACACACTGGGCATCTGTATTAACAATTAATTTACATTATACTTTCACTTTGATTAAGCTACATTATCACAATCTTATTAACAATTTAAAACTATACTAGAGACAAAGGAATCAACAGAAAATGAGAAAATCAATGACTTTTTTTTCTTTCTGGGTTAAAGAGATGAAAGGAAAACATGTTTAAAATATCTAATTGAAGTATTCGACATGGGAACAATATCTCACCACACATTTTGTATAAACACTTTCTGTGGTAGAAGACTCTAGTACAAACTATAGATTGCACACTAATATGGCAAAGATGACATAAAAACAGAAAAATAGAGGACAAGTATGATTATAATACTGTAATAAGTGTTTAAAATATTAATAAAGTGACCAATGTATTTAGTAATAATCTAGGTTAGATTGGAAATAAAATACGTATTGAGCTGCACCATTTATCTGACTTCACATGCATTCTTAAACTTGCATTAATTCACCATGTACTACTTTCATCTGAAGTAGTGACAAATAGACTCTTACATTGGCATTCTGGTACAGAGCCATTCCATAGACCCGCTGATGTGCACAGCAATGATGAAGAACCAGACATAACGTAGCCAAAGTTGCACTGGAAGCTGACGAGATCTCCGAAATGATACATATCCTACGAAAACATTGCTGATAAGTATAAGATCTCAGAGTATCAATGAAATGTTTCACTATCTGACATATGAAACTCAGAAATTAAAATACTTTACCTTTGTTGATAAAATCAAGCCATTCTCTGGTGCCTGTAATGCAGGACACATCACGGGTACACAACTCTTGTTACGTTGGAAAATGTCCCCATCCCTCTCCCCCGTTTCAGAAACCGCAACAGTAAATCCAGCAGTTCCATTCTCAGTAAAAAGCTCATACCCAATGTTGCACACACAGCTAAAGTTTCCTGGGCTGTCAAAGAAACATTGAAAAACAATATAAATGTCATGAGTGTGTTTCCAAAATCTATGTTCAGCACTACTTTTGTGAACTGTGTTGCAAATTACCTGTTAATACACTTTTGATCACAGCCACCATTATTGTCCAAACATTCGTTTATGTCAGCACACTCCAGCCTAGTGCATCCCATGACTTCAAGTCTCAAGCAAGGGGCACCGACATAATCCTTAGAAAATAACAATTATAGTTTCAGTGATTCTTATGACATTTAACACATTACTTCAGATTCTGGTCTATACTGTATAATAAAATGACTTTCATTCACTATCTTCCTTAATACATGTATCTTATGGTACCTCAATATATTATTAAGGAAACTAGAAGCAAAGAAACAATAATAATGAGTGCATCAAAATGGACTTCAAAACTTTGAAAATTCATACAACTTACAGACTTAGTCTTGATGTCCTCTTGAAAGAAAATAGATCAAGTTTTGACTCATATGGTATGCTAGTACAGAATCACACCGGCTGAACTGCTAGTGGCAGTTGCGGCAAAAATGAGTGCCTTTACTGGTTCCGAGTGTGCTTGCTGTGTGTTTTGGTTTGAAGAGTCGAAGTCTGTGACAGCTGTACAACTTAACTCTTGCACAGAGTATGGTAAAGATACTCCCAGCAGGCCTACTATTTATGAATGGCATAAGTGTTTTCCTCAGGTCGTCCCTGTGCATCTAACGACCTCACAGAACACATGAAATGATGCTCTGTGAATTGTCCTACAAAATCAATCTCATGTGCTTCTTGAGCACTCAGCATCCCATGTATGAGTGTTTGGTGTGTGTTAAGAAAATGGTTATATCTCAAACCATACAAATTTTAAATGGTGCAAGAACTGAAACGCACTGATAGGATTGCTCATATGGGCTTTTGTGTTCAAATGTTTCATTGGTTGGATGAAAACTTCATTGGAAATATTACCTTCAGTGACGAGCTGAATTTTCACTTAAGTGGTAAAATAAATAAATGCAACTGTAGGATTTGTGTTAGTGAAAATCCCAGAAAATTTCTGGAACATGGATGTGACAGCCCAAAATCGACTGTAGATGGGATGTGTGCTACATAACTAACAGAAGACACAATCAACCTGTTTAGGTGTAAGGTACAAAACTTGTATTTTGCTATAAAATGACACCAAAACCATGTCCATAAGTTAAATGAATAAATCAATATGATTTTCAAAGTTGTAAAGTCCTTTTTTATACACCTGTTGTTGTGTCATACAATAGAAGTCAAAATCAACATACATTTAAGGATTAAACATATCAACTGTGAATGTTACACAATTGATGAATAATTAAAATTAATTTTCATAGATGTATGTGAATGGCTCCATCTTGAAGCAAATAAAAAAATCCTCAATATGAGCAGTTTTTCATATTTTCAGAATAAGATAATGAACAATACTAACATTAAGTAGGAACAAACACTATAAGCTGCTATGAGCAATGTTACAAAATGGACCATTAAATTGAATTTTCACTTCTGAAACACTATTTTAAAGAAGTAAAAAACTATGCAGTTTCTAACCTGGATTCTGAAGCGTACATACTGAGCCTCAATAGGCACCGGCAAGTTAAGTACTGACAGTGTGGGTTCCAAAACTCGGAACTCCACTGGTGTACCATCTGGATTTGTGTAGTCACGGAAAATGTCTGTTAAATTGTCAGTGTACTGAAACAAAAGATGAATATGATTGTAATAAAAGCCATTAAATTCTTTCATTCAATACATAAATTGAGAATATATGGGAACATCAGTACAAATTATATTGAAGTACAATGAAATACTAAAATAAGACTCAGCCATGTGCAATAGTTAAAAATGTGTATGAACAGGGTTGCTTTCTCAGATTACTTCCTTTTACTTTTTGCCAATTGTGTTTACAGCTCTTTTGAAAGATATGATTTTCCCACTTTGAATCATTTTGAATGTTTACTCAGGTGTAGTCGGTGTACCTCCCCACTACTACAATATATTCTGTGAGTATTGTTGGGAGTTATTTGTGGCAAACTGTGAGAGTTGCACACATGCAATGAAGAAAAGGAAAGAAAAAAAGACTGCTGTTATACAGGGTGATTCAAAAAGAATACCACAACTTTAAAAATGTGTATTTAATGAAAGAAACATAATATAACCTTCTGTTATACATCATTACAAAGAGTATTTAAAAAGGTTTTTTTTCACTCAAAAACAAGTTCAGAGATGTTCAATATGGCCCCCTCCAGACACTCGAGCAATAACAGCCCGATACTCCAACTCGTTCCACACTCTCTGTAGCATATCAGGCGTAACAGTTTGGATAGCTGCTGTTATTTCTCGTTTCAAATCATCAATGGTGTCTGGGAGAGGTGGCCGAAACACCATATCCTTAACATACCCCCATAAGAAAAAATCGCAGGGGGTAAGATCAGGGCTTCTTGGAGGCCAGTGATGAAGTGCTCTGTCACGGGCTGCCTGGCGGCCGATCTATCGCCTCGGGTAGTTGACGTTCAGGTTTATACCAACGTTTAATACACCACCTATCAGGAGGTTTAACACCATACTTCGTTCGAAATGCACGCTGAACAACTGTCGTCGATTCACTTCTGCCGTACTCAATAACACAAAAAGCTTTCTGTTGAGCGGTCGCCATCTTAGCATCAACTGACGCTGACGCCTAGTCAACAGCGCCTCAAGTGAACAAATGTACAACTAAATGAAACTTTATAGCTCCCTTAATTCGCCGACAGATAGTGCTTACCTCTGCCTTTTGTCGTTGCAGAGTTTTAAATTCCTAAAGTTGTGGTATTCTTTTTGAATCACCCTGTATAATAATTCATTTAGTGACAATAATTTTACATTAATTTTTTCATCTTTCTTATAGTCACCATTGTTACTGGCAGAACTTGTAGCTTGCTGCTCCATGTTGTTCTGCTGCTATCTTTTGCATTCACTGTGTCAGTGTTATATAATCAGTATTATATGTGAAGGCTTTCCTTCCAAGCATTGTTTACAGTCAGTTCCAAGCTTTAGGTAGAAAGATCTGATTTGAAAGAAGGTGGCAAAGAGTGTTGCCATTGTGGAAGTGACGACAAAATGTTTTGCACACACTGCTTAAACTGCTTATAATCTGTAGCTAGAAGGCACAGTGCTATTACCAGAGTTGTACATCTTGATCTGCTTTGCAAAAGAGTTGTAAAAGTAATCATCTATCTTTCATCCCCATACCAATGAGTTCAAGTCATTCATCATCCGTTTCCTCAGCAATATACATTCGAGTATGACTGAGTGACTTTAAGTGTAATAAGGAAAATGTAATTCAACCAAGATGTTTCAAAATTATAATATGCCTCATTCTATTTTTTTTCTTCAGCAACTGTTTACTATTTCACATACATTTCAGAACACATCTAATTCCTACTCTGTAGTCTTATCACACTCAAATGTAATGTTACAACAAACTACTAAAAAGTTCAACTTCAATATTGCAATATCAACAACAGTTTTTTGTGATTTTGAAATAACTCTGTCAATTATTTTTATTAAATTCTTCACATATTCATTCCTTTTTTCAAGCCATCATATTTTTCTGCCAATTGGGTGACATGTTTCTCATATGCAAGCAACACCACTGTTTTGACAGAAAAAAGGAATTTACTTTCTAGAAAGAGTATGTAAAGAGTATAATTTAAAGTTACTACTAGGAAAAACTAAAGACATGTCTTTCAAGGATAAAGACCTCATAAGCACAAAACATTTAGGTGATAATGAAATATCAGTGAAAAATTTTAATTATTTAGGCTGTGATATTATGGATGAATATGACAAAGGATGTGGTAAACACACTAATAAAATTCAAAACCAGGGCCTGAAAAATTAAATATGGAAAGAGCATTACTGTTCTTGTTTTACAGAATGGAAATAATAAGGGAATGGAATTAATTTCGCATTAATGTGACTTCTTAATACTGGGGAAATGATGTAGTAGACTTAGCAGAAATTGAAACAACAACATTAGGAATGCTTTAAACACATGTCCAAGTTGTATACATTGATATTATGAATAGTCTGTTATTAACAATCACAATCAGAATAAATCTGAAGGGAGAAGAAGTCAAGGAAGACTAAGGAGAAGATGGATATGGCAACTGGAAAATGCTTAATGTTTGATATGTAGAAGAAGGAGAAGATGAAATGTAGTTCATTACAATATTAAACAAGTTGTAGAACCAAAAATGATACTTTTAGTTAAGCTGAAGCTTTATTATCTTTCGTAACTTGTATCCATCACACTTGTTACAGAAGTAACTTACTGCTTTCTGAGTAACCTTTGAGATGCATTAGTCAACACATTCCACACCACTAAAATGTAAACTGGGGCTTCAGAAAGTAAGTTACACAGGTCATCTCATGCTAAGACAATTGCACAACATGAGTGGTACAAGGATAGAAGAGAGTATGTGTTCTGCGTTTCCTGCAGACACAGTTCTACTGTGGTGTACATAACAGGTGCATTACATTGTGGGAGTGAAATGGCATGGTAACTGCAAATGTACCCCAAAGATTAAGTACACAGAGCACTATGATCCTTGTGCACAAAACATCAAAATGCACAAGTATTAACCATGAACAACTGACAGTATATGGACCTAATGCAATGTTGCATCCTTTCATAGTGAAATAGTGTCAACAATTTGATGAAAGCCTCACACAGGTGGTAATGTTGAATGATAAGGACAGCCATTCAGATCACAGATAACAATGTCCAGGCAATCAAGGAACTCATGCACAGCAATCACAGATTTTCCGACTATGACATTTGCATAGTGGTACTTGAATGGCTTAGTGACCAAGAAATTAAACGACTGGTAGAACATACTGGTCATTGTTTACTGACACTTGGTGACTGTGTTGAAAAATAGTGTCATGTATCTGTGTCACTATGAAGTGTAGTGCAGCATTCAAAAAAATTACCTGGGGTGCCATAATAATGCGTAATTCACTTTTTGAAGTCCTCTCATAAATACATTGAGTCACAAAATAACAGCTGAATGCACTGATGGTGGAATACCAACCTGTATTCTCAAACCTGAAGTAAAAGCAAGATTGCCGTCAGCACGAGGCACAGTTTGAGTGCGGAAGCCTCTGATAATAGTAGGAGCTCGAAGATCAAGAAGAACCCAGTTGTTGTCTGGTTCTACACTGTTCCCACACCATCCATCAGGATTATTCAAGCGGATCATCTGAAATGACAGGATAACATTAAATCATTATATTTTCCCTTAACTTTTTGCTTTCATCACAAAAAGGACATCCACCCAGTGAAACTATATTTTCTGTAATTTAACTGCAACTGGAAGTATTTAATAAGCTTATTTGCTGACATAATTTTTTATACATTACAGGTAAATAATGCTGCTAAATTCACAGAGCCAGTTAGATGTCTTGTATCTAGAAACATTTATTTCTGAAATGTAAGGTTAGACCTACAACCCAAAATTACTATGTTAGTTTCATGCTGATACAAATTCTTAACAACTTACAGCCAATATATGAGATGTGGAAATGGAATCTGCTTAGGTGTAATCAAACAGAACAACGATAAAACAAATAGAAAAATATGTCAGGCATTTAACTTTTTCTACATCTACATCTACATCTACATTTATACTCCGCAAGCCACCCAACGGTGTGTGGCGGAGGGCACTTTACCTGCCACTGTCATTACCTCCCTTTCCTGTTCCAGTCGCGTATGGTTCGCGGGAAGAACGACTGTCTGAAAGCCTCCATGCGCACTCTAATCTCTCTAATTTTACATTCGTGATCTCCTCGGGAGGTATAAGTAGGGGGAAGCAATATATTCGATACCTCATCCAGAAACGCACCCTCTCGAAACCTGGCGAGAAAGCTACACCGCGATGCAGAGCGCCTCTCTTGCAGAATCTGCCACTTGAGTTTGTTAAACATCTCCGTAACGCTATCACGGTTACCAAATAACCCTGTGACGAAACGCGCCGCTCTTCTTTGGAACTTCTCTATCTCCTCCGTCAACCCGATCTGGTACGGATCCCACACTGATGAGCAATACTCAAGTATAGGTCAAACAAGTGTTTTGTAAGCCACCTCCTTTGTTGATGGACTACATTTTCTAAGGACTCTCCCAATGAATCTCAACCTGGTACCCGCCTTACCAACAATTAATTTTATATGATCATTCCACTTCAAATTGTTCCGCACGCATACTCCCAGATATTTTACAGAAGTAACTGCTACCAGTGTTTGTTCCGCTATCATATAATCATACAATAAAGGATCCTTCTTTCTATGTATTCGCAATACATTACATATGTCTATGTTAAGGGTCAGTTGCCACTCCCTGCACCAAGTGCCTATCCGCTGCAGATCTTCCTGCATTTCGCTACAATTTTCTAATGCTGCAACTTCTCTGTACACTACAGCATCATCTGCGAAAAGCCGCATGGGACTTCCGACACTATCTACTAGGTCATTTATATATATTGTGAAAAGCAATGGTCCCATAACACTCCCCTGTGGCACACCAGAGGTTACTTTAATGTCTATAGACGTCTCTCCATTGATAACAACATGCTGTGTTCTGTTTGCTAAAAACTCTTCAATCCAGCCACACAGCTGGTCTGATATTCCGTAGGCTCTTACTTTGTTTATCAGGCGACAGTGCGGAACTGTATCGAACGCCTTCCGGAAGTCAAGAAAAATAGCATCTACCTGGGAGCCTGTATCTAATATTTTCTGGGTCTCATGAACAAATAAAGCGAGTTGGGTCTCACATGATCGCTGTTTCCAGAATCCATGTTGATTCCTACATAGTAGATTCTGGGTTTCCAAAAACGACATGATACTCGAGCAAAAAACATGTTCTAAAATTCTACAACCGATCGACGTCAGAGATATAGGTCTATAGTTTTGTGCATCTGCTCGACGACCCTTCTTGAAGACTGGGACTACCTGTGCTCTTTTCCAATAATTTGGAACCTTCCGTTCCTCTAGAGATTTGCGGTACACGGCTGTTAGAAGGGGGGCAAGTTCTTTCGCATACTCTGTGTAGAATCGAACTGGTATCCCGTCAGGTCCAGTGGACTTTCCTCTGTTGAGTGATTCCAGTTGCTTTTCTATTCCTTGGACACTTATTTCGATGTCAGCCATTTTTTCGTTTATGCGAGGATTTAGAGAAGGAACTGCAGTGTGGTCTTCCTCTGTGAAACAGCTAAGGAAAAAGGTGTTTAGTATTTCAACTTTACGGGTGTCATCCTCTGTTTCAATGCCATCATCATCCCGGAGTGTCTGGATATGCTGTTTCGAGCCACTTACTGATTTAACGTAAGACCAGAACTTCCTAGGATTTTCTGTCAAGTCGGTACATAGAATTTTACTTTCGAATTCACTGAACGCTTCACGCATAGCCTTCCTTACGCTAACTGTGGCATCGTTTAGCTTCTGTTTGTCTGAGAGGTTTTGGCTGCGTTTAAACTTAGAGTGAAGTCTCTTTGCTTTCGCAGTAGTTTCCTAACTTTGTTGTTGTACCACGGTGGGTTTTTCCCATCCTTCACAGTTTTACTCGGCACGTACTTGTCTAAAACGCATTTTACGATTGCCTTGAACTTTTTCCATAAACACTCAACATTGTCAGTGTCGGAACAGAAATTTTCGTTTTGATCTGTTAGGTAGTCTGAAATCTGCCTTCTATTACTCTTGCTAAACAGATAAACCTTCCTCCCTTTTTTTATATTCCTACTAACTTCCATATTCAGGGATGCTGCAATGGCCTTATGATCACTGATTCCCTGTTCTGTACATACAGAGTCGAAAAGTTCGGGTCTGTTTGTTACCAGTAGGTCCAAGATGTTATCTCCACGAGTCGGTTCTCTGTTTAATTGCTCGAGGTAATTTTCGGATAGTGCACTCAGTATAATGTCACTCGATGCTCTGTCCCTACCACCCGTCCTAAACATCTGAGTGTCCCAGTCTATATCTGGTAAATTGAAATCTCCACCTAAGACTACAACATGCTGAGAAAATTTATGTGAAATGTATTCAAAATTTTCTCTCAGTTGTTCTGCCACTAATGCTGCTGAGTCGGGAGGTCGGTAAAAGGAGCCAATTATTAACCTAGTAATGGTTCCTTTATCAGGAATAATATGTAAGATGGGAAACAAAGCCAATAAAAAAATCAAAGAAAAGGAGTGCAGGTAGTTTAGGATCTGGTTTATGAGTCAAGTGAGAAACAGATGGAGCTGACAAGAAACCAGAAATTATAACTTTTACTTCCATCTTCTAACAAGTAGGTGACTAGGTTATCATTGCATAAATAGTTGTATAAAAAGACATTAAGCACAGACTCCTGTTACATAAATCATGGGCAATAACAGTACAAGAACAAAAGGTAATATAAATATGTGTTCATTACTTCCACAATGCAAGAACTTCTGGTCTTATGATTATTTGATCCTGAATGATCAATTTAATTTCTTACATTCTTATTATATCCTGGTTCGCTGCCTGATACAGTAATAGCTTCATCGGGGATTCCTCCAGTGGTAAGTCCCAAATCAGTGACAGGCCGGCATTCCAAGTTTGGTGAAAATCCTTTGCGACAGCGGCAATGGAATGATCCCGGAGTGTTGATACATTCACTTGATGCCAAATCACACTGACTGTTGGAACATTCATTAACATCTGTAAAAAAAAAAAAAAAAAAAAAAAATTAAGAAATGTTCATTAACTACCCCAACTATTTTGATAATTCTCTCCATGTATTAACTGTTCTTTCCAAATAATCAATATTTTTTTAATATTTCCCATGTCATGTTTCCCCATGCAAAGATACAAGGGAAATCCCAAAAGTAAGCTCTCCTATTTTTTGGGACAAAGAGAAACTGTTAATATGGTTTACATGTGCATGTAGGCTTTCCTGGTGTGTACTGCTAAAGATATCTTCTCAGGCTTCCATCTAGATGGCTGTCTTCAAATTCTGCCATTTTTTGATGAATGTCATCTTCTTCACTAGAAGACGATGAGAATGATACTCACTGAAACACCAGAATGAGAATGTCTCTTATTGAAGCAACACAGAATTTGAACGCAACCATCTGGAAGGAAGCCCAAGAAGATTTTATCTGTTAATATGGTAGTTGGCCACACTGTTGTAAGTGGCACAGCCTCCACTCCCAAATAAGCATCATCCTGCTTTGTTCAGAAGTTCAGTATTGTCTTGGCAGCTATTCAAAATGAAGTTCCTATTGAACGCTACTGCCAAGTGTGAAGTTAGCATAGATATTTGATTTTTGGATGCAAAAGGGTTTAAATTGGTTGAAATCCATTAGCAATTGATGGAAGTGTGTGGACAGTCATGCACGGATGTGGCATAGAGAGTTTACAGCTGGTTGTACTGAAACTCATGATGAAGCACGAAGGGGTAGGCTATCAATTTCCAATGAGACAGTCGCGAAGGTTGAGGAAACTGTGTAAAAATTGGAGGATCACTCTGGATGCTCTCTGCATTTTGGTTCCTGAAGTTTTCCGAAGCACCAGCCACAGGATTTTAACTGAAAAACTGCAATATTGGAAGGTGTGTGCAAGCTGGGTACCACATATGCAGGCAGAAGACCACAAAAGGCAACAAGTTGATTCTTCCTGCAAATTTATTTGCCCCCATGTAGATGAAAACAACGACTTCTCAGAGTCGACCGTCAAGGGTGACAAAACCAGGGCTGTGGGTGGTGGCATCCCTCTTCGGCCAAGATGCAAAAATTCAAACAAGCACAGTTTGCCAGTAAAGTCATGGACTGTGTTTTGGGACCGGAAAAGGGTGCTGTTGATTGAATTTCTGCCTGCTGAGACAACAGTGAGCACTGACAGGTACTGTGAAACACTGAAAAAACCCAGAAGGGCTAATCAAAATCACAGTAGAGGAAAGTTGAGCAAGGGTATAATCATTCTCCACAATAACAATGACCCACACATTGCCTGTCAAACTAATGATCTCTTGTAAAAGTTTGGTTGGAACATCATCACCCACCCACCATACAGTCCGAACTTGGTACCGAGAAACTGCCACCTGTTTTTTGCGCTGAAGGAACATTTGTCTCCACAGTGGCTCTGCTCCAATGACGAGGTGAAAACTGAGGGTCAACACTACCTGAACGACATGGCAGCGAGCTGGTATCACCAGGCCATTGTAAAATTGCCACAGTGTTTACAAAAATGCATTGACCGAACTGGTGATTGTGTAGAAAAATGAATCATTTGTCATCCTTTAAAATGATGTAACTATTAGAGAAAATAAATGGTTGTTTGCGTATCTAACAATATAGGAGACCTTATTTTTGGGATTGAACTCATCAATAAGGTCACATACAGTATAGAACTCTTACCTTCACAGGTTGGGGGATTCAAAAACTCCTGATTACTGCTGCATTGCATTATATTTGAACCTATCAACTTGTAGCCCTTGTGACACTGTACTCGAGCCTCATCTCCATAGTAATACTCCCTGGAGATGTCAGTTATGAATCCATTCTTTATAGAAGGAAAGTTATAACATCGAACACCTGCAACAAGTAACATATAGAATTGGAAGTGTTTTGCCTACAGTAAGAAGTCAGAAATATATTTAAAAAAGAAATTTGATTCCGATGTGTAAAATAAGAATCAATTTGAGTGAGATGCATGAAATTTAAACTGTATCTTACGTGAACATGTTGGTACATTTCCAGACCATGTTCCATTGCTCATACACAAAATAACAGGATGACCACTACGTGTGTAGCCAGGTTCACATTCATATCTAACAATAGTACCATAACTTCTACCGCCTCCATTTAGTATTGTTGTATTAGAGTGAGGAGACTCTGGCAAAGGTGCACACTGAGATGCTGTGAATGGAAAAAAAATACAATTTTCAAAAGCTTCAGAATAGAGCGATTAATTTCATTTTAACCAGTTAATAATAAATTTGTGACTCGTTTGAAGGTAAATTTAGCATTTAAGCACATAATCCAATCATAGATATGAATATTACCTAAGCAAGTTGGCAATCGTTCCCATCGACCATCTGCCAAACAAGATATACGTTCTAGTGGCTGTCCTGAAGGAAATGCAAAGCCCGCATAACACTGATATGTTGCCTCTCCACGATAGGTAACATTTGTGGCACCAATAGAAAATCCATTATCTATCTGTGGGACAGGACCACAATAAACCTCTGAAAATCAAGATAAAAATATACTGAGAATCATGACAAGATTCTAAAACACTATACGTTTCTTATATACATTTTATCAGTTCACAAAATGTAAAATGAAATCATGCTATAAAAACGTCCAATTCCTTTGAGCAAAACAAAAATACATTGGTACAAAGTGAATACAATATTCTTGTGTTTGCTTTCCTATTACCTGCAAAAAAATCCTGCTGAGGCATTAATTACTCAATTACAGAACTTAATTTTAAGTTAATTTATAATAATGTTTTCCACCTCTAATATAACTTATTTCATTTTTACCCTAATTTCCACGCTCCATTAGATAATCCCTTTGTTACTTAGATCCATGTGATCCCTTGCAAAACTTGAACTTAAATTTTTTTGCAATATTTGATTTTTTTTTATTTCCATTTTCAAAATTACCTTGACATGGTGGGATGTAGTCAACAGACCAGTTTCCACCAAGCATACACTGTGTTGTGATACGTGAACGTCCAGTGGCAAATTCCTGACCCACAGGACAGGTGAATGTCACCTGTGTGCCAAATGCTGTATCTCTGCTCGAAGCTAAGGCACCTAAACCTGGCTGAAGAACTGGGCAATCTGCAAAAGAATACATACATTAGAAATTTTTATTCTCCTATCACTGCAATTTCAATAATTCTGAATTCTAATTCTAATAAATTATTGTTCACTGCACATTGACAGCAATGCGGGGTTAAAAACACAAAGAAAAACTGCAATGACTTACTGGTAATCAGGAGCCAAGAGATATGAAATTAGTGTTATATCCTAACTTTCATCCATTTGATTCTTGCATCAGAGCAGGCATTTAACAAAAATACCACAGAATAATTTCTGTGCTTTCTTTACCTGCAGAAAATGTAGCTTTCCAACCCAAACTGTTATGCAAAGCATCAGTCACAAATCTAACCAACATTTCTCCACTGGATGCAGTTAGTGTAATGCGAGGTACAGCATTTGCTGTGAAACCATTGCCAGGATGCAATCGCAGGCCACTAATGCTTGAACCATCAAAAACCTGGTTGAAGCAAATATAACACATTAGTATCTCACAAATATACTACCTCTGACACAATTTTACAAATAAGTTAATCAAGAAAGTAAAACAGTACAAACACTATATTAACAAGTTTCTATTTTCCATGTAAGTGACACAGCCTCAAATTAACTCACATATGTAACTGAAATCTGTTTTCTGAAGAGAATCAGAGGGCATATGATGTGTGCTGCTACCATCTGTACTTCATGTGTAAATAAAACACACCTCTGCAAGAACTCTTTTTTATATTTGGCAATAAGCTTCCATTATTATTAAAAGGTATGGACAGGTTTATGTCAAAAGAATTTTTATCAAATTTTGCATACCAGTAGCAGTGAAGAATTTACTTATTCACCAATCCCTTCTAATATTTTTCATTTGATTCCTGGTAATGTGCTTAATCAAAAAGTTACCAGTTTTACAGCTGAATGATACATCCTTGTCAGAGACAAAAATTCTTATCAAAAGAAAAACAATTAAAGATGGGCCATGAATGTTATTTTAACATTGGCTGTGGAATTCAATAACAGTGCATCATTCATATTTAAGAACATTTGCAAGGAGAGCATAACAGTCAAGTTTCAATGGTTTTTGAGTACTGACCTTTTAAAGCAGATCAAGGTCAGTATAGAATAGGTATCTGTGTTTAAAATATTCAACCTATTTCTGCCAACTAGATGAAGAATGTGAAATATTCTATGCCTAGAACAATTTACGTGCCTCACAAAGAAGAATTCACAGCTTTTCTCTATGCCGTCTCTTCAAAACTCTTTCCAGTCTGTATTCATGCTGGTTTTCATTAAAGTAAAACAAAGGGAAATGTTCAAAGTTCTGCACTAAATGATTTTAGTTTTCTACGTTGAAATATTCATTGGCTACATTGGAAAGAAAGCTACTCATGTAGCAAAACAGAACTTAAAGCATTTACTTCTTTTCCTCGAGAACTTATTTCATTTCAGTTGTGCAGGTCATTACAAGTTGATGTTCATGAAAAAGCATGTTTTTTGTTATATTTTTTGTTCATAGATTTGTTTTGTAGATTTTGTATTAGTGTATGTCTGATCAAATCGTCTTTTCTGTTGATAGTTGAATTATTTTCCTCACTTTCAAATACATTTTTGTAATTTTTCTGACATCCGCAAAATCCCTGTACTGAAGGAAACATTCTGAAGCACTAAAGCAACAGTTATTAGAGGTTCACTGGAAAATATTTTATGCAATGTAATTACAGAACAATAATTTATCTGAGAAAAACAGTCCCTTTTTATTTTCAGGGAAAAGTGAGATGAAATTTAAGCTTCAATAAAATAAAATATAATAAATAACAGCGTAACTAACCTGCACAAAATCAGACTGATGCACAGTAAAATTCTCAAATTTTAGAGAAAGTGGGCCACCACCCGGTTTTTTCAATTTGAACAAGCATTCTTGATTGCTAGGATAATTTGTAATTCCAAATGCAGGTGAAGATATTGTGCCATTTTCAGCTATAAGTGTTGCTTTGCATCCTAAAAATGATTAATAAAATTAGTGATTCCAAGAAAAAGCAAAGACTTCTGACACATAAAATGTTACACCATACTATTCACAGAAACACTAATCCAGCCAGTTACTGGAGAAAGTACAGTTCAACATTGACTTGAAACCACCAACAGTTTTACATTTTTAGTGCACATGAGAGTTTGGTGTAGAGGTGAGAGCTCTATTAAATGGACCATGGGATGTAGTGGGTGAAGGAGAGGGTAACCTTGTATGTGCAAACTAATGCATACCCAAAATTACATCACGTGACACTGCCTTATGAATAATGCTTTTTATAGAGCTCAGAAATAGTTATGTCTAGAACAAAGAAGAAGAAAGAAAATTACCTTGTGAGTAATTAATTTTAAACCCTCTCCTGGAATCTCCAAGACTTGTTTTAAAGTACAGATATAACTTGTTTTCTGTTGATACTATAACTGGTGGATTGTCTTCTTTGGAACCAGTTAGCCTCTCTATAAGCTGACTTTTAGGACTGTCACCATTTCTAATTAGAATATAATCACGTTCAACTTCCAAGTCCAAATCTTCTATCTGAAAAGGTATAACAAATGTTGTATGTTAAGTACTAACAAATGATTATCCAAGTTCACTTTGGAATTTGAAGAAAACAAGCACATAAAAATATTTCTGAAATGGTTACGTAATGACAATTGAAAATTCATGTTTACTGGAACTTGAACCTGAATTTCTTGATTATCACGGGCAGTCAGGTCAGTTAGTAGGCCATCTGAGCCCACTTCCAGCCCTCACTCAAACTTTCATTGCCTGTGATGTTTCCTCCTATGTTTTTCAATCATTACTGCCACAGGCTCTCACACGGAATGTCTGGGAAGAGCACCTCAATGCATTTAATTGATTTCAAAGATATTTTGATCTACTTTGCACTTTGTAATGATGCATTTTGTTTGTTTATTAAAACAGTATACTCATGATTAGCTAAAATATTATGACATTTGCACATGTTTACATGCAAATATGTTAACCTCAATGTAACAAGTGTTTTTTTTATTTGTCCTATTCTTCAAATATCTTTCTTTTTCAGTGTTTGATTGTTAAAAGTTCCTTTATGTACATAGACTGAAGCGACAAGTGAAAATTTGTAGCAAGGCCAGGAATCACTGCCGGGTCTCCAGCTTACTAGGCAGATGCGTTAAGTCACTAAGCCACTTTGGCACAGCGGTTCACACAACTGCACGTATTACCCTGGTGTTACTCCCTCTTCAGTCCAAATTCTCACTGTTGCCTCAGTCCACTTTAAATTCCCCCTTATGCACAAACAGAAATGCCAGGGCTCTCCATGTTCTGAAAGAGCACCTCAGCATCGAATGTAAATGGGAGAGCCAGCCTGAAACTGTGGTGTAGCTACTTACACAAATGAAATGACACAATTTCAGAGATTTTACTGGTCTCGTACAGATATGAATTTGGATTGAGGAGGGAGACATGCCAGGGTAATCCACGCAGTTGTGTGAACCACTGTGCTGAGTTGGTTAATGCACCTGCCAAGTAAGCAGGAGAACTGCTTACTTGGCACAAATTTTCACTTGCCGCTTCAGTCCGTATACAAAAAATCATATCTGTGTGAGACCAATAAAGTCTCTGAAATTGTGTCATTTCATTTGTAAAAGTTACTTTTTCATAAATACGATTTATTACTCATACCTTCATTTCAGCTTTATTTATGAGAGCGTACTCAAAACTAACATAAAAAAACTTCCATCATCAATTTTGTAAGCATTAAGAATAAGCATAAGCCTAGCAGTATTTCCAAATATGTTATTCCCATATAGCTACAATGAAGTAATGGTATAGCAAAGATAGTCCATCTATCCACTGGAATAGGTATAATAATATGCTTTGACAAAGTTATGTATTTATTGTGAATATATGGGAATCATATATACAAAATGATGCTTTGCTATATCTTATGCTAATGCTTATCTAATTTATGATGTTGTCTTTTGCAGGAATAAGCAGATGCAGATGCAGATGCATTTAATAAAGCTCAGGAAAACTATAGAAATAGACCAGATTTTAAGAATTTACATGTTACTATTAGTGTTAGTTTAAAGTTTGCATACAAACTAATGAATTTGAAGTTTTAGCATGATAATAAATACTGTTAACTTAATTGCATTTTGTGTTCTAAACAGGTATTCAAACCTCAGTATTAAAAATACAACCAACAACTGCTGAAGCATGGATTTTTAAAATTTTTTTTATTGATACTACATTTTGCTTGCCTTCAAAATACAGTATGTGGCTGTCTTTTTAAATACTGTATTGAACAGCATTAATTTTCAAAATACATTCTGACAAACATTATTTGTATCTTATTAGGTCATGTTTCACAATTAAAAATTTTGATTCATCAAAAATGAAATAAGTTACCTCAAGTGTTATAACACGTCCCATCTGTGTTGTAATAATGTATAGGCATTCAAGGCCACCAGGATAATCTTGAGGATAACCAGGAGATGTCAGAGCTTGCGGTTGATTTGTTGCACGTACTGTTCCCCCACATGTTTGCGGTTCAGTCTTCCATGAGGCCCTGCAAACAGTTGCCACAGGTTTTTAAATGGCTGTTCAAATTAATGGTTCAGAGATGATTATGCTGTAGTATTTGTAAATACTACCTGAATCCTTTTTTCTCCACTGAAGCATCAGTGCTGAACTTAATTATCATGAAATTTGATGCAGACACAAACAATTTGCTGCTGAGCTCCATTTTTCCAGACAATGTTGCAAGATTGACAGCATTATCTTCTGTGCGTCCACCAACAAGTATTTGTACTGTATCAAATGATTTCTCTGTTTCAAAATCTTGAAACTACAGAAACATAAAAAGGAAACAATTTTAACTTCCACAATAATTTCCAAACCAACAAACAATACAATAATTTATGTTTGTGCTGAAATATATTCCACTCCCTTTAATAATTTCAATTAATACTCAAATGTTATACTTATTTAAAGAATGGTTGTTACTCTCACAGTAGAAACTAAAACAATGACACAGGCTGAAAATGTGCTGCTTATAGAAAAATAACACATACAAGAATTTGTCCACAGTAGAATATTTATTGATTGTTAAGCAAATCACCTGCAGTAGGATATTGTGTCCTTGTGGACCTTCCAGAGTCCACTTGCAGTCAGAAAGGGGCTCATATTTCTGTGGGTAATTGGGACTCTCGACAACATCCCCACTGCTTGCCATGTAGAAATGACAGTTTGATGGACAATCAAGCTCATCTGACCAGTCCCCACAGTCATTTTGCTTGTCACAACGGAAAGCAGAATTAATGCATCGTCCATTTGAGCAATGATAGGAACCTGTGGTCAGAAATTTGTACTTAGCTCATTACGCATTTCGGCATAATCTATTAGGCACTACAAGATTAAGTCTTCATATTACTGTTAATATAATGTTTTTAATGGGTTACAATACACCATCTCTATAAATAAATTTCTTATATTATAATTCCTAATAAATTGAGGTACTTGTGTTTGAAATATTGAAAACAGTGATAACTATTTTAGTTTTTGACCAATGCTTTCAGAAGGAAGCACACTAATAGCATCAGCAGTTTATCTCATAAAACAAACATCCAAATAAATTACTTACAAAGAAAAAAATAATATACAGTTGAAAGTGGTATCTTACTGTACTTTATAGTTAGATTATTATGACCATCAACTCTTAAACTGAAAATCTCATACCTGCAGGGCAAGCTGTTGCTCTGCACAGGAAAGGGAGGAGTGATCCACATGTTGTCAATTCCCATGACTGATATTCATCATTTATCTTCACAGCTACACATTCACCATCCTCAGGAGATGGTTGATTTAATGCCCAAAATCCTACAATTAATAATTACCATTTAGTTGTAATAGCTCAACGGGGTAAAACAAACCAGAAAGTATACTGAAAGATATAAATTCACTTTTAATGTTATCCACACATAATTCCACATATTTGATACTGTGATTGATAGTGTCTGTTGCCAAACAACACCACTAATCTACTTGCAGTGCATCACCTTCCTAACCAGAGAAACTGTCATACGTCTCTGATCAAGCAGAATTATCTGAACAACAAATCAACTGCACTTATGAAAAACTGACCTGCATATTGTGAGACCAGCAACCCTGCAGCAGACTCAAGTGTATTTGTACGGAGATCGTCAAGGGCAGCAAGTCCCAGCCAGTATTGATGACTACTGTGATCTCCTGGCTGAAGGCTCCGCAATGCTACACTTGCTGTATAGTTATTTTCAGCGTAAGATTCCACCAGCACGAGGTCACTGCCGTACCTGTTCCAGAAGAAAAAGGAAAATTTAATATCTTGAACATTTGTAAGTAAAAATATGTAGACTTACATGAAACAAGGAAATGCAGAATTAGGACCATGTAGCTTCTTTGTCTGTTGATCTTAAATTATTTAATTATTACATAAAAACACTAGAACCAAACAGATGTTGCACAAAATATGTGGTACATAATTATTATTACCATGACTACTGTGATATACAGTGAGTGGAAAAAATACGGACACACTGAAAAAACACTACATTACCATGTCTAATAAAGTGTAGGAAACCTGTTGGCATTCAAAACAGCTTCCAGTCACCTTGAAACATTTAAATGCAGATGCTATATGGTATAGCACTTTATGTCCTAAGTGGTTTATGCCATCATTCCTGCAAAACAGTGGCATACTCAGGTAACTATAATGTTGGTGAATAGCAATCACACACACTTTTCTCAAAGGTGGAAGAGAAACATTCAATAATATTGAGATCTGGTGACCCTGGTGGCCAGGGGATATTCGACAATTCAATCTTGTGCTCACAAAACCAGCCTTGCATGATACAAGCTTTGTATAAAGTGGCCCTGCCATCTTGAAGTAGAGCATCACTACTGGGGAACAAACACTATATTGTAGGACAGACCTGATCAGCCAAAATGGTCACATAATCCTAATTCTTGGCAGTAATATGACCTTGCAAAGTAACCATGGGGCCCATGGAAACCATGATATGGCTGCCCATATCATCACTGAACCCACTCTTTGAACATAAACTCTGTCAGAAGTTGGAAACAGTATGCAACAAAACTCGTCTGACCAAATGACTTTCTTCCGTTGCTCTAAGTCCAGGTTTAATGGCTTTGGCACCACATTTCACAGGCATCTGCATCACTAATGAGTGGTTTTGGAATTCCAGCTTGCCTTGCAATGCGTGCTGCTTATGGAGCTCCCTTCATGTTGTCTTGGTGCTGACTAGGTTTGCGAGTGAAACACTCAGTTCTGCAGTGACTTTTGCAGCTGTTGTTCTCTTATTTTTCATCACAATCCTCTTCAATGACCATCTGTCATGACCACTAAACAAACACTTTCATCCACAGTTTGACTTAGAGCAGCTGATGTTTTTCCTCTTTCCCTGTATGTGGTATCAATCTTTAATACTGTGCCTCTTGAAACACCAAACACTTTGGTAACCTTGGTTATGGAACCACCTGCCATATGAGCACCAGCAATTTGCCCATGTTCAGATTCACTTAGCTCTGACATAAGGTGCTCACCCATAGCTACACAGACACTGTTCTGACCATGACTGACACTTGCAATGTATTGAATACACTACACAAGCGGCGTTCGTTCCTGGTGAAATACGGCAGCCCATCCTGCAGACTTCACCTACATCTACATGGATACTCTGCAAATCACATTTAAGTGCCTGGCAGGGGGTTCATCAAACTTGGCTAGCATCATGTTCAAGCATGTATGTGTCACAATGTTTCCATATTTTTGTCCTGTCCCCTGTATCATTGCCGCAAAATAAAAGTACAAGTGGTATGAAAACTGTAACCGATATATTTAAAATGGATCACAATGACTCAGTTGTGTATTGCTTCACATTGTAATTCTCCAATGAAAATTAATCTTCATTGAACCACTTCTAACAATAATTTAACATGTCTTAAAACTTGTTATAAATAACATAATGTTGCAAATACTTTTAATATGGCCTCCTGTTGATATGAAAATTTGTGAGTCATGCGACCAAGAGTTAAACCAGTGCTTTTTCAAAGCAGACAGGTTGTTGCAACAACAGATACCATTTGTCGATACCACATACAGAAATGCATATTTCAATAAAGGTATTGTAAACGATAAGTAAAGATAATATGTATGATAACTGGTGTGCCGATGTACAAAAATCGCATGAAAAAACTATCTGTGATAAGTGCTTTTGTAATTACAAACTTCCTCTATTATCAATAAATGAGAATATACTTTTAATAGATATGTTGATATTATTATAATTTTGGTTGTTATATTTAATATTCTTCCTACTATTATCATTAAACAAATTCTTATTTGGATGTGTTCATAGCAAAGCAACTCAGGTAATCATGGCAACTTTAGCATTTGGTGTTTATAACCCATAGCTGATCAAAGCATCTAACAGTTAGTTTATTCATAACATCATTTAACTATTTTGATAAACATGTGCATCCCAAAAATTCATTCAGCATAATTACATTTCATTCCATCATTGTGTGCATAATATAGATAAAGTCCTAATGATGTAGTTGAAAATTACATTGGAATGTATTGTGCCATATGTATAAATTGAAAGATAATATCGATAGTCCTTTCCGTGGGTGTGGCAATGGTATTTGATAATTAGAAAAACATCTTTCACAAGACATTTTGCATTTACAGTTTTGCTAGTCATGAAATTTACACATTACGCAAATCAAAATATGATAATAATCTTATTTACCTCCTGCAGAGCTCAACAGCTTTCTCCCAAGAATGTGGAATACTAAAGAATTTGTAACAATGCAGACCTCGCAGTTCCCATCCTGAAATATAAAATCAAGAAACATTTGTAGAGATGTAAATTACCATAAAAGAAACAATGAAATAATGCTTGCTCTCTGAATATCTCTTCCTGATAATGATAACAATGATTCATATTTAGGTAAACTGGAAGGTGATATAATATTCTGGGTTAATTAAATGTGGATACAATTTTTTTGAAAAAAAAAAAAAACAGTTTTAGATTTGTGATGTACTGCCAAAAGCTTCATGCAAATGACTATAATGCTGACTGAACATGGAAAATTCCCATCAATTACATACTGATAGGTCAAAAGACAATTTTTAAAAAATCACACATTACATCTTGTGAAAACTGGGACTATGGGAAGGTCACAAAAGCATTATTGCATAATATACACTCCTGGAAATGGAAAAAAGAACACATTGACACCGGTGTGTCAGACCCACCATACTTGCTCCGGACACTGCGAGAGGGCTGTACAAGCAATGATCACACGCACGGCACAGCGGACACACCAGGAACCGCGGTGTTGGCCGTCGAATGGCGCTAGCTGCGCAGCATTTGTGCACCGCCGCCGTCAGTGTCAGCCAGTTTGCCGTGGCATACGGAGCTCCATCGCAGTCTTTAACACTGGTAGCATGCCGCGACAGTGTGGACGTGAACCATATGTTGACGGACTTTGAGCGAGGGCGTATGGTGGGCATGCGGGAGGCCGGGTGGACGTACCGCCGAATTGCTCAACACGTGGGGCGTGAGGTCTCCACAGTACATCGATGTTGTCGGCAGTGGTCGGCGGAAGGAGCACGTGCCCGTCGACCTGGGACCGGACCGCAGCGACGCACGGATGCACGCCAAGACCGTAGGATCCTACGCAGTGCCGTAGGGGACCGCACCGCCACTTCCCAGCAAATTAGGGACACTGTTGCTCCTGGGGTATCGGCGAGGACCATTCGCAACCATCTCCATGAAGCTGGGCTACGGTCCCGCACACCGTTAGGCCGTCTTCCGCTCATGCCCCAACATCGTGCAGCCCGCCTCCAGTGGTGTCGCGACAGGCGTGAATGGAGGGACGAATGGAGACGTGTCATCTTCAGCGATGAGAGTCGCTTCTGCCTTGGTGCCAATGATGGTCGTATGCGTGTTTGGCGCCGTGCAGGTGAGCGCCACAATCAGGACTGCATACGACCGAGGCACACAGGGCCAACACCCGGCATCATGGTGTGGGGAGTGATCTCCTACACTGGCCGTACACCACTGGTGATCGTCGAGGGGACACTGAATAGTGCACGGTACATCCAAACCGTCATCGAACCCATCGTTCTACCATTCCTAGACCGGCAAGGGAACTTGCTGTTCCAACAGGACAATGCACGTCCGCATGTATCCCGTGCCACCCAACGTGCTCTAGAAGGTGTAAGTCAACTACCCTGGCCAGCAAGATCTCCGGATCTGTCCCCCATTGAGCATGTTTGGGACTGGATGAAGCGTCGTCTTACGCGGTCTGCACGTCCAGCACGAACGCTGGTCCAACTGAGGCGCCAGGTGGAAATGGCATGGCAAGCCGTTCCACAGGACTACATCCAGCATCTCTACGATCGTCTCCATGGGAGAATAGCAGCCTGCATTGCTGCGAAAGGTGGATATACACTGTACTAGTGCCGACATTGTGCATGCTCTGTTGCCTGTGTCTATGTGCCTGTGGTTCTGTCAGTGTGATCATGTGATGTATCTGACCCCAGGAATGTGTCAATAAAGTTTCCCCTTCCTGGGACAATGAATTCATGGTGTTCTTATTTCAATTTCCAGGAGTGTATATACATATATATAAAAGTAAATCCTTCTGTGAAATAAAATATTTTCTCATAACTTCCACTGTCAACAAGAAACAGGGTATAAATCTTCTGACTTTACGGCTAAGCTTATCAACAAACCACAACTGACTTGTAATGTGACCTGCTGACTATGGATGGATGGATAAAACTTGGGATTAAAGTATATTGTGCAAAGAAGAGAGCTCCTAATTCAGGACAAAATGTAGTCAATGAGTTGAAACTCCATTACCACCAGTACTGTAAAATACCTCAGCATGTTGTTATAAAAGTGAAACACATACACTATGTTCCAGAATAAAACACTCTAAGAGTAAAGCAACAACAATGTGGAACATCGTTAAACAGGAAAAAATAAAAATAAGAATCCAAATGAAATTTAGCCCCCAGAAAGCAGCCCTCGCAGAAATTGTGACACATTCAAACTATTCACCACCAACTTCAATATAACTTCCTTTTATTAACAGCAACACTGCACACAATAATAAACAACAAAATAAAAACACACTAGATTTAGTTGTGTAGACACTGCAGACACTGACAGACATTAGTTTAAAAAATATGCAACTCCTCAGGACATCATAACATGCATCAACTCATTGAAAACTAGTAATTCTGTAAGCTGTGATAGCGTTTTGAGCTGAATAATAAAATTTTATGTCAACTTTAAAGAAACTACCCTTAATCTATCGTTTTAATTATAAAAAAACCCTGACGACTTAATTATACTGTAGCAACATCTACATATAAAACTGGTGACAAAAAACTGTTTTCTAGACACATTTCACTCCATTTATTTTTTTGAGAAAGCTATCTATGATACAATACCTACTCATTTTTCTGGACATAACTTATTAACTGCCTTTTAGTTTGGACTTCATACAGGAATCTCCACATAGAAAGGAATGCAAGACCTTTCAAATGAAGACCTGGCGGAGATAGACAAGAAAACTTATTGTGTTTGTATATGCCACAGATGTAGCCTTTGACTGTGTACACAACATAAACTTGGCAAATGTAAGTGTAATTGCATTAATGACACCCTTTTTGCTTCAGTTAGTCATGTCCTTTGACTGGGTAGCTCTCAAAATTCTAGCTGGCAGACTTACTTGTTATGGCATTGATGGCACTCCTGTTGCATGAATGAGTCTTATCTTCGTAAAAGAAAGCACGCAGTCTCACTGACAGAGGGTGTCAGCCTCATGAAACTACCCTCAGAATAGGAAGGCATTACATGAGGGATACTGGCCCACTCTTACTCTTAATCTACATACCATAAATCATTCTCCAGTGACTTGTATGAGTACAAAGCCTCATAGGCAATTTTCTAAACAAATGAGTACACATACATTCAGTTTACAGTCCAGGGCATCTGATTATTATTGGTGATGTGGGTATTTTTATGAGTTTATAACTTGTGCAAAGTATGGTGTGGTGATGTGCCTCCAGTGTTGTCCATCTAGCAAGACAGGACAACAAATGCCAAAACATGGGTCCTAGCCACTACGAGCCAAGCTGGTAGAAGCCTTGCTATATACACTTCAGCATAGTGACATTACAACATAAATAGTTTAGTGGACTTACTGGAAAAATGAAAATGTGGCTTTCATGTTAATACTGGTGGGAGCTCTTGGTAAATTAATAATCCAGTGGAATATTAAAAATTTGCAGAGGCTGGGAAGAAGAAGACTAAAGTTTCACATCTGAGTCAGAATAAGGAATCAGATTCATTAAAAAAACTGCAGATGCACAGTGTTGTTAATTCTACCTTAAAAATGGAGGATTACCTTCAGAGTATGGTACAATAAACCTTAATCCTCACAATACTTAAAGAATGGTTCAAATAAAGAAATTTTTTCTGAAGACACAAGCATATTAATCAAGGGTACAAATCAGCCTTACATGACAAAGCTCAGATGATAGATGAGTAGTCCTACAGATAGTTCACAGCAAGTGTCTAAGTCTCAGTATCACTACGATTTTTATTATACAACTTCAAACAAGCAAGTCTGTTAGGATCAGAATTAGATATAAGTAATTGGTCCCTAAATGAAACACTGTGTATAAAATTTCTGGTGAATCAACAAACAGATAAATCAGTCAAGAAGGTAAGAATAATTTCAGTGTATTTTGCCCTCAGATGTATATTTCACAATATTGACCTAAAGATAAGAATATTGACTATTTTCACTATCTGTTTTCTTACAGAATTATGTGATAGGGCAGTGTACCTAAAGTAAACGGAGTGTTTATGCAGCAGTAATGAACAGTTAAGAATATTGTCCAAAGTAGTTAACCATAAACCCTTCAGGATCTTGGCATTCTTACAATCACTTCCCCTTACATTTACTCCTTAATGGTTTTTGCTAAAATGTTATCTACACAATCACAATGAAAGACACAAAAATAATTTTCAATTTCTGTCAGTAAACTTTGAAAAAATATAATATATGCTGTTCAGAACTTGTAAAAGGTTTCTTGCTAGTAGATGCCTAAAACAAGATGACGAGCTGAAAGAAGATGTTGACAGTGTTAAATTCTTGGGATTACAGCTTGATAGTAAATTTAACTGGCAGGAGAATACCACAGAACTATTGAAGCTCCTACATAAATCTCTGTCTGCTACGCAAATGTTGTCAGACATAGGTGACATAAAAATCAAAGAGCTAGTGTACTATGCTTACTTTCATTCCACAATATCATGTGCGATTATTTTCTGGGGTAACTCATTGAGCCAAACTAAAGTTTCCTGAGCTCAAAAATGTGCAATATGAATTATTTGTGGTGTGAACTCAAGAACGAGCTGCTGAAGGCTGTTTAAGGGACTTAGCATATTAACTACTGCTTTCCAATACATTTTTTCATTAATGAAAATTATCATCAAAAATATATATCTTTTTTTTCAAACCAACAGCTCAGTTAGTGGAATTAATACTAGCAATAAGAATAAAATCGATAAAGATCTAAAGCCACTTACTCTGTTTCAGAAATACAATTTTCAATACCATGCCAGCTTGAGAAGAGTCTAAAGAACTTATTGGTGGCCAACTCCTCCTACTCCACTGATGAATTTCTTAGCAGATCTGACTTAAGTATTTTATTAATAGTATCATTATAATGTGAATATTGCATACAATTTGACTTCAGTATGAAGTTTTTGGAGTAATGCTATCATTGTAAACAAGCACTATATATACACCTAAGTGTATTGACAATTTAATATTTGGTGACAAGTTCTATGCCCTTTTAAATGTAAATATGCTCAAGTTGTTGTTGTTGCTTTCTTTTCGTTTTTCTCCCCCCCCCCCCCCCTCCCGACACACACACACACACACACACACACACACACACACACATTTCAATTTCACATCCACAAGGGCAATTTCATTTGCGATCTGTGAAAGGGATATTCAACAAAATTCCATATAACATAGAACAGAAATTTGAAAGCCCAACCATATCACAAGCAAATTAAAAGCATTCTTCATTATTAAATGTAGGCTATGAACAACTATTTTCTTTGAAAAATACCAACGTAATCACACACAGAGCAACCAACAGGAGAGAAACAACAGCTATTTAATAGAACTCACGAAACATAAGCTTTTTTTTAAAAAAAAATAACTGCTTTCTTTCTAATTTCTTAATTTAAATTTAGCTGACAAGCTGCACTAAGCATTGAAGTTATAGTTTCGGGGAGAACAGGGATAGTTGAGCCACATTTTCATTCAGACACCTTTCTGCTACATGCTAAAACAAAACTAAAACTGTGATGATAAATCTTGCATTTTCCCATTAAATTATATATTTCGAAACATGAATTCGGAAATACGTAGTTGCAAAGAAATTGCTTACAGAAAGGCTTTACATGCTATTTTGTCTAAAACTGACATGGTGAGACCTTGGCTGTGTACAATTAATGTAGGTTAATTCTTTATTTTTAGGATACTCAATCCAGGTACGGTAGTAAAAATGCTTGAGCTGGAAAGAAAGACATTTAAACCACCATTCGGTTCTCAAAATTTTTGTTTATGACTTAAAATCTCATATAACTTTATAATCTTATAATGCTAAAACTTAAGCTCAAGAAAAAAGTAAGTCTTTCATAACCAATTACGAAAGTGAAACTAATCACACAATCATTTAAGGTACTGATGATAGGAAGTTGAAGAATCATCTCTATTTGATCTTCATCAACAACAGTGGCTTCTTCAATTGGACGTAGTTTGCAGTTCTTTTTCGTCTTTTCCCGCCTATATTAACAACTTTTCCAACAAACTGCTTAACACTTTTTTCCCCTCTAATTTTACAAACAACCAATTATTGATACTTAGCTTCCTGTCCACAAGTACATCATCACCGTCTCTCTGATTATTAAGCGCCATGGATGTGCTCATGCTTTTTTTAAAATAATTGTCAGATAATATGTTAGATGAAGTGTTAAATTACGCACGTAACATTTTCTGACACGTCGAACTTCGTGCGTTGTGACAGCTTTTGTTTACGAGTATGTGGAGGCGCTGAACACATTGTTGTCTGCTAATTATGGTTGGCTATAGTATGGTTGGCTGCGGCGAAAAAGCTGTCAGCACCGACCTATACGTTCGAAGGAGTTACTTCCGTCAGCTACAGCGCCCTAACTCTGAAAAAGTAATTCGAGATTTGAATAGCAAAGTTTCACACAGATGTGAAATGTTTGCAACCAGTGAAGGTGAAACATAACATTTTCATGATAAAATGAAAGGCAGCATGAACGCCGATAGGGCAACAGTCCTACAGAACAACTGCAATACGCTACAGTACTTGTGCATTAATTCATTTTGTATAGGGCATCTTTGGGCCACGTTATTTCAACTATCTTGCTTTACGCGTTCTGTTGTTTGCCGAGTGCTCCGGCATTCGTTCTTGCTGTTGCTCCCTCCTCTCCTGGGTCCAAGGCTTTCCTGTTTTTAGTTTTGGTTGTCAAGGGTGACCCCCATTTCTTTACGATCTTTGTCCACCCGTGTGATCCAGGTCCATTTTGTTTTCTTCTCCTGAAAGTAGGTGATCATACGATTGCTAAGTCTTCCAGGGCTCATTCGGGTCATATCTCCATAAAACATAATCCTTCTTTTCCGGATGGTATAGGTTATCTTCTCTACGTGGGAATACAGTTCATGATTGTGACGTCTTCTACATTCCCCATTCTCTTTGACAGAACCCATGATCTTTCTCAAAACTTTCCTTTTTCGATTAGGCCTTTTTTTTCATTACTAGGCATTCAGAAGTGTACAAGACCTCCGGACGGATAACACTGCAGTAATGCCTTAACTTTGCCTTGAACGATACTGATCTTTTGTTGCAGATGTTTTTGGTTAAATGGAGTACTTGTGCATAATATAATTGTCGGTATGAGTGTAACAAAAAAAAGAAAACCTTCTCTAGTTTTCATTGCCACTGATAATTTGTTCGCTCCAGTTCGAACAAAGTAACAACAGTCCAGTCGACTTTGCTTCTTTTGATCACAACCTGTCGAGTGCCGATTCCAATAATTAAGACTGTCGCGCAAACACAGTGTTAGATATTCATTCTTCACAAATACCTCTCCTCCATAAACACGGTTCAGCAGTTGCATAATGGATAGCTCATTGTCGTGCTTCTCTTAACTTGCGTTAAAGGAACGTTATTTTCGCCTCCTGAACACTCCAGTAAATAAATTACGGCCAAAACGAGCTTTTTTAGCCGGTAGGTAACAGATTTTTCAGCAAATTCAAAACAGACGTGAATTCATTCATTCCGTTTAATTTACTTCAAAAGTTAATACTTTGGGAACTCATGGTTTACATTATGCTGCAATTCTTCTGCGTATAGCAGTCATTAATGCATCCTTCGAGTGCAAAAATGTTACACGTTTTTAACGTTTAGTGACGTTTCCTAAAGGAGCCAATGGAAAGAGGAAAAATCCCCTAAACAATAAGAAATGGATGTTTGGATTCGATCAGATGAAGGAATCGTTGGGAACACTCGTTTCTCAAGCGGTCATAATCTGGTCATTGGGAACTAAGAGTCAACTAAATCCGTCCATGACACGGACATTAATGAGTTGTTTCCAGTCAGTTCTTTGTCACTAAACTTAAAAATTCTTTGTCACTAAACTTAAAAAAAAGAAAACACACTCTACGCAGCTCAGAACTTTTAAGAGATTTCCCACCAGTATAAGCCTAAAAAAAAAAAAAAAAAAAAAAAAGCGCATCCCTAAGGAATTATCCACATCGGGCAAAAGTCGGTAGATGTAATGTACATGTAGAGACAAACAAATGATTATAATTTCAGAAAAATTAGATGATTTATTCAGGAGGACATGAGAAAGAGCTTCACAAATTAAGTAAGTCAATAACGCGTTGGTCCACCTCTGCACCTTGTGCAAGCAGTTATTCGGCTTGGCACTGACTGAGTTGTTGGCTGTAGTCCAGAGGGATATCACACCAAATTCCGTCCAATTGGCGCGTCAAAATCCCTAGATGATTGGAGATCACTGCCCATAATGCACCAAACGTTCTCAGTTGGGGAGAGATCTGGCGACCCTGCTGGCCACGGTAGGGTTTGATGATGATGATGAAGTCCCATACTCCTTGACAGAGCCTAGGGGACGATGCGGGAGACCCGCATCGCTGTACTAGGCAATGTTCTAGCGGAGGTGGTTTGCCATTACCTTCCTCCGACCGTAATGGTGATGAATGATGATGATGAAGACGACACAACAACAGCCACTCATCTCGCGGCAGGCGAAAATCCCTGACCCTGCCGGGAATCGAAACAGGAAGCACGAAGACGAGCAGTAGAAGCTCTCGCCGTGTGTAGGCGTGCATTATCCTGCTGAAATTGAAGTCCGGGCTGGCTTGCCTTGAAGAGCAACAAAACGGCGCGTAGAATATCATCGGCATACCGCTGTGCTGTAAATATGCCGCGGATGACGACCAAAGAGGTACTGCTATGAAAAGAAATGTCACCCCAGACCATGACTCCTGGTTGTCGGGCCGTATGGAGGGCGACGGTCAGGTTGATATCCCACCACTGGCCGTGTCGTCTCCAGATACGTCTTCGGCCTGGAATGTCATTCACTGGAGTAGAATTTTCTTGCGTGAGTAGTTGACAGATGTGAAAATTACCAAACTATCAGTTTAATAAGTCACAGCTGCAAAATACCAACGCGAATTCTTTACAGATGAATTGAAAAACGGGTAGAAGCTGACCTCAGGAAAGATCAGTTTGGATTCCGTAGAAATGTTGGAACACGTGGGGCATTACTGACCTTACGACTTATCTTAGAAGAAAGATTAAGGAAAGGCAAACCTACGTTTCTAGCATTTGTAGACTTGGAGAAAGCTTTTGAAAATGTTGACTGGAATACTCTCTTTCAAATTCTGATGGTGGCAGGGGTGAAATACAGGGAGCGAAAGGCTATTTACAATTTGTACAGAAACCAGATGGCAGTTATAAGAGTCGAGGGGCATGAAAGGGAAGCAGTGGTTGGGAAGGGAGTGAGACAGGGTTGTAGCCTCTCCCCGATGTTATTCAATCTGTATATTGAGTAAGCAGTAAAGGAAACAAAAGAAAAATTCGGAGTAGGTATTAAAATTCATGGAGAAGAAATAAAAACTTCGAGGTTCGCCAATGACATTGTAATACTGTCAGAGACAGCAAAGGACTTGGAAGAGCAATTGAACGGAATGGACAGTGTCTTGAAAGGAGAATATAAGATGAACATCAACAAAAGCAAAACGAGGATAATGGAATGTAGTCGAATTAAGTCGGGTGATGGTGAGGGAATTAGATTAGAAAATGAGACACTTAAAGCAGTAAAGGAGTTTTGCTACTTGGGGAGCAAAGTAACTGATGCTGGTCGAAGTAGAGAGGATATAAAATGTAGACTGGCAATGGCAAAGAAAGCGTTTCTGAAGAGGAGAAATTTGTTAACATCGAGTATAGATTTCAGTGTCAGGAAGTCGTTGCTGAAAGTATTTCTATGGAGTGTAGCCATGTATGGAAGTGAAACATGGACGATAAATAGTTTGGAAAAGAAGAGAATAGAAGCTTTCGAAATGTGGTGCTACAGAAGAATGCTGAAGATTAGATGGGTAGATCACATAACTAATGAGGAGGTATTGAATAGAATTGGGGAGAAGAGGAGTTTGTGGCACAACTTGACAAGAAGAAGAGACCGGTTCGTAGGACATGTTCTGAGGCATCAAGGGATCACAAATTTAGCATTGGAGGGCAGCGTGGAGGGTAAAAATCGTAGAGGGAGACCAAGAGATGAATACACTAAGCAGATTCAGAAGGATGTAGGGTGCAGTAACTACTGAGAGATGAAGAAGCTTGCACAGGATAGAGTAGCATGGAGAGAGCTGCATCAAATCAGTCTCAGGACTGAAGACCATAACAACAACAACGAGTAGTGCTGATTCGAGCTGAGCCCCGATGATCAGTGAAGACTCAGTGCATTGAATATTTACATGTTTTGCGACAAGTCTGCTATTACCTTTTAAAATGAAAATACGATTGTTTGAGTTATTCCACAATCATGAATACCATTTCACTTGAGGCCTGTGGAAGGTACATTAGCATATCTGTTTTTCTTTGTAAAAACGTACTATATAGTCTTGTTTCCCGAAATGTTCTATTTCATGGATGATCTCACTACGGATCTATTGGAACGAAAAGTACATCTAATTTAACCACCTGAGAACATGCCCCGCGCGAGTCAGTGTAATGGACCAAACGAACAGATCACTTGCATTCGCATACCCATCGAGTGCAGAACTTCATCAACCCCTACCCTTCTCCCATTACACAAAAAAAGTCTACAAAATCAGAATTCTGATCCTGCCCCGCCACACAGAAAAGGGAATCAGTTCAGCATCAGTTTGAAGAAAGGACGCACATGTAGCGGATACAGTCTAGTTTAGAGTGTAACCAAAACCATTAGCCGTGAAATTTTAAAAGTTTTCCACCGTTCATCCTGAAACTAATACGAGACGCCTCCCGCCAACACCGACTCAAAGGAAGGCCTCGGCGCTTGTTGGTGACGTCACATCAGCTAGGCAGGGCGAACGCCAGGTCGGTTGCAGGCAGAAACGCCTGAGCGTGCTTATCACTATAAATCTCTTATTTTTGGACAAAATTTTTGGTATTGTTTTGGATTCTGCAGTTTCATTTAGAAGAAAGATTTTCTTATTATCGTAAAGCTACAAATGAAGATCATAGTTCTGTATTACTGAATCCTGTCGAAACAAATGTAGATCATTATGAGAAGATGCTTTGCCCCATTGCAAGCTTCGGAAATTTTACATTCAAATAACTATATTTACTTGATCCATTTTGTTATCGAAACTTACCCCAACCCCCTTACAATGAACTCGTTTCTTTTATTTATTTATTTATTTTCGTTTGACATCGTCACTGGAAATGTGAACTAATTTACATGTGTAAATGTCCAACTGTTGCCAGTCATTAGATTACAGTCGTTTTCAACGAAGGGAATTTTAAACAGGAAACAAAATAGCTTCATATATCTAAAATACTGCCGAGCTTAAACTTTTTTAAACATGCACATTAGAAAAGATAAATATTCCCCTTTTGCAACTAAAAGGAGAAACTTTATAAGATAAAAAATTTTATTTGATAAAACAAGTATCTCTCTTTTGCCTCTTCTTCTGTCCCCCACCCCCTCCCCCAACGTGTACAATCGCAAGATATTTCATTAACATTCAGTGCTCCTCACCGCATAGTCAACCAAGATACCTAAAGAAGAGCACCAATACGTTCAGTTTCTTGTAAAAGCAACCCAGTACAAACGTAACTTTCTCGGATTTACAAATAAGGTAAAGAAGCACGAATTCTGTTGCTGCTGGACCATGAAGTTGTTTTTGTGTGTCAATCCTTAAAACAGGTGGAAATATAAGTTCAGGAGTACACTATTTGTTAAGAAGTGTAATGAACTGCACAATTAGTTGATGGCAGAAATCTCTGAGAACAATGTGTGTTGGTCAACTACCGCCAATAGTTTAACATTTTCGTGTGTCAGAGAAGGAGACACCACCATTATGAGTATGCCTGCAACAGACCTGGCGTTGGCCGTGCCTAGCTGACGTGACGTCACCAAGCGCCGAGGCCTTCCTTTGAGTCGGTGTTGCTCCCGCCCGCAATTTCTCCGCCGCCCCTCTCCCTCACCTCTCGATGCACAGATCCCGGGCAGGCGTATGCTCTTCATCAATGATGGTGAGTATTGTCTTGAGGGAGACCCAGGCGCAAATTCTAGAAGTGTAATATATGACGAAAGGAACTATAGAAGAACTTATTTTTATCCAGATGCTCGGTTTCGAAAGATTACCTCCTACACAGTACGTCAACATTAAAGGTGTTAATAAGTAGTTCTACACCAAATAAAATGATTGTGAACGTGTTTTTACGGTATGTGCATAAGCGTATATTAATTCTATTTATTTCGTGTTCCGTAGATCCAAACAGCGAGTGATTCGCAGGCATACGAAACGTGTCCGACTGCTCGAATATAGCTTACGTGGCAATAAAAGATACAATGTAAAAATAGTATCTCCAAACAGCGAGTGATTCGCAGGCATACGAAACATGTCCGACTGCTCGAATAGAGCTTACGTGGCAATAAAAGATACAATGTAAAAATAGTATCAACTAATTTCAATAGTGCACCTCTCCGTGATGCACAACGCCTCTCTTGTAACGTCTGACAACGGAGTTAGTTGAGCGCCTCTGTAACGCTCTCGTGCCTACTATACGATCCCATGTTGAAACGCGTCGCCCTTCGTTTGATCTCTTCTATCAGCCCTACCTGGTAAGGATGATGAACAACAAGAATAGGTGGAAAAAGCGCCTTATAAGCCGCTCCCTTCGTGGATGAGTTACGCTTCCTTCAGATTCTCCCTATGAATCTCAGTCTGGCTTCTCCTACTATTTGTTGCATGTGGTCATTCCACTGAAGGTCTTCCAACAGTTTCTCATCAATAGTGTAGTTGTACCAGGGTCGACTGCTAGAGCTTACACTATTCATCAATCCTCGGTAGATCATTCTGCAAATCGATACCGTCTTCTGGCGTTGCTACTTCGTTACAGACAGCCGAATCATCTGTGAACAGTCTTGAGCATCCGACGCATTCTACTAGATCATTTATGTACATTGCAAACAATAAAGGTCCTGTCACACTCCCTGGGATACAACGGAAACTACATTTACATCTGTCGATTTTATTCCATTAGGACCGACGTTTTGAGTTCTACCTGCAATCCAGTAGCAAATCTGGTCTGTTACTCCGTAAGCTCGTTTTTTTTTTTTTTTTCACTAAACGGCAGTGCGGGAGGGTGTCGAATGGCTTCCTGAAATCAAGGAGCTTGCCATCAACCTAAACGCCGTTGTCTACAGCGCTATGCATCTCACGAAGGAACGCAGCGAGTTGAGTTTCGCAGTATCTCTGTTTGCCGAATCAGTGTTGATTTTTTATATATCTTCCTTCGCCAAAAACGTCATAATGCTTGAGCATAAAACATGTTCCATAATTCTACAACAGATTGACGTGAATGATATATGTCTGTAATTGTGTGTCCTGCGTCTCTTCTTGAAAACAGTAAAGACCTGCGCTCTTTTCCAGTTGCTATGTACCGTTCGTTGCTCCAGTGATCTACGATAAGCTGCTACAAAGGGAACAAGTTCTTTCGCGTAATCTTTGTAGAATCTGATAGGTATCTCATCTGGTCCTGATGGCTTTCCACTACTAAGCAATTGAAATTGCGTTTCTGTTCCGCGATCGGTTGTCTCGATATATGCCATATAGAACATTCTTACGATGACTGAAAGGAGGGACTTTGTTATGATCTTCCGGGATGAAACAATTCAGTTTTTCGACCTTTTATCTGTTATATTCCGTTTCGGTGCCAGTATGGTCTCTGAATGAATGAATAGATGATTTCGAACCGCTTACTGGTTTTACATAATATCAAAACCTCTAGCGTTTTGTCAGTTGACAAAATTTTATTTTCAAAATCTCTCATTGCTCTCTTTACGCGTATTTTCATATGCATTGATAGACGTTCCCTCTAGTGTCAACATACTTTGCGACACCAACAATATCTGCTTGACAGACTTTGTTTCTACGTTTGTACGCTTGTTTGACAAACCCGTAAATAGAAAAGACTTCCTTCTTATTTTTCTTTAGCGTTCGTTCCGCCTGGTGGCTGGGTCCGCTGAGTGGACTCGCTATCTCCATTTCGGTCGGTCGTGGGCCGTGTATTGAACGAAGATTTACAGCCTCTGGGTCGCTCTGCAGTGTCGGCTCATCGCTGTCTGTCGTCCCTTGGGTCTCTTTCCCATGTCTTCCACTGTGTATGCTGTCTTTGCAGCAGTATCGCCCTCTGCGCGTAGCACATGTGCAAACCATCACAGGCGGCTTTGTCGCATTTTCTTCTGAAACCCCAAAACGTGTCCTGACTGTCGTTCGAAGCGTGATCCAGACGAGTGATGCCACAAGCCCATCTAAGCATCTTAGGCTCCATAACCCTTAGTCGTCGTTCGAGCTCTTTTGTAGCTGGCCAACATTCGGTGTTGTGGAGAGCAAGGGAACATATGACAGTCCGGTAGGTCTTTTAACTTCAGATTATCCTTAATCCGACGATCCTAGGTGACTCCTGTTGTCATTCGTTTCTTCTTCCAGGCTGCCTGCGTCCTTGGGTTGACCTCGTCTGTAAGTTGGCCATCGCTAGAGATTGAAGAGTAGAGATCCTCAAAATTTGTTACTCGTGGTAGATCTTCCCGTTAAAGTTGCTGTCCCCAACTTCTCGTGGTTCTGATGTCATGCACTCAGTTTTCTTGTTGTTGAGGCGCAGCCCATACCGCGCAAGTTGGTCGTTCCACTCTTGTGTCTGGCACTGGAGATTAAACTCGTCCTCCGCAGCCAACGTGAAAAGAGTGAATTTGACAAATTAGTTTGTTAGTTTACGGGGGTCTTTACACTCTAGGTCTGTATATAATTCCCACCATAAAAAAATACGATAATTGTTGGTAGCGGTCGTAAGTTGTTGTTGACTGTACCCGAATACTGTGACCATAGTCTTTAAAAACGGATGACGAGCTTCGAGAGCTCGAGTGCTGTAATACGGGCTTAATGGAAAAATATGTAATGAAGATTAGGTTTTTATTGTTAGGGTTTTAACTTTCCATTGATGGCACTGACCACATCCTTTACGAAGTGATCATCTCCTTGGTGAAGACTGGTTTACTTTCGCTCTCTATGCTGATCTATACTGTGCAAGCCTCTTTCATCCCTGCATGACTGCCGACCCAGTGGCCGAGCGGTTCTAGGCGCTACAGTCTGGAACCGCGCGACCGCTACGGTCGCAGGTTCGAATCCTGCCTCGGGCATGGATGTGTATGATGTCCTTAGGTTAGTTAGGTTTAAGTAGTTGTTCGAGGGGACTGATGACCTCAGAAGTTAAGTCCCATAGTGCTCAGAGCCATTTGAACCCTGCACGACTACACTTGAACTTCCTTACTGTCCTTAATCTAATCTTAGTCTCTCTCTGCAATTTTTACAATCTGTTCCTTTCATCGTTATCAAATTGATGATTCCTTGATTCCTAAGGACGTATCCTATCAACCGATTCCATTTATGACTTTTCTCCCCAATTCCATTCAGTATCTCCTCGTTAGTTAACTCAGTCTACCTATCTAATCTTCAGCATTCTTTAGCAAAGTTTTTCAAAAGCTTCTACTCTCTTCTCATCTGACCTGTCTATCGTTCACATTTCTCTTCCTGATCTTTAATTCTCTTTCCAAATTTGTCCTTAGTTGCGTTTACCACTTGCTCATGTACAAATTGAATAGGACAGAGGATATACTGCCACCGGGTCTCACTTCATTCTCAACCACTGTTTATCTTTCACGTCGTTCGTTTCTTATAACTGCAGTCTGAATTCTGGACAGATTGAAGACAACCAGTCATTCCATTTATTTTATCCCTGCTACCTACAGATTTCAAAGATATTCAACGTTGCCAAAATCTTTTGTTAAATCTAAAAGTTTTATAAACGTAGGTTTGTCTTTTTTCAGTCTATCTTTAAAATACGTCGTAGGAAATATGTTGTCCCACATCTTCCTACATTTCTTCGGAACCCAAACTGATCTTCCCGAAGGTAACAGCTTTGAATTCTTCCATATATTATTGGCGTCTGAATTTTGCAACCATATGTGATTAAACTCATGGTTTAGTAGTATGCAGACCTCTCAGCACTTTCCTTCTTTAGAACTGGAATTACTATGACCTTCGTGGAGTCTGAGGATATTTCGCCTGTCTCATACATCTTGCAAACCAGGTGAGATAGTTTTGTTATAGGATCTTCTCCAAAGGATCTCAACAATTTGAGGCAATTCTCTCATCTACTACAGGTCCCTTGTTTCGACTCAGTGTTCCATCAAATTCGTCTCGCATTACTACCTTTCCCATCTCATCTTCACCTACTTCCTCGTTGCTTCTAACAATATTATCTTAAAGTTCGTTTCATTTATTTAGCCCTTCTATACTCCTTTCCACATTTAGGCTTTCACTTTTCTGATTTCCATTCAAGTTCATAATATTCAATTCAGCACTCAACACAACCAAAGCAGTGCTGCTCAGTGGCCATGTATGCAGAGAGCTGTTGTCTTTTATACAATTTTCAAGCGACCTGCCTGTCGTGTGTGTACTGACTGCACAGAGCTAAGACTCCCCGTAGCTTGAGCAATCGCCGGACGCCTCACTGCCTCCTTATCCCGAGCGGCTGGACCTTCCGCCCCGGCTCTCTCTAGCATCTCTGCAAGTAGGTCGGCTAAGAGCGCCACAGGTATGCCAGACGTAGTAGAAAGCGACCCTCCGACGAGTACACCTGGCGCAGCCTCCGGGTAGCCTCACCCAGCACACCTGCGTCTGCGTCCAGTCTTCAAAAGTCGACGCATGATGGAGTAGGGTGTCTGTGAGGTCGACAATGGGGAGCCGTCCCTAGGCAGCGTGTGGTCGATCAGGTCGATCACACTTGTGAACTCTTTGTGTGTCTCGAGACCTTGTTCGCAGTACGTAGACCCTGTATCTCACGCACAAAGGTACATCCCCAGGTTAAATGAACTATCTTGATGAAACTTTTAAGTGTATCTGAAGGAGTCAAAACAATGCAATATGTATTTTTACGTGTTTGCCCAATTTCGCTTTTAAGGGGTGAACACACCATTTGGCATACTAGGTTTAGAGTAAGGAAGGGAAAAATCGACCGGTTAAAACCGATACCGGTGTTTTACTTCTGAATAACCGTTTTTTCAGTATTTCTTTGGTCTTGGTTATAAAAGGTGTTTTACCGCCCCAAAAAGCTGACAATTATGCATTTTTTCTCCCGCATAGGGAAAGAAAACTTCTGTCTTCTGACGTGGTCAGACGCTAGTTTATCAGATTCTCATTCGTCACAAGAACATTTGGAACTTCATACAGAGAGTCTTGAGTTCTTGTTCCAAACTCCCTATTAGTCTCTTTTAAAACTAGGAAAGAGAGGCGGGTGTGGTCTGTGAGGAAAAACCGTTTCTTCTGTCGTACCTGAGGACAAGGAACATGTTAATTTGGTGATCCCAAAAGACTCGACGGGACGGGTACAGCCTTTGGACATATACAGCATTCGATGTTGGAAGAACTTTGTGCGAAAATTTTCAGATCTATTTATGCTGGATTATTATGACGTCAACTCTGCTTGCGAAACAATATAATCAATCTGCAGTCGCTAATACATAATCAATTCTCTTCGGCAAGGTTTTCCAGAGTACTGGAATATCCCTGGTACTTATCAGGATATTAAGAGAATCGCCCGCCACGATTTGGAAATCCTGCTGGATTTGGTTTTTATTGTGTTGTGCATCGTATGTATTATGTGAAGAAACTTCGTTCTTTTTAATTACGTAGTGTAGGAATGTTTGAACCATTTCTTCATTACTATAATGATTTTGTATTATAATAATGCGCTTTTTTATTTTAAATTAACAAAATACAAGTGTGAAACGTTAAGTTAAAAATCATGAATTTTCAAAATAACAGTTTAGAACATAAACAAAAATAAGAAAAGCAAATAATTAGAATAAGAATGAACGTTTAAATATTTCAATCAGGTATGTTGAAAATACTCTGACAGCACATTGTGTACAACTTATTTTCCAAAGCACATTGTGTACAACCTATATTCCAGAAATAGTATTTCAGAAACCAGTTTTATGACATTTGAATTGATGTGGCGTGAAAGCTTCTTTAATTTATGTTGCAACAAAATATTTCGTTGGATTATTTTGGCCCCTCTACTCACCAGCAGAGTTTCATCAAGATTGTTTATTTCCCCCTAGGAATGTTCCTTGTCAGATATTCTCAGAGGGACACTGAACGATTTAGCAGACATTGCACAGTGTTACGGTCTGCAGAATAGAGGTGGGAAAACTGACAACCCGCAAAGCCCTTCAACATGTCAGGAAACAATCTGATGCTTGATTTCTGTAAGTTTTATGGCTGCATAGTGTCTCTAAACCTTCGTGTTTATATCTAACAACATGGACGAAGTATTTTACGCCGCACCATCGTATGACAAGCCATTCTCGGTTATCTTTCCGTCTCAAATTTCAATTAAATCTCAGACTTTGAGCGTTTGCTCCAAGCACAACTGTTTGCAGCAAGCATATAGTGCCGGAAACAGTAAATAATAATAATTACAGTGAAATGCGTTTTGACGCGAAAAGTCGTATATGCTTTTCACTGTGCACCTAATTACACAATGATATTTAAGAGACGCCTTCCACTTAATGATGGCGGTTTAACCGTCAGTTCGTCACTTATTGCTGTATACATCGAATTTTGATCTTGTGGGAAAAACTCGAACGCCAATCAAACTGGGAAAAAGGTGTAATTCGGCTTCAGCAACAAAGTTTTTATTTCATCGACCACGCGTTCGACGGCGAGGGTGAGCGTAAGATAATCAGTTAGTAAGTACGGCGACAGGGGATGATAAGAGCTACAAGGTGTCACCTGTACGGCATTACTGGCTGCTCTTTGGAATATCATATTCAGTAATAGCGTGAGAGATCAACAGCGCTGTCAGCAAGATATTGCTCTATTGCGGGAAACTGCACTCTTCGATTATTTTTTATTCTGTCCTTACTGTACTAGTGCAAATATTTTTTCTGATGACAGTAGCCCTCTTTTACCGGGTAGAGTCGTGTTCTATCAGCATGCTGAAGAACGTGACAACGGACGACACGGTACTGGACCTTCTCCAGTTTCATTTAAGTGTATGACGTATGTCGAAAAGGCTAACCGAAGTACCATTTGAGTTGTGAGTAACCACCAGAAGGCGAACGATGTTGACATTGTTTCGCAGAGAGTACATTAGTGTAATTTGTCATTTTCGAACGTCTTCATGGATAAATTAAGAAGGAAATGCAAACGATACACCGTGTGATTTCTGAAAAAGAGTAGTTTATCGACAAACAACGCTACATCTTTTCATATAACCTATTTTTCATTCACTGTTCTTGAGCATTGCTCTTCTTATATCGAAATAGTCAGCAACCAGTTGCATAAAAATAATTTAATCTCTTGACCGGTTTCAGGCGCTTCGAGCCCTTCTTCAGAAGGTCAAAGCAATCGCATTATTTACTAGTGCCAACGATTAAGTGCTTGCAGCTTATTGTTGTGGTCAAGAGGTTCATAGTGCCTGTACAACAATGATATTAAGAAGCGAAACAACTTGTTGCAGTCAAACAACTTGCTGCATCTTAATGATAACACTCGCAAATAATGAGATAATTATAACCTTCTGAAGAAGGGCACTAAGAGAGTTTCAGCAGAAAATTTAAGGTGGATACGGAAAACATAACAGCAAAGTGCAACTACCAAAATTTTGAAAATAAGCACATAGTGAACTTGAACAGATTCTTGTCGATGGCTATAAACGGTTTATAAACCTAAAAAGTTCTCAATTCCCGTCCCATTCTCCTCAGTTTGTAACTATGAAAACTCGTTAGATGTTTGTGTACTTACCGTTTGGACAGGAGAACAGACTACTACTGGGACTCTGAAATGGAAGAAGGACCAAAATTAGTGTCATCAAAACACGAAACACACTTGTACACAGAAATATTAATTTAATGTATCCATGCAAAAGAAAAAGACCTAAAAATTACCCATGACGATATTCTAATTTTAGTTGTGGACCGTTCTCCACTTTCAACACCTGATTTCTAAAACAAAACTGCGACGCGAGCGAGCAATAACATCATTTATAAAATGGAAATAAAAAATATTGTTACAAGAGAAGAAATTTATGCAACCGTCAGTATTCCTGGGCGTTTGGACTACGTTGCAGAAGTTTCGCTGAGAAGCCCTTACACATCCTCGATGCAGTCCCGATCGCTCCCCCTGTGATTTCCGTATATCTGGAGCTCGGAAGCAAGACGCTCGTGACCGTTGATTTGCTTCGGTCGAAGAGGTGCACGCCTGTGTTCGATCATGGTTCCGTAGTCAACCGCAAACGTCTACATCTACATCTACGTCTACATACATACTCCGCAATCCACCATATGGTGCGTGGCGGAGGGTGCCTCGTACCACAACTAGCATCTTCTCTCCCTGTTCCACTCCCAAACAGAACGATGGAAAAATGACTGCCTATATGCCTCTGTACGAGCCCTGATCTCTCTTATCTTATCTTTGTGGTCTTTCCGCGAAATGTAAGTTGGCGGCAGTAAAATTGTACTGCAGTCAGCCTCAAATGCTGGTTCCCTAAATTTCCTCAGTAGCGATTCACGAAAATAACGCTTCCTTTCCTCTAGAGACTCCCACCCGAGTTCCTGAACCATTTCCGTAACACTCGCGTGATGATCAAACCTACCAGTAACAAATCTAGCAGCACGCCTCTGAATTGCTTCTATGTCCTCCCTTAATCCGACCTGATAGGGATCCCAAACGCTCGAGCAGTACTCAAGAATAGGTCGTATTATTGTTTTATAAGCGGTCTTTTTTTACAGATGAATCACATCTTCCCAAAATTCTACCAATGAACCGAAGACGACTTTCCACCTTCCCCCACAACTGCCATTACATGCTTGTCCCACTTCATATCGCTCTGCAATGTTACGCCCAAATATTTAATCGACGTGACTGTGTCAAGCGCTACACTACTAATGGAGTAATCAAACATTACGGGATTATTTTTCCTATTCATCTGCATTAATTTACATTTATCTATATTTAGAGTTAGCTGCCAATCTTAACACCAATCACAAATCCTGTCCAAGTCATCTTGTATCCTCCTACAGTCACTCAACGACGACACCTTCCCGTACACCACAGCATCATCAGCAAACAGCTGCACATTGCTATCCACCCTATCCAAAAGATCATTTATGTAGATCACATCCCATGAACACTCAACATCGAGGACACTTGTCCATGAAGGCATTGATCGTCTTGTCTCTCAGTGAAATAAATTTTCTTAACAGCTGTGGCGATTACTTTCGACATAGCTAACGTCATACTTACTTTTTTTCGCATCTGTCTCCTTTTTATTCGACTGTCGCTTGTCTATAGCTGCTGCGACAAATGATCAGGTGTCCGAGAACCCGTAAAGTAAGATCTCAGCTCACAGCGAACATAACGTATTATGCCCAATGAGTTTAGTACTGGGAGTTAATAAAATGAAATGCGCATTTGCCACACTTCGCCAGGACTTTCCTTTTGGTCAATTCGGCCGCTTACTGCAAGTCTTTTTATTTGACGCCATTTCGGCGATCTGCGTGTCTATAATGATGAAATGATGATGAGGACCACACACACACACACACACACACACACACACACACACACACACACACACACACTCCCGAGCGGAGGAAACACCTTCCTGGTCGGGCGTTGAACCTGTAGTCCCGTGATCAAGGGTCAGCAACGCTAACCAACAGACGACGAGCGGGAGCCTGGGGGTATGGAGTATTTTTAATATTTTGGAAGACGAATCGTGACTTGTAAGTAGCCATAAAAACGTTCCAGTTCCGACCCTGTTTAAAAGCTGCGTGATACCGATTTTTAAATCGTTTTCTTGAAAGAAAAACACCTGACTGTACTATGTTTTCTCATTTCCCCGATAACTAGGTAGAGAGGGCGAGGAAGAGTCCGCGGCCACCCCTTGCACCCTTGTATGGGCGCTCTTGAAGCTGATGAAACTCGGAGATGCGTCTCTGTGACCAACCACAGAATGGTATTCTTAGGTGAACACTTCATTGCACGTAAAATGTCTGTCGCGATTGTAGTCACCTAGAGCTATAATTTTTTGCTTGGAGCGGTTGTGGAGAACGGATGACTGTATTATTAACTTTGACCGTCTGTTATAACTCCCTCCGTCATGAGACGATATGCCTTACTTATCGTGTGGCACTACTGTAAGGCCGTAGCATCGTTGAGGGGAGAAATTCGAAAATGAGCTATGGGCCTTTTTTCAAGAAGTGCTCAACAGTGTGCCACAAGTAACTTGTAGATCAATTCATTTCTTCAGTAATGGTAACATCGACAAACTCGCACTTGGCTATGCCAAAGAAACCACTCGCACTTGCAAATGACAATGATGGCTTGCTCTTCACCTGATGCGGAAACTATTTAGTTGGTTATTGTAAGGAACGATCAAAAAGTTCTGGTTCGAAGGCCGTACAATCCAGAATCGGTACATCAATCAGGCAAAATCGCAGTGAGCATTGGGACAATCATCCCACCAAGGCACTAGGTTGACGATATCCGTTTTTTAAAACACCGCTTGCTGTTGTGTGAGAAAGTCCGCAGTTGCCTGTTGCACATCCTCGCCCGACAGCTTGTACTTTTTTCACATGATATATTACGAGCTATGGATGAAGGGCAGGTGTGATAGGACCACTATTGTCCTCTACGAGGGGCGTTTGAGAAGTCCGTGCAAAGTCCGAGAGATGGCACCACCGGCGCGTATCGAGGTCATGTCTAGTTAGTAGCATCTTTGGAAAGAACGCACACCAAGTTTCAGCCATATTGGTCTATTTCTTTGTGTTTGGCATTCGTGTGAATCAAAGAAGTCGAGTGATTGTCAAAAAATGGACGAAAAAGAATTTCGTGTGGTGATTAAACATTACTTTATGAAGGCAAAACGACTCAGGAGCCTAAAGAGAAGCTTGATAAACATTACGGTGACTCTGCACCTTCGATTAGAACAGTTTATAAGCGGTTTCAAAATTTTCGGAGTGGCTTTATGGGCACAAGTGATGCTGAACGTTCTGGACGCCCCGTGGAGGTTACGACTCCAGAAATCATTGATAAAATCCATTATATGGTCATGGATGACAGAAGAGTTAAGGTGCGTGAGATTGCTAGTGCTGTGGGCATCTCGAATGAATGGGTACATAATATTTTGCATAAACATTTGAACATGAGAAAGCTATCTGCAAGATGGGTTCCGCGATTGCTTACGCTTGACCAAAAACGGAATCGTGTGAAGTGTTGCAAGGATGGTTTGCAGCCATTCAGGAAGAATGCGCAGGGCTTTAAGCGTCGTTTCGTCACTGTGGATGAACCATGGATACATTACTATACTCCTGAGACCAAAGAACAACCCAAACAGTGGAATACCAAGGGAGAATCTGCACCAAAAAAGCCGAAGCCCATTCCTTCGGCCGGAAAGGTTATGGCGACTGTCTTTTGGTATTTGCAAGTGATAATCCTCTTCGACTATCTGGAAAAGGGTAAAACTATTACAGTTGCATATTATTCAATGTTATTGGATCGTTTGAAAACCGAGCTGCAAGACAAACTCCGGTGATTGCACCGCAAAAAAGTCCTTTTCCATCACGACAATGCACCATCACACACCTCAGCAGTTGTGGTCGCAAAATTAATGGAAATAGGATTCTAACTCGTTTCACATCCCCCCTATTCTTCAGACTTGGCTCCCTCGGACTACTCTTTGTTCCCGAATTTGAAGAAATGGATGGCGGGACAAAGATTTTATTCAAACGAGGAGGTGATTGCAACAACTAATAGCTACTTTGCAGACTTGGACAATTCCTATTATTCGGAAGGGACCAACAAATTAGAACAGCGTTGGACGAAGTGTGTAAGTCTAAAAGGAGACATGTCGCAAAATAAAAAAAGGTTTACCCCAAACACGTAAGTAGTTTTTATTTTTTCATGGACTGTTCAAACGCCCCTCATATATACAAAAATGATATGGCAGATAGGGCGGGCAGCAATCCGTGATTTTTGATGCTGTGGTGTACGATGAGGTGTCTAAGTTGAGTGACTATAGGAGAATACAAGATGACTTAAACAAAATTTCTAGCTGGTTCGATGAATGGCACGTGGATGAGTAGGAAGAATAAACCTCTAATGTTCAGATATGTTATTACTAGTGTCCTGCTGGATGCAGTCAAGCTGTTTAAACATCTAAGCGCAACATTGCAAAGCGGTATGAAATGGAACGAGCATGTGAGAACTGTTGTAGGGAAGGCGAATGATCGACTACGGTTTATTGGGAGAATTTTAGGAAAGAGTGGTTCACCTGTAGAGGAAACGGCATACAGAATGCTGATACGACCTGTCCTTGAGTACTGCTCGAATGTTTGGGATTCATACCAGGACAGATCGAAGGAAGGCATCGAAGCAATACAGAGGCGGACTGCTAGATTTGTTACCAGTAGGTTCGAACAACACGTAAGTGTTACGGTGATGCTTCGGGAACTGAATGGGAATCCCTGGAGGGGAGGCGATGTTCTTTCCGAGATACGAGGTGCATTCAAGTTGTAAGGCCTCCGATTTTTTTTCTCCGGACTGGAAAGAGATAGAAACATGCGCATTGTTTTAAAATGAGGCCGCGTTCATTGTCAATACGTCCCAGAGATGGCAGCACCGTACAGCAGATGGAATTTTACCGCCAGCGGCGAGAATGAGAACTGTATTAAATACTTAAAATGGCGACGTTTTCCTTACTTGAACAGCGTGCAATCATTCGTTTTCTGAATTTGCGTGGTGTGAAACCAATTGAAATTCATCAACAGTTGAAGGAGACATGTGGTGATGGAGTTATGGATGTGTCAAAAGTGCGTTCGTGGGTGCGACAGTTTAATGAAGGCAGAACATCGTGTGACAACAAACCGAAACAACCTCGGGCTCGCACAAGCCGGTCTGACGACACGATCGAGAAAGTGGAGAGAATTGTTTTGGGGGATCGCCGAATGACTGTTGAACAGATCACCTCCAGAGTTGGCATTTCTGTGGGTTCTGTGCACACAATCCTGCATGACGACCTGAATATGCGAAAAGTGTCATCCAGGTGGGTGCCACGAATGCTGACGGACGACCACATGGCTGCCCGTGTTGCATGTTGCCAAGCAATATTGACGCGCAACGACAGCATGAATGGTACTTTCTTTTCGTCGGTTGTGACAATGGATGAGACGTGGATGCCATTTTTCAATCCAGAAACAAAGCGCCAGTCAGCTCAATGGAAGCACACAGATTCACTGCCACCAAAAAAATTTCGGGTAACCGCCAGTGCTGAATAAATGATGGTGTCCATGTTCTGGGACAGCGAGGGCGTAATCCTTACCCATTGCGTTCCAAAGGGCACTACGGTAACAGGTGCATCCTACGAAAATGTTTTGGAGAACAAATTCCTTCCTGCACTGCACCAAAAAAGTCCGGGAAGGGCTGTGCGTGTGCTGTTTCACCAAGACAACGCACCCGCACATCGAGCTAACGTTACGCAACAGTTTCTTCGTGATAACAACTTTGAAGTGATTCCTCATGCTCCCTACTCACCTGACCTGGCTCCTAGTGACTTTTGGCTTTTTCCAACAATGAAAGACACTCTCCGTGGCTAAACATTCACCAGCCGTGCTGCTATTGTCTCAGCGATTTTCCAGTGGTCAAAACAGACTCCTAAAGAAGCCTTCGCCGCTGCCATGGAATCATGGCGTCAGCGTTGTGAAAAATGTGTACGTCTGCAGGGCGATTACGTCGAGAAGTAACGCCAGTTTCATCGATTTCGGGTGAGTAGTTAATTAGAAAAAAAATCGGAGGCCTTAGAACTTGAATGCACCTCGTACACTACTGAGGAAATTTAGGGAACCGGCATCTGAAGCTGACTGCCAAACGATTCTACTACCGCCAACATACATTGCGCTTAAGGACTACAAAGATAAGATACTTGAAGTTAGGGCTGATACGGAGGCATATAGACAGTCGTTTTTCCCACGCTCTATTTTGGAGTGGAACAGGGAAGGAAAGACCTGTAGTGGTACAGGGTGCCTTTGGCCACCCAACAGTACGGTGACTTGCGGAGTATCTATGTCGATGTAAATGTAGACAGGAATTGTCGACCGTTCAATGGCTTTTTTTAAGGAACCGAAGGCGTGATAATCGCATGGTGTGAGATAAAGAGTATAGTGGAGGTGCGCATTTGTCTCCCACTTGTGTTGGCGTAACTTCTGTGTTACGACATTTGCGATATGAAGACGTGCGAGCAGTACGGAACCTGGCGCACCATTCCACAACGGTGGTTTTCGAGAGACATGCTGTCCCATATAAATTCTCCATTTCCCGATGAATGTCTTCCGATGTTTGTCCATCGGCAGCCAAGAAATAACAATAGCACGTTGGTCCTGTCTAGAATCATGTGGTAATAGCGTCGCCATAGTTCACGTATCCGCATTTACCGCACGCACGACGGGAAGACTGAATGCCACACTAATGCCCTCCCTACATGTCGGTGCTTATACACCCCCCATCGGAATCGCACTATGTTGCGTATACATTGCCGCAATGTCCGCCCTCAAACGGAAACTTTTTGATCGCCCCATACGTAAGAGACACGTCTGGTTGTTCGTTCACTAATCGCATATACACTCTTCAGGCCACCTAAAAACTCCAATCAAAAATTTTGAATACTCATAAGTGACGTAATATTGCTTCACCCAGTGACTTAGATTAGAGCAAGTGCAGATTAGGAAATCTTCGGCTGTTATTTTCAAGACTTTCAATTCAGGATTGAACGATTTACAGTAGAAGTACGGAATTGTGCAAAAGATTTACCTATAAGAACAAAATATCTCAAGCAACCTTTTTGTCAGCAGTTCTCAAGACGAGACTTTTCGAAATGAAATAATGTATTCACGTGGAATCCTTGCAATTACTGCGTGAATAAATTTATTGTTTTTCCAGTACCGGTATGCACTCTTTATTTCGAAGATTCGTCTGATGCACTCTTGTTGAGCCAGTCTTTCATCTCCGCCAAGCTGCTGCAACATCCAGTCATTTGAATACCTTCGCTATAGTCAAGCCTTGGCTTCTCTGCCAAAATGACTATACACTGATGTCTCGAGATGTGTCCTATCAATCTCTTCCTTCACTAGGTCAATATGTCCCATAGAGCTCTTTTCTTCCCGGTTCGATTCAATATTTCTTCGCTACTTATCCGACGTACCCATCTAATCCTCGGAATTCTTCTGGAGAACTACGTTTCAAAAGATTCTGATTTCTTCCTGTCCGTACTGTTTATCATCCACGTTTCATTTCCATACAAGGCTACCCCCCAGACAAATACTTTCAGAAAAAGACTTGTCAAACTTAAAATTATATTCGGCGTTAGAAAATTTCTTTTTCCTAGAAAAGATTTCTTGACAATGCCAGTGTGCATGTGATATGTTTTTTATGTGTCCCATTGCCAATAGTTTCCCCGCTGAACCGTAAAACGTTTCAACTAACCTAGTTCCCTAAAAAATCGCCTGAGTTAATTCCACTACACAACATTACAGTTGTCTTACTTCTACTTATGTTCAGCTTATAATTTCTTTTCAAGTCACCATGTATTCATTTCAAACATCTTCCAAGTCCTTCGCTGCCCTTGACTGAATAACTATTCATCGACAAACGCTAAAATTACTGTTTCTTCTCTTTGAACTTTAATTCTCTTGCCTTATCTCTCCTTAGTTTCCATTACTGTTTATTCATGTATCGATTGAACTGGAGAGGGGATAAATTACAACCCTGCCTCACTTCCTTCTACCGACACCCCTTCATGTTCTTCGACTCTTATGCCTTCATTTTATTCATGATAAATTCTGAATTTAAAATTTACAAAAAATAAATATTTATCGGAAGATAAAGATAAAAGCGATGAACATGGGATAACTAATGCTTGGGATACAACACATTGCATATACGGGAGCTTGTACGATAACTTGTTCAAGGCACACTGTGGGTTCGCAACGATTATTAAAAGTGTAGATAGTAATAATGTTGCGCAGACCCAAGCTTTTTCTTGAAGGAACAGTAATTGCAAATGTCTTTTATTGCTTGCACCGAGCAACACGGATCCGTACAGGTCGCCTTCAGGTGATTCACGAGTTCAAATACTGCACGCTGACATCACGGGGCAAAACACTCCTCTTAGTTCTCTCAGTGCCTGAAGGCAGGCTCGTAACCGCGTCTTTACGTTCTGGATGGGATTCGCAATCTGCTCCCCAGTAATAGCTTCTACTGTGAGAAGCTCGATTACCAGGTTTAAGAGCCCATAATTTCATCTCATTGCTTGTCTGCTTCATCAGCGCAGGACTTTTGCGGGGCAGCTCCGCATTACGGCGTTCTCAAAAGTTAACGATTCGCCGTGCGATGTCGAAAGGCCCGAATGTTGTTGTGTCACTGTATTCCGTCTGCAGCGTGACAAGTTGGAGTATTGTGTAAGAAGGTTTTCGACACGCAGTTAGAGTAATCTACACGCTGACTTGAAAAATTGTTAACTAGTCCGGGTCTACGACTTCATCAACGTTCAACGACATACTTTGTAATGACGTGATATAGTACACTTGTTATACAATGACTATACAGTCGTACTGGATGTATCCTATACCCTTCCTACACGAACGTCTGGAGCTATAAGAAAATTGTCCTTTGCGCACCTGTGCACGCCCCTTACTAAGATCTCTGAAACTGCAACAACAAGATATCGGGAGATGGCGAAACGAAATTAACATGAATAACACTGATAGAACGTCTCCAGATCTAAAATTCAGTCACGTGCAATAAAAACAGTCTACTTGCGGCATAGCTTTATCTGAAGAGAGCCTGAGTGTCAAATTCGCGGAGGAACGTCTGCGTTTGTTTCAACCTTCACGCCATCCGACAGTCGCTGACTTGCAGAGATGCACTATCACCTGCTGTGCGTAGTTTTTCTGTATATCTTGCAGTTTTCGAGTAGTCGTCATCTGAAAACCCAAACGTAGGCTACGAATAATCCTGTACGTAAACGGGTGTGCAAATCTTTGTGATGTAAGTAACTTTCGTACGTTGCGTCACTGACAAGTAATACAGCTGGATCAAACTTGGACCGCATATAGAAAGAACTCCTAACAGAACGTTACAGAAGGTAACTGAAAGAAATATGCAACGAGATGGACAGAAATGACACTTCTATTGAAAGACAATAACTACATTGACGTGTCCGCCTCCGTAGTTGTGTGGTCAGAGCGGCTGCGTGCCATGCAGGGGGTCCGGGTTTGATTCCCAGCCGGGTCGGAGATATTATCCATTAGAGGGCTGGATATTGTGTTATCCCCTTCATCACTTCATCATCATCGATACGCAAACCGCCAAATTGGTGTCGAATACACTCTAGAGCCGAAGAAACTGGTACATCTAACTAAAATCGTGTAGGGGCCCCGCGAGCTCTCAGAAGTGCCGCAAAACGACGTGGCGTTGACTCGATTAATGTCCGAAGTAGTGCTGAAGGAATTGACACCATGAATCCTGCAGGGCTGTCCATAAATCCGTATGAGTACGAGAGGGGTGGAGATCTCTTCTGAACAGCACGTTGCAAGGCATCCCAGATATGCTTAATAATGTTCATGTCTGGGGTGTTTGGTGGCCAGCGGAAGTGTTTAAGCTCAGAAGTGTGTTCCTGGGGCCGCTCTGTAGCAATTCTGGACGTGTGGCGTGTCACTCTGTCCTGCTGGAATTGCCCAAGTCCGTCTGAATGCACAATGGACATGAATGGATGCAGGTGATCAGACAGGATGCTTACGTACGTATCACCTGTCAGAGTCGTAGCTAGATGTATCAGGGAGCCCATATCACTCCAACTGCCCACTCCCCACACTATTACAGAGCCTGCAGCAGCTTGAACAGTCCCCTGCTGACATGCAGGGTCCATGGATTCATGAGGTTGTCTCCAGACCCGTACACGTCCATCCGCTCGATACAATTTGAAACGAGACTCTTCCGACGAGACAACATGTTTTCAGTCATCAACAGTCCAATGTCGGTGTTGACGAGCCCAGGCGATGCGTAAAGCTTTGTGTCGTGCAGTCATCAAGAGTACACGAGTGGGCCTCCGGCTTCGAAAGCCCATATCGATGACGTTTCGTTGAATAGTTCGCACGCTGACACTTTGTGATGGCCCAGCATTGAAATCTGCAGCTATTTTGCGGAAGGCTTGCACTTACGTGACGTTGAAGGATTCTCTTCAGTCGTCATTGGTCTCGTTCTTGCAGGATCTTTTTCTGGCCGCAGCGATGTCAGAGATTTGAGGTTTTATCGGATTCCTGATATTCACGGTATACTTGTGGAATGATCGTACGGGAAAATCCCCACTTCATAGCTATCTCCGAGACGCTGTGTCCCATCGGTCGTGCGCCGACTGTAACACTGTGTCCGGCCTCACTCAGATCTTCATAACCTGCCATTATAGCAGCAGTAACCGATCTAACAACTACGCCAGACATTTCTTGATGTATACAGGCGTTGTCGACCGCAGTGCCATATTCTGTCTGTTTACATATCTCTGTATTTTAATACGGTTGTCTGTATCATTTTCTTTGGCGCTTCAGTGTAAAAAGACTTACAGTAGGTGGCCGAACAACCCCAAAGGGGATCTCCCGGCCAATAATGCCACACGATCATTTCACATTTTACACTGAAGTCACCGTGAATTGACGGTCCGCTGGACATTACAGGTGTCGGGACATTGTTCGTAATAGTGTATGTGACCAGGTAAGAATTTCATGTGGTAGCACATTCCATACCTCCCCCAGTGCGTTTAACAACTTCTGGATGGGTGTGCAGGTCAGCCCATTCGTCGAATATCCTCTCGTACCAAGAGCTCCTTCACTCGGACTGTTCAATTCAGTCTCACGTTGTCATCCATAAAAATGAAGTCAGGACCGAATGCAACCCTGAAAAGACGCACATAGGATAGGAGTACAGTGTCAGAATGACGTTGACCCGTGTGTGTCAGTACGCCCGTGCAACATTATGCCTCCGCACACAATAACACCGGAACCACGAAAATGATCATTTCTACAATGCTAGAGGTAGGAACACGTAATGCACCCAGGATCATTGTTCAACATGCCCGTTTTGGTGCAGCTTCATTACAACGCTGTCGTAGCACAACGACGCTGTGTTCGGCCGACTAAAAAATCGCTGATGCGCGGCCAGCCTGAATGCGCCTCTGTGGGCGCTCGCCACCGTTCACTGTCGTTGGCCGCCAGCTCGGGTCCAGCGCTCCGCGAGAGCTGCCACAGCCCACGCCTTTATAATGAAGGGCGTGTCCCGCGCAAGTATTGTCTGTCGCGCCTGCGGCCTTACGTAAGGACGGCCCGTGCTTTCCGTATCGCTTTACGTCAGGGGTTCGGGTGGCGTGGCTCTCCATCATGTCGACGGGTGAAACGCTTCCTACTGCACTAGCCTGGACTCGTACCGAGAGCTGAACAGGCCTGCCAACCGCTGACTCCCCAAAGCACTGCTAAAAGATCTGTAGCAGAGTGTGATTTGTTAGGATGTTGCACAAGTTCATAGCGTTTTTGTTTTGCATGTTGGTATTCACGCTGCTTTGGGTTTATTTATCGATCATCATTATTTATTTCTAGATCACTCTTCCTGTTTGAGTTTACATATGACCATTTTGTCGTTTGCAGATAGTGAGAGGACATGTGGACGCTGGACAATGGAGTGCCAAGAGAAGAAAACGGACCATTTCCGACATATTCTTCTGTTCAAGTTGAGTAATGGGGTGACAGCACCGGAGGCAGCGAGAATCATTTGTGCCGTGTATGGGGATAATGACACTGGACAGACTCTCTACGTTCACAAAGACCTACAGTGTTTGATGAAGATCGTTTAATCGCATTAATCCACAACGATCCACGTCAGTGTACAACAGAACTGTGATAATCCCACCATCCTGCAACATTTACACGCAACGGGGAAGGTTAAAATATCGAGCGTACAGGTACCTCATGCTTTAAGCCACAATCACAAAAATTAGCGGGTGGTTCTATGTGCATCTCTGATTGTTCGTAATCAACTGGCTCATAGACAACACCGACCATTCCTATTCTACATTGTTACTGGTAGCGAGAAATGGTGTTTTTGTGCTGACTTAAGGAAAAGAAAGGAATGGTTGATCCCAGACAAATCAAAAACTCCCCGTAAAAACACCTGCGCGCATCCACAAAAGATAATGTTATGCATGTGGTCGAACAGGTGTAGTGTACGACGAATTGCTCCCCCGGCGTGTAAGCATCATTGCTGACAGTTATTGTTAACAACTGAGACGTCTTGCAGACGCAATACAAGAACAACGACCAGGAACGTGTGAAGTGATACTACTTCACGATAACGCCCGCACGCATTCTGCTAGAGTAACGAAAAACAGCGTATAGGAGTCGAGTTGGGAGCTCATTCTGCACTCACCTTATTCACCTGATCTTGCGCCCTCAGATTTTCACCTTTTCCGCTTTCTATCGAACAACTTTCAAGGGATTCCTTTCCGGATAAAAATGCGCTGTGAATATGGGCTCGACGAGTTCTTCGCCTCAATATTATGTGATTTCTACAATCACGGAATCGAAAAGGTGCCCAAGCGTTGGCAGATAAATAGTGAAGGAAAATACGGTACACTATTGACGACTTAAGTCGAAACTGAGATGGAAAGACAAGGTGGCAGGGGACCTACGGGAGGAAGGATGGTTCAGAGAAGAAGCACTGGATAGGCATTTATGTAAGAGAAGGATCCAGCAAAGCAATGCCGACCGCACATGTCGTGGGAAAAGGCTGAGATGATGATGATGATGATGACTGACGACTTAAGTCTCTGTTATGTGTATCTGTTGTGTTTATTAAACTTATGGAAAAACAAACTTATGCTTCAACCCAATAATCCTAGTGAATAATCCGCGGTTTTTGTCAGTCTACAATCGATTGTAAGCTCTCGAACTAGATCTTGTCGATTGCTTCAGATGAAAACTCCTTAGTGAAGCCTAACTTAAAATTTCATGTAATAAAAGTCGGTTCGGATGTAAAATAAGACACTTTTGGCCACTACATAAAATTGCTTGTAATTATCCATCCCTTTCCAAACCAATAACTTGAATCGTATTTATTTTATCATCTTTCTTAGTGTGAATCAAGTTTTCGTACTTGCTTCGTCTTTTAGAAATCATCGTCAGCCTTACTACGACGTATTGGGAGACTAATAACCCATTATTCGCTGTGACAGAATAAGTTCTGTTAGGCACAGCTCCCATGAACTAATTGCGCCAAGCCTGATACGTGAAAGCTGCTTACGCTATCTAACAAAAGTATCCGGACACCCCCATCTAATGCGGAACTGGCCACTAGATGTCACGAGAGGCGACTTGCTTGTATAAAAGGAGGTGGGAAGTATTGCGTTGTAGGAATAGAAGATGTAAGAGCATAATGGTTCGGACAGGAGAGCTCAATGACTTCGAACGTGGACTAGTCAGGGGTGTTACCAAAGCAACGAATCCACGAGGGACATTTCAGCCCACGTGAAAGTGACCAGTTTGACTGTTGGTGACCTGAGAGTGAAGTGAAACCCGAACGAAGACCAGGCAGATTGTAATGGCGTGCATGGACCGGGAGGATGGCTGAAAAAAAAAGCACATGAAATCAGCGGATGGAATCACTCCTGATTTTCATAGTTCTACCACCAGTCCATGTAACGCAATGTTCGTGGGGAGTTAAAAATAATGGGGCACCAAAGTCGAGCAGCTGCTCATAACTAATACATTTCTGTCGTTAACGTTATGCAAATCTTGAGGTACTGCAAAGAGCCGACGCCACTGGGCAATGAGAAAGCAGTGGGAAGGTGTGAATCTGGCGAATGCCTGGAGAACCTCAGCTGTCTTCATGTGTAGTGCAGACAGAGAAGTACGGAGTTGGTGGTTAGGGTGCAGTCCCCATACTGCCCTTACGAAAACGCCAAATGCCGAAGGATATTAACACATTTTGCAACATGGTGTACTACGTTCAGTAGAAGAACAGTTCGGAGACGACGATTGTATCAGCATGACAGCACAACTGTCACAAAGCAGCATCTGCGAGAAAATAGTTTGTGGACAATAATATTCCTGAAGTGGACGGGTGTGCCCAGAGTCCCGGCGTGAAACCAGTGGAACACCTTTGGGATGAGTCAGAACGTCGACTTCTTCTCCAAACTCCAGCGCCTGACGCTACCTTCTCTGGTTCCAGCCCTTGAGGAACAATGGCTGTAATTCCTCCACAGACATACAGGCACCTCATTGAAAGTGTCCTTAGCAGAGTTCAAGTCGTCATAAAGGCGAAGGAAGTGTGGCCACGCCCCATATTAATGTCCACTAACATATGACCGGGCTCTTTGATCAAACAGACAACGCAGATACACGCTTGATACACACCGCTGAGGAAAAAAGAGGAACTCTGTGTCAGTATTTCGGTGTATCTCAAATTCACCCATGAGAATGGGATACTGCAATAGTGCTGTGACTAATCACAACAGAAAACGGACAAAAATCTGAGCTCTTGTGATAAAAACGATACTTTCGAACGATTAAAGAAAATTGTCTCTGACACAAATGATATTGTTTCGAAATAAATACAACTATTTTTGATTTCCCTGCCTCTCTTAAGAATACCAGTAGGATTTCCTGCACCATTTAAAATACTTCCAGGATATTTGGACCGATCAGGTTAAATGGATGCGGGGGAGTACCTGCAGAGGATATTAAGCTAAGGACTAGTAAGAAAGACGTTTGCGTAGGATATGGTGACGATAACGCTTTGTTGTGCTCTCGGCAGAGATGTCTTTAGTACGCGTAAAATGATATGAAACGTGGCCGGTTGAATCTGATAAAGTTAGACGACTTCCGACGCACACACACACACACACACACACACACACACACATACACACACGCACAGAGAGAGAGAGAGAGAGAGAGAGAGAGAGAGAGAGAGGCCGGGGGCGGGAGAGCAGTGGTGAAACATCTCATTTTCGATTTGCTGTCAAGAAGAGAAGGATTTGAATTTCCATCCGGCAAACAAGTTTTACGGTCTATATAGACTATATAGAGCTCATTCAAGTGGATTGTTGAAGATGCAATTGCAACGTCGCTGAATAACTGCAATGTATAACAGATCCCTTCGAATATGAACTAATACAAGACAAGACACACGTAGGAGAGGAAAAAACCCACTAGATTTTGAATGGCGTATTAACAGAATGGTGGTGGGCACAGCCATTTAAATTAAACATGTAGGGACCACTAAATTAAATAATCTTGTGGAGGGAGCAAATGGGTGACTTTGATGTTATGGGAGAGAGCTAAAATTATTTAGAGCAGCTGCAAAAGGTGACTGTGCAAGACAAATGGGACCTATTCTCGGATACACTACACTACACTACACAAAGGAAACGGCTACTCGGGTAGCAGAGTACTTGTGGCGTGCACATGGGGGTTTTTTAGGCTAGGCAGTAGTGCGAGGTGTCCTGATGAACACTCACCAGTCGACGTGCAGGCAGGGAAATCAGGACGCGCTCAGTATAAAGACACTTTAGCTATCAAGATATTAGCAGTAAATTTTCAGTGTTCGGAATAAAGTTCCTGAATTTACTGCCCTCCAGGAAGCGTGTGGCGCGCAAATTATTCTCGGGACTAAGACCTGGCTAAACCCTGAGACAGGAAGTTCTAAAATATTTAGTGAGGGTTGGAACGTGTATCGGAAAGACAGATTAGACACCGTAGGAGGTGGTGTCTTAATTGCAGTTGACAAAAATAATGTGTCTACTGAGGTCGAAGTAGAGTGTGATTGTGAAGTTATCTGGACACGTTTAACAGGGCTAGGGGAAATAAAGTTAATTGTGGGGTGTTATTACACATTATCCGAAAACTGTCTTGTGCTTCTAAATCGACAGCTAACGCGTAATGGAAATATTTTAGATCTGGTAGCCACGAAGAGACCAGAACTCATCGACGGTGTCAGTGTTGAGACAGGGATTAGTGAGCATGATGTTGTCATTACGACTATGGTTACGAAAGTTCAAAAGTCGGTCAAGAAGGCTAGGAGAGTATTCTTACTAGAAAGAGCAGATAAGCAGTTGTTAGCATCCCACTTAGTAAATGAATCGACTTCATTTACTTCCGGTACGATGGACGTGGAAGAATTATGGGCAAATTTTAAACACATTGTAAATCACGCATTGGACAAGTATGTGCCGAAAAAGTGGGTTACGGGCGGAAAAGACCCATCGTGGTTTAACAGCGCAATTCGGAGAATGCTCAGGAAGCAAAGGCACGTGTACTCGCGGTACAAGAAAGATCGGGGGAATGAGGACAGGCAAAAGTTAGTAGAGATTCGTGCTGCTGTAAAAAGAGCGATGCGCGAAGCATTCAACCACTACCACCCTCATACCTTAGCAAAAGATCTTGCTGAAAACCCAAGGAAATTCTGGTCTTACGTAAAATCGGTAAGCAGGTCGAAGGCTTCCATCCAGTCACTCACTGATCAATCTGGCCTGGCAACAGAAGACAGCAAAACGAAAGCTGAAATTTTAAATTTAGCATTTGAGAAATCTTTCACGCAGGAGGATCGTACAAACATACGCCGTTTGAGTCTCGTACAGATTCCCGTATGGAGGACATAGTGATAGACATCTCTGGGGTTGTGAAGCAGCTGAATGGGTTGAAAATAAATAAATCGTCAGGTCCTGATGGGATTCCAATTCGGTTTTACAGAGAGTACTCTACTGCATTGGCTCCTTACTTAGCTTGCATTTATCGCGAATCTCTTGCCCAACGTAAAGTCCCGAGTGACTGGAAAAAAAAGCACAGGTGACGCCTGTGTATAAGAAGGGTAGAAGGAAGGATCCTCAAAATTACAGACCAATATCCTTAACATCGGTTTGTTGCACGATTCTCGAACATATTCCCAGTTCGAATATAATGAATTTCCTTGAGACAGAGAAGTTGCTGTCCATCCATCAGCACGGCTTTAGAAAGCATCGCTCCTGCGAAACGCAACTCGCCCTTTTTTCACATGATATCTTGCGAACCATGGATGAAGGGTATCAGACGGATGCCATATTCCTTGACTACCGGAATGCGTTTGACTCGGTGCCCCACTGCAGACTCCTAACTAAGGTAGGAGCATATGGGATTGGTTCCCAAGTATGTGAGTAGCTCGAATACTTTTTAAGTAATAGAACCCAGTACGTTGTCCTCGGTGGTGAGAGTTCATCGGAGGTGAGGGTATCATATGGAGTGCCTCAGGGAAGTGTGGTAGGTCTGCTGTTGTTTTCTATCTACATAAATGATCTTTTGGATAGGGTGGATAGCAATGTACGGCTGTTTGCTGATGATGCTGTGGTGTACGGGAAGGTGTCATCGTTGAGTGACTGTAGGAGGATACAAGATGACTTGGACAGGACTTGTGATTGTTGTAAAGAATGGCAACTATCTCTAATTATAGATAAATGTAAATTAATGCAGATGAATAGGAAAAAGAATCCTGTAATGTTTGAATACTCTATTAGTAGTGTAGCGCTTGACACAGTCACGTCGATTAAATATTTGGGCGTAACATTGCAGAGCGATATGAAGTGGGACAAGCATGTAATGGCAGTTGTGGGGAAGGCGGATAGTCGTCTTCGGTTCATTGGCAGAATTTTGGGAAGATGTGGTTCATCTGTAAGGGAGACCGCTTATAAAACAATAATACGACATATTCTTGAGTACTGCTCGAGCGTTTGGGATCCCTATCAGGTCGTGTTGAGGGAGGACATAGAAGCAATTCACAGGCGGGCTGCTAGATTTGTTACTGGTAGGTTTGATCATCACGCGAGTGTTACGGAAATGGTTCAGGAACTCGGGTGGGAGTCTCTAGAGGAAAGGAGGCGTTATTTTCGTGAATCGCTACTGGGGAAATTTAGAGAACCAGCATTTGAGGCTGACTGCAGTACAATTTTACTGCCACCAACTTACATTTCGCGAAAAGACCACAAAGATAAGATAAGAGAGATTAGGGCTCGTACAGAGGCATATAGGCAGTCATTTTTCCCTCGTTCTGTTTGGGAGTGGAACAGGGAGAGAAGATGCTAGTTGTGGTACGAGGTACCCTCCGCCAAGCACTGTACGGTGGATTGCGGAGTATGTATGTAGATGTAGATGTAGATACAGCTCTAGTGTTCAGGGCAGGTTAAATTAAAACCTAACTGGGTATGCTGAGAGAATCTTCGGAAGAAAGACGAGATGTTTCAAGCGAAACGTTGTTTTGCAAGTATGAATACCGAATATTTGAGACAAAAAGTAGAATGATTCTGTTTGCCCCATTGTATATCTCGCGGAAGGTCCATTAGGAAAATGCGAACGCTGTTAGCGCGAGCACAGAGAAGCAAAGAGTCGTTTTCTCATGCTCCATCCACGATTGGATTGTCACAAGGACAAAGATGGGTGCCACGTATCCTCCATCGTGCACCCTAAATTATCTTCCAGCGTATCTGTAGATGTAGGGTGTAGTGTTACAGACGCGGACTGACTACTGGATGGGCAGATCGCGTAACTAATGAAGAGATAGAAAAAAGGTACATCTGTCATCAACCCGAAGGTTAATTTTGACCACCACAGTACTTTATACGGACATTGGGTTGTGACTTAACTTAAAGTGGGCGCTGATACGTAGTGCTACAGTCCATTTTTCACGCTGACAAATATTTTCAGAAGTGAAAAGTGACAAAAATCCTGCGACTGACTGGGGATTCAAACCCGAGATCTTCGGATCCACAGTCTGGTCCTTTACGCCTGAGCCACATAGAAATCGAATTTGGAAGAAAAGTGTTTCATGGCACAACTTGAGTAAAATACTGATACAGAACATCTTGAGGAATCAAGGAGTAGTTAATTTGGCAATTGAAGGAAATGTGCAAGCCAAACATAGAGAGGGAGACCAGGACTTGACTACTGTAAGCACATTCAAATGGATGTAAAGTTTAGTAGTTTTACAGAGATGAAGAGAGTTTTGCAGCACAGACTAGCGTCGAGTGTTTCATCAGACTTCAGGCTGAAGACTGCAGCAGCAACGCTATGGTATATTTCCGTGTATATAAAACTCAAGATATTTGTAATTTTTTTTCAAAATAAAAGTAATGATTTGTTTTGGCGGAAGAAATCAACTGTACTAAATCTCTGTATCAGTGTTTAGTTATTCTATAAAAAGCTATGAGTTTCGAATCTGACTGCTACAGTTTCTTTGCTGCAGTTTGTATTTATTTGGATGTACGAATGAATCCAGAATTTTCCTCGTTTTCATATTCGTGTGTGATGATAACAGAGAACCACATTTCCCTCTGAGCGTGAACCTGTACTCGACATGCTAAGTGCAACCAAAAGCCGCTCGGGTGCGACAAACAAAACTCCCTCTTCCCCACGCTCACTCTCGCCCATTTCAATGTTCCTCGTGTGCGGAACTGCGTTACCAGCTAGCTGGCAACCAGTTGTCGAGGTAGATCGCTTGTCCGTTGCGTTCCTTTTCAGTCGCTCAGTGTGTGGCCGGCTTTAGAATCGTGCTTCGACTAGAACCTTCGTTATTGTGTCGGTAGCTCACCTGCGCTGCAGCGGACGGTGGGCGCAGTCCCAGAGCGGCGGTCAGCAAGACGGCCGCCAACCGGAGCAGCATGGCGGCGTCTCTCGTCAGCTGTCAACAAAACAAAGCACAACGCTGTTTACTCTGACAGATAGAAGCAAAAGTTAAAAATGGTTCAAATGTCTCTGAGCACTATGGGACTTAACATCTGAGGTCATCAGTCCCCTAGAACTTAGAACTACTTAAACCTTGCTAACCTAACGACATCACACACATCCATGCCCGAGGCAGGATTCGAACCTGCGACCGTAGCGGTCGCGCGGTTCCAGACTGAAGCAAAAGTTATCTTGTCAAAATAACGACATTGTTGGATAATCACAGCTGTTACATCATACTGAATGTTTATAGCGTACAGCAGAAAAAAATTACAACTGTGGTGACGTTATGAACGTTATAGAAGAATCCTTGGTGATTTATGTTATACGGACATTGGGTTGTGACTTAAGATATGTTTCTGCCTCTAACGTTTCGGCTCCTATAGCTGGAGACATCATCACAAGCTATAAATAAGCAGGAACTATTTTAAAACTCAAACAAGCTCAGGAAGTAGAGCTTTTTGTATGTAGCCGCTGGAAATCACTGAGTCTCTTATGGAACAGTCTGTTGACGTCACGAACAGACCGCTGCAAGGTCCTACATAAACAATTCGTCTTTTATACAGGGAGCGAAAGGCTATTTACAATTTGTACAGAAACCAGATGGCAGTTATAAGAGTCAAGGGGCATGAAAGAGAAGCAGTGGTTGGGAAGGGAGTGAGACAGGGTTGTAGCCTCTCCGCAATATTATTCAATCTGTATATTGAGCAAGCAGTAAAGGAAACAAAAGAAAAATTCGGAGTAGGTATTAAAATCCAGGGAGAAGAAATAAAAACTTCGAGGTTCGCCGATGACATTGTAATTCTGTCAGAGACAGCAAAGGACTTGGAAGAGCAGTTGAACGGAATGGACAGTGTCTTGAAAGGAGGATATAAGATGAACATCAACAAAAGCAAAACGAGGATAATGGAATGTAGTCGAATTATGTCGGGGGATGCTGAGAGATTTAGATTAGGAAATGAGACACTTAAAGTAGTAAAGGAGTTTTGCTATTTGGAGAGCAAAATAACTGATGATGGTCAAAGTAGGGGGGATATAAAATGTAGACTGGCAATGGCAAGGAAAACGTTCCTGAAGAAGAGAAATTTGTTAACATCGAGTATAGATTTAAGTGTCAGGAAGTCGTTTCTGAAAGTATTTGTATGGAGTGTAGCCATGTATAGAAGTGAAACATGGACGATAACCAGTTTGGACAAGAAGAGAATAGAAGCTTTCGAAATGTGGTGCTACAGAAGAATGCTGAAGATTAGATGGGTAGATCACATAACTAATGAGGAGGTATTGAATAGAATTGGGGAGAAGAGAAGTTTGTGGCACAACTTGACTAGAAGAAGGGACCGGTTGGTAGGACATGTTCTGAGGCATCAAGCGATCACCAATTTAGTATTGGAGGGCAGCGTGGAGGGTAAAAATCGTAGAGGGAGACCAAGAGATGAACACACTAAGCAAATTCAGAAGGATGTAGGGTGCAGTACGTACTGGGAGATGAAGAAGCTTGCACAGGATAGAGTAGCATGGAGAGCTGCATCAAACCAGTCTCAGGACTGAAGACCACAACAACAACAACAAGTTCGTTTAGGTCTTAATCTACGTACTACGTCATTATAGCCTCTGATGACGCCTCTAGCATTAACAAACGAAACGTTATGTACAATAACATGCCTTAAATCAGAGTCCAATACGCACGACAAGAATCATCAAAGGTGTGAATAGCAGTCCGATAAAGCTGCACTGCATGATTCTAAAAACAATTCTAACGTGGCAATTGTGTGGCAATTGAGGACAATAGAGAATGAAACTCGGAATTTGCGACAGCAAAAATTAATATTTAAGGTGGACGTCGGCAATCAGAACAGCCGCCATTAAAAGTAAATCTACATGGTTTCCTATCGCACGTTGTTAGTGTCAGATCACGAATTACGTTGGTATTGTGGACAGTTAATTTGGTAAATTCTTGTATTGACCAACAAGTCTGGTCTCGAGTAGATTACTTCCATATAGTCCAGTCAAATTTAGTTAATCAGTGTTAAAGAGCACACGAGGACCCCCGCTTGCTTCCATGGCAAGGTCCTATCGAAAGTGATTTGCATTTCTTTGCTCCGAGCTGTGAATGAAGATCCTCGATGGGTATTTATAGGGCATGAGTGATGCGTCTGTTTTCTTCTGGGCGAATAGCACACCCCCTAATGGGCACACGCTATATCTTCTGATCAAACTACGTAATTCCCTCAGTCCAATGAATACATAATTCTCTGCAATCATCATCGAAGTATTATTCGTATTTGCCACGTTGACCAACAACCATAATGAATGAAGAGTTAAACTCGTACCTTCCTATAGTAAATAGTAACTGAAAAAGAAGACAGAAAATACGATAAAGTTTCCTTTTAACACGCTAAACTGACGACGTCTAATAGCGCGTAAGGGATAATCATAAAAAAAAAAATCAATATGTGTAGCAGTCTTGATGCCCCATTAGTGAAGGCGTCGGTAAATTACAACTGTTGATGCACACGGATTTCGAGTGTTGTATTTATTTGAAACTGAAGACATCTTTTCATGAGGCAACTATCTTACTGTCATAGGTGCGCGAAACGGCCAATAGGTATGACACTTCCTGACAGATTAAAACTGTTTGCCTGACCGGGTGTCAACCTGGGCCTTTGCGTTTGCTCTCACAGCTTTAATCGGACCTGCACCTCAACTCCTACCTTCCAAACTTCATAGTTCTCCCTTGTATCTTGCCGGACTGGCACTTCTGAAAGAACATATAATGCGAAGACGTGACTGAGCCACAAGATGAGTCATTACTGACTTTTACTGTTTAACACTTTCTTATAGATAACTGAATCAACTGTTGGATTACAACTAACAATATCATAACCACTGAGCCACCTCGCTCTATCCAATTGAGCTCTTCTCGCGGACATACGACCGAAAGCAAGGCAGGAAGATTAGGTTTAATGTCCCGTTAACTTCGAGGTCGTTAGAGACAGAGCAGAAGCTCGGAGGTGTGTCAACGATAGGGAAGAAAATCGGCTGTGTCCTTTCAAAGCAACCATCCTGGCATTTCCCTGGAGCGATTTAGGGAAATCACGGAAAACCTAAATCTGGATGGCTGGACGCGGGTTGTTCCCGTCGTCCTTCCGAATGCGAGTCCAGTGTGCTAACCACTACTCCACCCCGCTCGGTGATGTACGACCGATCAATGTCGGCCGGTTTCCGCTGTAATCCAATCTGGCACGGTTTATTTCTCTGGGCTGTGTGACCTGGATGCAGGGGGTCAGTGAACAAGAACTGGCTGCTGGCGGCGCAGACGTACTGCGGCAGTACGGGGACAGGTGCGTGGCGCGTGTGTGTCCGTGTGTGTGTGTGTCGGACGAGACATCCGGGTCCCGCAGCGCAAGGGGAATAGAATAGCAAGCAGGGGAAACGCCACGGCCCAGCAGAGTCGCACGACTGCGCCAAAGCGTGTCTCTACGCTTTGCTACAGCAGACAGTCGTGCTAACCTCTTCCCAAGTCTACGGCAAACCGGAAATCCTTTCTTGCGTTGATTAACCTAGATCACTGGAAATTTAAGACTGACTCGCTTAGTCTTACAAGCTAGTGCAACTCTGCAACAATTTGAATGGCACAGATACTCAAAGACGCGACGAGACAAATAAGTTTTTACTAAGTATGTCTGTATCCGTTACCTGATAGCCATCTACAAGCCTTACCAAGTGTTTCATTGTGTGACTAAAGGCCGTTCTATACTGGCCCACACGACACGAGGAATGCCGCTGTTGGAATAGCAGGCTGTCATTCTGTCCTACGACGAAAAATTTATGTTTTAAAAATATAAATTTTTTCTGTATCAGTTGAGTGTGACGTAGTAATGTGAACCCTGAGAGGTTAGTGCACCTTCTCCGCTAGGAATAAATGAAACGTGCCACAGGTCGGCCAGTAGAGGGATGGTCACCTACGTTCCCACTAATTCTTCTGTTTACCTGCAAGGTCATTGTGATGAGTTACCGCAAAGGTGGAAAGGGGATATTCATCTATATTTAAAGGTGAAATACACGTAGTTGACATAAGTCCCCTTCTTTGTATAGCTGAGGCTCGAGTAGATGAATTTTAGCTGGGCCCGGTTCAGTTTATATGAAAATAAGTAGTCAGGCGTAAGAGATGCTAGAGACTGTAGAAAGTGGAAGTGCAGCGTACTATGCGAGGTGGCACAGTGTTTAAAAGAACGGCTCGTGTTCTAGAAAATGGGATTTTAAAGCCCGATTCTGATATCCCGTTTTACGCGGTTTTCCAGGTTCACTTCGGGCCAATGCTGTGACAGTTTCTTCTACAAAGTTCTGTTCAATTTGTGCCCAATATTAGCTTGTATTTCTTCTGTGTGGCCCCGAGGATGACGGAGGGTTAAAATCAGACGCGGCGCGAGTTTTCCATACTGGGGAAGGCTGCGATTTATCAATGGGACCATATTCTCAAGTAACGAAGTCCTGTCGATCTTTCTGGTCTATTTAATTACGTCTCAAAATACGGGTTTTTCGCAGTTCTATCTAACGCAGTTATTGCGGAAACCTTCAAAATGTACCCTAGGCAGTGGGAGTATTTTTTTTTTAATAACACACTTTATCAAGCAGATGCTGTTATCGTGGAAAGCAGTTGCTAGAAACTGAAAGTAACGACACATTATTGCATCCTTGTTTCATCGAATCGTTCGTGAAACTCTTGCTATGTGGTATTACTGTATTCTAATGCACCCTAGCGTGACATTTACAGTTTTAGCATGCCTTAGATACAGTGGATAAAATTGCCAAAGCCAGAAACAAAATAAGTATCGTCAACATTATCAAACGTCGATAAATGACGCATCAGAATACAGTAGATACAGGAGCACGGATTCAGCAGTGAAGGTTCAGCCATTCTTTTGATCCGTCTTCATAAAAAGCAGCGGAAAAGAAAAATCAATTTGATGCTGGTACGACTCTCTTTGGCTCACCTAGGTGAGACTTCTAAGTATCCATAAGAGCTGTACTCTGCAGAAGCCATGTCCTCAAAGCTCTGCGACATGGAGCTAATCGGCATTTCAAGGCGCGGCCATAAGTCCACTACTGCCTGTTTGAAAAACATCAATCGATATTATACGCCTCAGAATTTTTAACTATGTGCCGACCCTGATTAAATCATCATCTCCTTTTCTTCTTTCTGTCACTCTTGACAGCCACTTGGAAAAAAGAGACTACACAGACGCAAATGAGCTAGCATGGGTTTTGATTTCGTCTCACAGAGGATATACTGCTACAGTCTCCGCCATTTAGCAGTAGACAGCGAAGGGTGATGTAAATTAAGCGGACTTCGTACGTCATCAGCGTAAAAGGCAGGCAAGGCTAATGCTTCTATTGGAGCACAAATTGGCTAATATGCTCTTGTCGTAAAAGACTCTGCAAAGTGATGTACCGGCTGCCTCATCATATCTTCCTCAACACCTTTAAAAATTTCCTAGAAATTTTGGCATGCGAAAATATTCGAGCATTTTTTTTTTTTTTTTTTTTTAAACATGCAGCTCACCTCTCCCTCCCACAAGCTCCCCTAGACGTATCTCGCTCACACAGCCAATTGTCACTCACTAATTCAAGCCAACTCATTGCTCACTGTCACTATCTCTTTGTGTCTCCCTATCTGACACTGTCTCCTGTCTCTCAACCACAGTCTCCTTCGTTCCGTTCGTCTCCCTCTTGTTCTCTCTTACCGCTGCTATCACATTCATTCCTTCCCAATGCTGCTGTCTCTCTTCACCGTCACACTGTCTCTCTTTTTCATTATCATAGACTCTGTCTCTCATTATCGCTGACACTCACCCACTTCCACTTTCTCCTTCTCTTTTTTCCTCTCCCACTGGCACTGTCCCCTTCACTCTTCTGTCACTGTTAACTATGTTCTACTGCCACTGTGTCCCTCTATTTCTCTCATGTTGCCATTGTCTCCTTCGCTGTATCTATACCACAACCACTGTCTACTATGTCCCAGTATTTATCACTTTTCCATCTCATTCCCACTGCCACTGTCTCCTTTCCTCTTAGCATAAAAAAGCGTCGATATATTCGCACGCCAAGATTTTTGGGAAAATTTTTAAAGGTGCTGAGGAAGGTAAAATGAGACGGCTGGTACCCCACTTTTCAGTCAGAGTCTTCTAGAAACAGGAGCATATTAGGCTTTCTTGTGCTCCGATAGGAGCATTTCTCCTCTGGTTCCCTTCTTTTCCCTGCTACAGTAGGGGATGTCACTTACGAATAGAACTTCATGGGTCAGTAATATTTCGACAATTTTAGAATAACGAAAAACTAATTTATAACTCAAATCGCATTTTACGTGCCCAAAACTTTTGCATATGCTTTAGTACTACGACATGGGTGTCCCAGGACCCTTCTAATGATAACCGCGACACTTTACAGCATATTTCTCCGTGGTACGTGATTTTATAAACTATGTTTTCGCTTCATACCAGATATTACGAGCGTATTTTACATGTACAAGTAGGGTAACTTCGAAAATTTGTACCGCTGAAATGAGTTAAGGTAAGAAGAAAATTTTCAGGGATGTTCGAGGTCGGGGTTTTGGGAATTTGCGTAAAAATTTGGTGTGTATAGCTGTGTTGGGAACTGCGGCTCGGTTTTGGTAGCCAAAATCCATATTTTTCGGGCTTTCTCAGGAATCGCCCTTGAACTACTTGGTACCTCCACAAGGCCCTTAAGGGTCACCATAGGCCACATTAATGCTAAAGGAACCAATCGATTTGCTCCATTTGCCTAAGCTGGAGGAAGAGTGTAATATTTGGAGTTTGTACTGTAGGATAGCTGCAGTTCGACGATCCTTCTGGTGGGTATACTAAAGTTCCTTAGCCCGAGGGCTATCCATAACACTTAACACTACATTTCTACCACCATCAGAAACCAAGGTATGAGCCGCGGAAAAGTCCCGTTTATATGCGCGGCGTTTTGGAACATATGTAGCGCATGCTGTCTCGTGCGTACCGATTATGAGGGGCAGTTTCAAGGTGTTTGTCCTCTCGTGCATTAGAAAAGCCGTTTGCTTTCTCTCTGGCAGAGCGCTCTTTACGGCCGTGCCGACGATTTACCCACAGTGATCGATCCGCGATTCGTAAGCGTAATGAGTGTCGACCGGCCGGACACCGGAGCTGGGCTGCTGCCGTCGGAAAAAGAGGAGCGCCGGCCGAGGCACGTACCGACGCGACCGGTCCGCGGTGTCCCAGTTGCGCGCAAGCTCACAATACCTACCGAGAGCCACTTATCTACTTCGCCGTGAGCGGCATCCAGTCACCGAGCTGCTGCAAAAACTAGACCGCCCCACGACGCGTGCGCGGCTCGCCAGACCCACGCCGTCGTCTCTGGATCGCCCCTTACGCCGTCCTCACACGGGAAGAGGCAGCTAACATTATCGTGGACGCGGACGCGACATCCGACCTCACTAGAGACGGCGTCGTCAGCACGCGGTACGAGCTGGTTAACGTGATTTGTGCTCTCAACGCTCTCCGGCGGCCGTTGTCAGCTTTATTTGGCTCGCAAACCACAGAAGTTCATTTTAAGAAAATGGACGTGCGTAAAACAGCCGCGTAAACTCTGTTAACGATTGTTGAAGAAGAGCGGAGAAAATCACGAAGAAAATTCTAGATTCGTCCATGGCTTGATCAGCGACGTGGTGCTAGAGGAACACTGTATAATGCTGTAAACGATTTGAGATAACGTACTAGTAGAAGTTATTTGTTAACTCAATGGAATTTCCATCCCATTTTCGGTTTTAAATTAAATATAGTTACGGTATAGTGTCTAACGTCAGTCTGCGTGTGCATAGTATCCATATTCTCGATATTCTGTTTACTACCAACATTCTGAATAACTTACTTCATCACATAGATTACAAGCTCCAGAATCATTACCTAATTTTATTCGGTTGAATCAGGAGATTTTTTTCGAAGGTGCCCACGATCACTGAACAAGATATTTACCGACAATATACATGAGCCAGTCCATAAACTCAGAATATATATATATATATATATATATATATATATATATATATATATATATATATACTCCTGGAAGGCCGGCCGAAGTGGCCGTGCGGTTAAAGGCGCTGCAGTCTGGAACCGCAAGACCGCTACGGTCGCAGGTTCGAATCCTGCCTCGGGCATGGCTGTTTGTGATGTCCTTAGGTTAGTTCGGTTTAACTAGTTCTAAGTTCTAGGGGACTAATGACCTCAGCAGTTGAGTCCCATAGTGCTCAGAGCCATTTGAACCATTTGAACTCCTGGAAATGGAAAAAAGAACACATTGACACCGGTGTGTCAGACCCACCATACTTGCTCCGGACACTGCGAGAGGGCTGTACAAGCAATGATCACACGCACGGCACAGCGGACACACCAGGAACCGCGGTGTTGGCCGTCGAATGGCGCTAGCTGCGCAGCATTTGTGCACCGCCGCCGTCAGTGTCAGCCAGTTTGGCGTGGCATACGGAGCTCCATCGCAGTCTTTAACACTGGTAGCATGCCGCGACAGCGTGGACGTGAACCGTATGTGCAGTTGACGGACTTTGAGCGAGGGCGTATAGTGGGCATGCGGGAGGCCGGGTGGACGTACCGCCGAATTGCTTAACACGTGGGGCGTGAGGTCTCCACAGTACATCGATGTTGTCGCCAGTGGTCGGCGGAAGGTGCACGTGCCCGTCGACCTGGGACCGGACCGCAGCGACGCACGGATGCACGCCAAGACCGTAGGATCCTACGCAGTGCCGTAGGGGACCGCACCGCCACTTCCCAGCAAATTAGGGACACTGTTGCTCCTGGGGTATCGGCGAGGACCATTCGCAACCGTCTCCATGAAGCTGGGCTACGGTCCCGCACACCGTTAGGCCGTCTTCCGCTCACGCCCCAACATCGTGCAGCCCGCCTCCAGTGGTGTCGCGACAGGCGTGAATGGAGGGACGAATGGAGTCGTGTCGTCTTCAGCGATGAGAGTCGCTTCTGCCTTGGTGCCAATGATGGTCGTATGCGTGTTTGGCGCCGTGCAGGTGAGCGCCACAATCAGGACTGCATACGACCGAGGCACACAGGGCCAACACCCGGCATCATGGTGTGGGGAGCGATCTCCTACACTGGCCGTACACCACTGGTGATCGTCGAGGGGACACTGAATAGTGCACGGTACATCAAAACCGTCATCGAACCCATCGTTCTACCATTCCTAGACCGGCAAGGGAACTTGCTGTTCCAACAGGACAATGCACGTCCGCATGTATCCCGTGCCACCCAACGTGCTCTAGAAGGTGTAAGTCAACTGCCCTGGCCAGCAAGATCTCCGGATCTGTCCCCCATTGAGCATGTTTGGGACTGGATGAAGCGTCGTCTCACGCGGTCTGCACGTCCAGCACGAACGCTGGTCCAACTGAGGCGCCAGGTGGAAATGGCATGGCAAGCCGTTCCACAGGACTACATCCAGCATCTCTACGATCGTCTCCATGGGAGAATAGCAGCCTGCATTGCTGCGAAAGGTGGATATACACTGTACTAGTGCCGACATTGCGCATGCTCTGTTGCCTGTGTCTATGTGCCTGTGGTTCTGTCAGTGTGATCATGTGATGTATCTGACCCCAGGAATGTGTCAATAAAGTTTCCCCTTCCTGGGACAATGAATTCACGGTGTTCTTATTTCAATTTCCAGGAATATATATATATATATATATATATATATATATATATATATATATATATATATATATATATATATATATACTTTCATAATAGCAAAAGCTTCCAGTGTGTAACTTGTGCTTACTTTCAGACATAGACTAACGGCCACGTTAAGATTTCTAACCACTGAGGAAACAATGCAACCGTTGGCCTTTGCAACAAGAACTGCAGCAAATTCGTTACTTACGAGTATAATCATAAACTTTTGAGATAAAACTTCTATTAAATGAATGAGAAAGACCCAGAATCTACTAGAAAACAAAAGGTGAGAAACATGTAGTGCGAGGCGGATACGTAATGCTAACTTTTTGCTTACATCGCAAGATCTCACAACGCTGTCGGCTACGGTATAGCTTCCGTGCAACGTGTGGCGAACACTATCTAAGGACTGTATCTACAAATGTCATTATTTGACATTTAAGATGCAGATTGTACCAGAAAGATGCACTTTTGATAATCACCATTGTGCCATAGCACACAGTTTAAAACACTAAATACAACTACAGGAAGCCTTTACATACCAATATGTGCAGTAGTTTCCTGTCGTTTTATTATAACAAACAGTAACTACAACGACGCGTTTTCGTGAGGTCGTCAGTTTGCTGATACTTTGTAACAGCTATTGTTGATATCACATACTGTCAAAAAAAAAAAAAAAACCGCCTAATGGGAAATTTAACGCCATACAATATGGCAGCTCCTATGGTCTGCTTGTGATGTAGAACAATGGCGCGTCTCATTGGTCAAGTTCCTCTCCACGAGGAAAATATCTGACATGCCAGCTTCATCGTTTGTGGTTCCTCAATAGGCTATAGTGGAATGTGGAATTCCATGCTGTGACGTCACCGACTCCTCGTCCACGTGCGTTTTTACGTGAGAGGACAGCTTTAGGTCTCTTGGCGCAGGTAACTAAGGCCTCGAATAGATATTGGGGATATTTACGGCAGAAACTGGGCTTCATGCTGTATGTCTCATAAACTAATCGTCTAGGACACGGGCTGAAACCCATCAGAATACTTTGGCCCCTAAAGCGATAGTGTCAGCAACCACGTTTTTACCTGGATCCGTCGGCCTATTCATCGTGCCAACAAAGGTGTTCCCGGCCAGCGCAGGTTTTTGTTCGGCGCCTGTACCACCTGCCTCTAGGGAGACAGCGCCGGCCCCACTGCCTGCGTGAGGGTCACGTGACCTCTGACCCTGAGGCCGCGGGAAACACAGGCCCAGGCTGAAGCAGCGTTCCTGCACTATACCAGCGGCAGCCGGATCGGTTTGCACGTGTAAAACGTCGTGTGTCTTACGACTGAGCGGCATATCGTCTTTCGCCCTCAACGCGTCACATCCGTCAGTGCATTTACGGCAAGATGGCTTTGATTGATGGGTGTTTTTACGCAGTCGTCATAGCCAAAAGTGGTCTTCTAATAGAGTTCCTTTGTCTTTGCATAATGTATGAGACTTCTGAGACGCTGGAGGTGTCACTGCTGTCTTTATTGAAATGAGTTTTACTGAGCTGTATTTGGTCCGAGGCCCACGAGAAAGACAGGCCGTGTCGCATACGTCACAGCACGTGACACTGCAGCTCTTACGAGTACCAGCTGCCGTCTCCGGCGGGGAGCGAGAACTGTTTCAGAAGAGTTTAATAATTCTTGACGTCGTGTTTAAATGTATTCAAGCTCTCGACAGGTCACGACGAAGCTGAGAGCGTTAGTGCATTGACATATTGATTTCCCATGGGCCACGCACGGAGCAGAGCGTTCGCGAAGTATGGCGGACAAGGCAACCCATGTTATGTCACATGTTCGTTGCGGGGCCCGTATTTCTCGCGGGCCCTGTTTCGGGTAGGTTGAATGTATTCCGTTTCGCGCTTGCAACCAAATGGCATCGATATCGTGGCGCAATGTTTCGGCTGTCCACCAGGCAGTTTTCGAAATATCGTGGCAAGATATAGATGTCATCCGGCTGCAGTCCTCAAACTTCACAGAATACTTACTACGCCGCTAAAACCTCGAAGATTCACATGGACAGAACGTGATAGAAATGCACGCTGCACGAGTACGATCAAAATATCAGGCACGTGCGAGTATATATCGAGTATCCTTTACAGTGTACCGGAAGCAATTCCTCCGTTTTCTGTAAAAATGCTTTCTATTTTGTTTTTGAGACGTGTCGATGAATTCGAACAAGGATTGCTAATGGCTGGCGACCAGTGACAGCGACATATATGTTCGATGTTTTCAGAAGCCATGCTAGTTAGCAGGGAAGAGATCGTTCTGTGCGAGATACTTTATTACATTTGATCTCAGAATGTGTTCTCAGGCTCTACAACAAATGGATGTCAAGCATATTGAACGGTAGCTTTATGGGTCATTTTTCCTGTACTTCTTGAGTCGAGTGTGACCTATGCTTTCTTCCAGCCAATGGGCATAGTTCTTTGCTCGAAAGATCTGAGGTATATTGTGGTTAAAAGGGGGGTAACTCAGCTCGGTATAGAATCTGATACAGATTCCTTCGGGCCTTTGAGGTTTGCTCAATTTTAACGACTTCCACTGTCTCTACGCGCCACTGAAATTAATATACATTTCAATCTTCTTCGCAGTTGTACGAGAATTACGCCGGCGCAATACTCTCGATTTTTCTTTTGTAAAGGAAAATTTTGAAAACGGAGTCCAACATTTCTGCTTTTGGTTTGCTATCCTCCGTTTCTGTTCCTGTCTCGTCCTTGAGTGTCTGGAGGAAAGAGACCTTCCTATAATATTCTGCTCCGGTAGTCGTTGAAAGCTTCATGCACTGCCATCTTAACACCCAAATGAGTTTCGTTCAGCATCTCTCTATATATAGTCCTATGCTTTGTTTTACACCTGGCATACTGCTTACTATTCGTTCTTGAAAACGTCCGAAATAATAAATGCATAAATATCGTGCGTTTGCTTGTTGCGAGAACTACAGTGAATTTCTTCCGCATCCATGATACTCAAAAAGTGTCTGGCCGGATGACCACTGTTTTACGTTTTAAAAGCATTTTGGACCATTATTTTGCTGTCCGTCAATCGTCCCTTCGAGAAACCTTCCAACATCGGTAATTTCAGTTTCATAGTCATATTTTTAAAATATCCGTTCGCTGGAAAGTGCAGTGGTGCGGATGTAACGCCCGCGTAGTAGTTTTGTCGGAGAACAGATTTCATGGAGTTCAGTCAAAGGCCAACTGCTTGGCACTTTTGTACAACGGGTTTTGATTCGCTGCCTGTGGCTTTGGTCGCAGAGAGCAGGCTGGTTAAGGAGGATCGTTTGCATCAAGACCGTGACGTGCTGTGCAAGAAGATACGTGCTGTTGCAGTAATTACCGGCTACGCTCTAGATCCTTGTGACGAAGCGAAAACTCAAGTCATTCTCACCTTCTCAACAAGCAATGAAACTCTGCACAGACAATATAGTGCGGAGCATAAACTTAGTTGGACAGAATGAAGGAAGGAGTCTTGTGTAGCTTTATCAAAGCTACATTCTGTCATTCACGTTTAAGTGATATAAGGAAAGCTTTGTCAGCCTAAATCAAGTTAGTGTGACGGGGATGATAATTCTTTCAAAGAGCGAATATATCTAAGTGTCTGGTCCTTTGCGTTTTTATTAACCAAGCTGCACTAAACTTTTACGCTAGGGTCATGTATTGGCCGAAAATCACTATGACATTCAGAATTTTTATCGAAGACAGTCAAAGAACAGTTGATAATACTTGTCAGTCGCTTCTAAATGCAACATTCATTACCCATTACAGGACGTCCGTGTTAATCTCACAGTTTTTTAAACGACTGGCTAATGGCACATAATTCTTAAGCAAATTTATCGAGACTGTCTTCAGTCACTTCCACGGCCCTATTACACTGAAAAAGAGCTTTGCCAAATATCTTTTACAAAGATGTTTTATAAAATCTTGTGATATGTACTAGGTTGCTTTTATCACACATGTTATAAGAGTCAGAGCTTTTGTGAAAGATTTCTAAAAGAACGGTGACTGTAACACGGACCTGCTTACCGCACTAAAAGCTGGAGAATTGCGCAGCACTTTCATTTTGGTTCACCAAACGATTTTTGCAAAGAAAGCTGCCATCATGTTTTATCGATAGTACGTCTTGTGCCAAATTACTCTATTGTGAAACTTTCCCTAAATCGTAAATTTGATAAGAGTCAAATTTTCAGTATACCGTAAGCTATCTGTCTTAACAAAGAACAAGACACCTAGTGAAGTGGCACAATGTTTAGCACACTGGACTCGCATTCGGGAGGGCGATGGTTCATACCCTCGTCCTGTCATCCAGATCTACGATTTCCGTGATTTTTCTAAATCGCTTAGGGAAAATGCCGGGAAGGCTCCTTTGAAAGGGCGCGGCCCATTTGCTTCACTATCCTTCCCCCGTCTGAGATTGTGGTCCGTCTCTGATAATCTCGTTGCTGCGGGATGTAAAACTCTTAATCTTCCTTCAACAAAGACAGAAAATTTTCAGTTTAAGAATTATTAATTAATTACGCCATCCGTATCTGTCAGTCGCAATAATATAATTAATAATTATTGAAGCGATAGGCGTACAACACAGCAGTGGTGCCAACATTTAGCTACCTAGGCCAACCATCATAGAAAAATACATATGTACAGCCCAGTATTCTGTGAGTCTACTGAACTCAGTGTATTAATATCTGTTTTGTTTTGGTTAGCTTGCTTCTGCCACCGTTCAGTATCAATAATAAAAGGTCAGCATGTGACTGTAGTTAAATAAGAATTGATTTTACTATTGTCATGCAAATTAGCCATGGTCTCAGACAATGATATATAAAGTACAACAGGTATTCGTGAAGATATTTTTATATGTCGTACCAGAAAGGATATAAAGTGTACAAGAAGTATGCGTGAAGATACTTTTCTATGTTGTACCTTAATATATACACACATCAGTGTGTTGGCTGTTTTTTCTCTGTCTCGAACAGTCTACCCACAAACACGTCACAAACTTGACTTTCTGGATGATCGTGAAATGGAAATGAAGTCCCCTACTTCTTTATCGAGCGTAGGGGAACGATGCGGGAGACCCACACCGCTTTACTAGGCAAGGTCCTAGTGGAGGTGGTTTGCCATTGCCTTCCCCCGACCGTGATGAGGATGAATGATGATGATGAAGACGACACAACAGCACCCAGTCATCTCGAGGCAGGAAAAATCCCTGACCCCGCCAGGAATCGAACCCGGAACCCCGCGTTCGGGAAGCGAGAACACTAACGCGAGACCACGAGCAGTGACCACTAAGTGGACTGCGGCTCGCTTCAACAGCTGACCTGCAGCCCAGGGGAAAATGTGCATTAATAGCTTGATATTGCCACACATAGTTAGGTGTACTAACCAACCTAAGAATATACCATTTGTAATGGCTAAATTTATTAGTGTGCCAATGTCGTAAATACTGATGTAATGTCGTTCAGCAGCCATCGCGTCCGCCCCCGGTAGCTGAGTGGTCAGCGCGACAGAATGTCAATCCCAAGGGCCTGAGTTCGATTCCCACCTGGGTCGGAGCTTTTCTCCGCTCAAAGACTGGGTGCTGTGTTGTATCCAAATCATCATCATTTCATCCCCATTGGCCCGCAAGTCACCGAAGTGGCTTCAAATCGAAAGACTTGCAACAGGCGAACGGTCTCCCCGATGGGAGGCCCTAGTCACACGACATTTACATTTTTGAGCAGCCATCGTCAGTCACCAACAGAAATATCTGCACTTTGTACCTGTTACACTCTGCATGTTACTTTGTGCCACAGAGCACTTATATAAGTTGATTCCATCGACAACAGACTTGCCGTGATGGGACACCGCAAGTAAAGGAGAAAACATTTAGACCTCTTAGAACTACTTGCAGTAATTTTAGAAACATGTTGAACAACACTCATTCAACAGTCAAATGTACTTTAACAACTTTACAGAGTTAAAAGGGAGAAAAAGTGCTCGAGCCCCATAACTGTAGCCAACTACAGCAATCGAATAACGACAACCTACCACAGGTTTTAAAATAAGTAATGGCGTGCGATTACTCGCCGAACTGGAACTCGTCTACATCTACATGATTACTCTGCAATTCACATTTAAGTGCTTGGCAGAGGGTTCATCGAACCACAATCATACTATCTCTCTACCATTCCACTCCCGAACATCGCGCGGGAAAAACGAACACCTAAACCTTTCTGTTCGAGCTCTGATTTCTCTTATTTTATTTTGATGATCATTCCTACCTATGTAGGTTGGGCTCAACAAAATATTTTCGCATTCGGAAGAGAAAGTTGGTGACTATTTTGTAAATAGATCTCGCCACGACGAAAAACGCCTTTGCTTTAATGACTTCCATCCCAACTTGTGTATCATATCTGCCACACTCTCTCCCCTATTACGTGATAATACAAAACGAGCTGCCCTTTTTTGCATCCTTTCGGTGTCCTCTGTCAATCCCACCTGGTAAGGATCCCACACCGCGCAGCAATATTCTAACAGAGGACGAACGAGTGTAGTGTAAGCTGTCTCTTTAGTGGACTTGTTGTATCTTGTAACTGTCCTGCCAATGAAACGCAACCTTTGGCTCGCCTTCCCCACAATATTATCTATGTGATCTTTCCAACTGAAGTTGTTCGTAATTTTAACACCCACGTACTTAGTTGAATTGGCAGCCTTGAGAATTGTACTATTTATCGAGTAATCGAATTCTAACGGATTTCTTTTGGAACTCCCGTGGATCACCTCACACTTTTCGTTATTTAGCGTCAACTGCCACCTGCCACACCATACAGCAATCTTTTCTAAATCGCTTTGCAACTGATACTGGTCTTCGGATGACCTTACTAGACGGTAAATTACAGCATCATCTGCGAACAACCTAAGAGAACTGCTCAGATTGTCACCCAGGTCATTTATATAGATCAGGAAGAGCAGAGGTCCCAGGACGCTTCCCTGGGGACACCTGATATCACTTCAGTTTTACTCGATGATCTGCCGTCTATTACTACGAACTGCGACCTTCCTGACAGGAAATCACGAATCCAGTCGCACAACTGAGACGATACCCCATAGGCCCGCAGCTTGATTAGAAGTCGCTTGTGAGGAACGGTGTCAAAAGCTTTCCGGAAATCTAGAAATACGGAATCAACTTGAGATCCCCTGTCGATAGCGGCCATTACTTCGTGCGAATAAAGAGCTAGCTGCGTTGCACAAGAACGATGTTTTCTGAAACCATGCTGATTACGTATCAATAGATCGATCCCTTCGAGGTGATTCTTAATGTTTGAATACAGTATATGCTCCAAAACCCTTCTTACCCTTCTTAAACACTGGTACAACCTGCGCAATTTTCCAATCTGTAGGTACAGATCTATCGGTGAGCGAGCGGTTTTATATGTTTGCTAAGTAGGGAGCTATTGTGTCAGCGTAATCTGAAAGGAACCTAGCCGACCGCGGTGGCCACGCGGTTCTAGGCGCTGCAGTCCGGAACCGCGTGACTGCTACGGTCGCAGGTTCGAATCCTGCCTCGGGCATGGATGTGTGTGATGTCCTTAGGTTGGTTACGTTTACGTAGTTCTAAGTTCTAGGGGACTGATGACCTCAGATGTTAACTCCCATAGTGCTCAGAGCCATTTGAACCATTTGAGCCAAAGGAACCTAATCGGTATACAATCTGGACCTGAAGACTTGCCCGTATCAAGCGATTTGAGTTGCTTCGCAACCCCTAAGGTATCTACTTCTAAGAAACTTATGCTAGCAGCTGTTCGTGTTTCAAATTCTGGAATATTCCATTCGTCTTCCCTGGTGAAGGTATTTCGGAAAACTGCGTTCAATAACTCCGCTTTAGCGGCACAGTCGTCGGTAACAGTACCATCGGCACTGCGCAGCGAAGGTATTGACTGCGTCTTGCCGCTTGTGTACTTTACATACGACCAGAATTTCTTCGGATTTTCTACCAGATTTCGAGACAAAGTTTCGTTGTGGAACCTAATAAAGGTGTGTGTGTATGTGAGAGTGTGCTGGTGAGGACAACAGCCCTCTTTGAGTGTCCAGACCCGATCACCCAAGTCGAAGGCTTCCGGCCGCCGACCTGCCGGAAGGAAGCGCACAGTTAGTGTGCGGTGTCGGCCCGCTTATCGACGCCGTTAGGCAGCCGGAAGGTGGCGGCGGAACCTTATCTGTCGGCACGGTGACCCCCGCCCGCCTGGCTGCTGTACGGAAGCGCGCACCGCTACTGCCCTCGTCTTTTTCAGGCGGTCGGGCGTTTCTGTGACGCCAGCTACCGGCTAGGTCACCCCTTGCTCCACATTTTCTTAGAGCACATTTTTACGGTGCAACATCAACACTCCGCATGCTACCTTACGGTGTGTAGTGGAGCATAGCCCCACTCGCTCCCCCTTCCCCCTCTGCCCCCACCATTCCTCTTTTTTCGCGGTATGTCCGCGGGAAGAACGACAGATGACGAGAATCCGCATGAACACCAGTTCCTCTGATACTCCCTTTACCGTCATTTCGCGCGATGCAGTCTAGAGTTGTTTGCTGATGATGCTGTGATGTACGGGAAGGTATCGTCGTTGAGTGTCTGAAGGAGGATACAAGATGACTTAAATAAAATTTCTAGTCGGCTTGATCAATGGCGTCTAGCCGTAAATTAGAAAAAAATAAGTTAATGCATATGAGTAGGAAAAACAAACTCGTAATGCTGGAATACAGAATTAGTTGTATCCTGGTTGACACAGTCATATCGTTTAAATATCTGGGGGAAACGTTGCAAAGCGATGTGAAATGGAAAGAGAGTGTGAGGATTGTGGTGTGGGAGACGAATTGTCTACTTCCGATCATTGGGAGAATTTTAGGAAAGTGTGGTTCATCTGTAAAGGAGACCCCATATAGGACGCTCGTGCGACCTATTCTTGAGTACTGCTCGAGTGTTTGGAATCCGCACCAGGTCGGATTAAAGAAAGACGTCGAAGCAATTTAGAGGCAGCCAGTTACCGGTAGGATCGAGCAACGCTCAATAATTACATAGATGCTTCGGGGACGCAGGGGGAATCCCTGTAGAGCAGCAGCGTTCTTTTCGAGTCACACTAAGGAGAAAATTTAGAGAACCGGCATTTGAAGCTGACTCCAGAACGATTCTGCTGCCGCCAACATACATTTCACGCAAGAAGACAAGATGCGAGAAATTAGGGCTGATACGGAGCCATATAATTCTAACAGCAAACCTCTCCATCTGCCACTGTAGATTGAAGAAAAAAAAAAAAGAAAATGTGCGTATGGCATATTTGACCTGCAATCCTCATCTCGGAAGTTCGGCGGCGTGGTGCAAGTATATTTACTTACCGCCACTCCGACGACTTGCGCGTCGATGATAATGATGATGAGGACATAACATACACAAACACACACACGCAAACACACACACACACACACAAAAACACACACACACACACACACACACACATACATACATACATACAGACACACACAGAGTGACATAGAGAGTCGCGGGCGGAAAAAAACCCACTACCCGGCCGGGAATCAAACCCGCGGTTCAACAATCGAGAGTCTCAGCAATGCCAGTAACAAGACCACGAGCTGCTAATTGGAGACTGATTCGCCCTAGCGATTACTGAAAGAATACGGGACGAAACGCGCGGCTTTTCTTTCAAACTTTTCCATGTCCCCTTTTACCCTGACTCCAGGCTGGCGAGCAATACTCAATAATAGGTCGAACGAGGGCTCCGAAAGCTCCTTGTTCATGTGTGAATTACTCAAACACTACCTCAGGATTTTCCTCCTGAATTTCACTCTGGCATCTGCCTTTGGTTCAAATGGCTCTGAGCACTATGGGACTACTTAAACCTAACTAACCTAAGGACAACACACACATCCATGCCCGAGGCAGGATTCGAACCTGCGACCGTAGCGGTCGCGCGGTTCCAGACTGTAGCACCTAGAACCGCTCGGCCACCCTGGCCGGCCATCTGCCTTTCTTATCTACATCTACCTCTACATCTACATACAAATGGAATTGAAATTGAATCTGTCTGGCATCCTCTCGCTGTAACTGTAACCAGAATAAGAAGAGTAAATACTTTTTTTTGTTTTCACCGTTCGGTTGGTAACAATGAAAACGACTCTGCAGCAGAAATATAAGGTGGCCCAGATTCAATGAGGCAATACAGCCCGGTCGACCACAATCTTGAAAAGCGATGACTGTGTCATAACAATTACTAGCATGTATAAGTTATCTCATTTTTGTAATCCTTACCAGCTTTTAAAAATAAAAATAACATATAATCAGAAACTGCCTAACTGAGTGTAGCTCACCCTGTATGTTCGGTCAAATGAGCGCCTGACGGATATCAAAAGACACAGGAACGCAAAGAATAATGAAGCAAATGCTACATATAACTTCGGAAATAAGCGGACTGTTTTATGCTGCTCTTTGTTGAGGTACGAGACGTCACTAGTGGCAAAATTGTTTGACGCGTTAGGGTCAGTGACGTGTTGGAAACGTATTGTAGGCTGTCATGTGTTAGGTGGTATAGAGAGGACGTGCGTGTAGCAGTCCCAAGATGGAGCTGGCTAGCTAGCTACCCCAGAAGGCGGCACACATGCTGCGCCGCTCCCGGAAACCGCGTGCGACAGAAGGCGGTGTGTGTGGCGACATATGGCGCTCGCCACGCCCTCCATATCCGCTGCCCTCCATCCGCCGCCAGCGTGCGCGCCACAAGCAGAGAAAAGCAGCAGCACTGGTCTACCTGGCACCTGTGAAGGAGCGTTGTTTCAACTACTTGGAGAACGCCAGGTATAAGCTAATCTGCCAGTATTTTGAGAGCCGTTTCGATGTGAAACCACCACGTTGTTGTGGTCTTCAGTCTTGAGACTGGTTTGATGCAGCTCTCCATGCTACTCTATCCTGTGCAAGCTTCTTCATCTCCCAGTACCTACTGCAACCTGCATCCTTCTGAATCTGTTTAATGTGTTCATCTCGTGCTCTCCCTCTACGATTTTTACCCTTTGTGCTGCTCTCCAATACTAAATTGGTGATCCCTTTATGCCTCAGAATATGACCTACCAACCGATCCCCTCTTCTAGTCAAGTTGTGCCACAAATTTCTCTTCTCCCCAATTCTATTCAATACCTCCTCATTAGTTATGTGATCGACCCATCTAATCTTCAGCATTCTTCTGTAGCACCTCATTTCGAAAGCTTCTATTCTCTTTTTGTCTAAACTATTTATTGTCTACGTTTCGCTTCCATATATGGCTACACTCCATACAAATACTTTCAGAAACGACTTCCTGACACTTAAATCTATACTCGATGTTAACAAATTTCTCTTCTTCAGAAACGCTTTCCTCGCCATTGCCAGTCTACATTTTATATCCTCTCTACTTCGACCATCATCAGTTATTTTGCTCCCCAAATAGCAAAACACATTTACTACTTTAAGCGTCTCATTTCCTAATTTAATTCCCGCAGCATCACCCGACTTAATTCGACTACATTCCATTATCCTCGTTTTGCTTTTGTTGATGTTCACCTTATATCCTCCTTTCAAGACACTGTCCATTCCGTTCAACTGCTCTTCCAGGTCCTTTGCTGTCTCTGACAGAATTACAATGTCATCGGCGAACCTCAAAGTTTTTATTTCTTCTCCATGGATTTTAATTCCATATATATTTCTCCAACTATTTTCTACATTAAAGTCATCGTCTGGCAGGCCTGGACATAATAATAATAAATCATACGCAGTATTATTAAGAAAGATGCATAATGTAACCAGGATAAAAAATGCTCCCAGCAAAAAAAAAGGGAAATATGTCCTGGAAAGAAGTAGGGATGGAAGCGAGAGAAACTAGATTTTCGACTTTCTGGCAGCCACAAAGACACTTAAACAAAAATATTTTAACACATTCGTGAAAAACAGTTTTACTGTCCTCCCAGCAACAAGTCCACCCCCAGGAATTTTATCCCCCCGCCCCCCTCAGAAAAACTTTTTTAGCTGTTACAAATATGCTCTTCAGCCGTATGTTTACCATGGCTGGCGAATCATCTGGATTATGGGCAAAGGATCAGGGACGTTACCCTACACATTGCACGATGCAGCGGCAGCTGAGAGAGCTGACTGCACTGGGGAGGTAGGGTTAACTCGCAAAAAAGTACGAATGTGTCGCCACGTTTTTATTTAAATAAATGTATTTGAAGCTGCCAGATAATTCGAAAAGCTAGTTCTCTTCTTTTACGTCCCCAACTCTGCCCAGGACACATTCGCTTTTTTGTGCTGTGATAGGGGCATTTTTCATCCTGGTTCCCAACTTTTACTCTGTCATAATTTCAACGTTAGACCGCCATGGCTTGGCAATCGGTGTAGATTTTTGTTGATACAGGCGACGACTGATCAGGTTGCTTATATCATGGGCAACGGCTAAGACTTTCACCAAATAACAAGACAACCATTAATTACACATATTTGTCTTCCTTTTTACAAAATTTGAATCCATTCACACAGGTTGAAAAATAAAAGTGGAGTGAATTAAAAAAAAAACAGAAAAAACGTGTTTTTACACGCAAAATTAGAATGAAGCTAGATTTTTGAAAGAAATTTTTCAATTTATCGAAAGAATGCATTTTTAGTTTATTTGATTCACATTAAACTGTTTCCGTGTGCATTCAATTCACATAAGAATTGAATTTTACATGCCCCATTTAGCTCTTATATAATTGGTGCGTTTCAAAGCCTCCCAGAAAAAGGTCTTTTCTTTCATGCACAATTCAAACGAAGTAAGATTTTTCCGAACGGTTTAAACATTTCTTAGGTCAAGGGTCGGCACACCGGCGGACCAAATTTGAACCATCAGCAGCTCTCAAGTTCGGAGTTATTTAAGAGTGACTGTTTTCGCACGTAAAATACGAAAGAGTGTGACTGCTTTTGCGCGTAAAATTCGAACAGGGCACATGAAAATCGTGCCATTACCTAGCATTAATTTCAGTCTAATAAAAATCTTTTGCAAAAGGAATTAATCAATTCGCGCTATTTGCCTGGGCGCCAGGCCCGGTTCGTCGTTCAAATCTTGCTGATCATCTTAACACCTGAATACTTTTGTAAATGAAAGGCGGTGGCAACTGACGCGAGCATCTGCGTGACAGAAACAAAAGTCAAACGCGCTCTAACACATATATGCCTATAAGCCTATTCTGCTAAGCGCTGATGGTGACTAAGTTACAATCGAAACTTCGATCTGCAATAAATGACGAATTCTATGACTGACAGCTTCCTTCTTTATACTTAATATTCAACGGTTGCTATGCACCACTGATATCCAATGGATTCCAATTTATTGCTACTCTTTCTGCTGTTTAGGGACCACATTCCACACCTGCCATATACATAATTTTCCGTCACTTATCGAAAGCTGGTCTAGCGGTTCTAGGCGCTCAGTCCGGAACTGCGCGACTGCTGCGGTCGCAGGTTCGAATCCTGCCTCGGGCATGGATGTGTGTGATGTCCTTAGGTTGGTTAGGTTTAAGTAGTTCTAAGTTCTAGGGGACTGATGACCACAGATGTTAAGTCCCATAGTGCTCAGAGCCATTTGAACCATTTTTTTTTTTTTTTGAACTTATCGAAAGCACTTCACAAGATTGTGAAAATGATTACTTCAACAAGACGATGAATTATAGTATATGTCAGCGTTGATTGACCTAACTGAAATCTAATCTTCCTGGCTTCAGCATACTACGGCAACAATTCAGAAGAAAGGTATAAAGAAAGTTACTAATCAAATGTATCCAGGATCAACTAAAAATATTTGTCACCACATTTAACGGTTTAATTGTAGAGAGCGGGCCAAAACAGTGCAAACTGGCATCTTATAGATTCAAATCACACCCCGTAATGTTACAACAGAATGTCGATTCCGTGCCGGCCGGTGTGGCCGAGCGGTTCTAGGCGCTTCAGTCTGGAACCTCGCGACCGCTACGGTCGCAGATTCGAATCCTGCCTCGGGCATGGATGTGTGTGATGTCCTTAGATTAGTTAGGTTTAAGTAGTTGTAAGTTCTGGGGGACTGATGACCTCAGATGTTAAGTTCCATAGTGCTCAGAGCCATTTGAACCATTTTTTGTCGATTCCGTTGACGCGTTACTCGTGTCGTAATACCAACGTTGCAATCGGCCCTGATTTTCAGGCTAATGCTCGCTTAGCTATGCGACAGATGTCTTTTTATAAGCCGAGAAAAAATCCAGAACTGTACGGTCGTCGCGGATGTGGCTAACACGTCTTGGAAGGCACGAGCCGATGGAGGCCAGCTACAGGTAAAGTCATTTCCGTCCTTGGCGGCCCCGGCTATGCGGACGGTGAAAGCGTTTGCGTGTCGCGAACAGCGGCCCGTGTCTTAGTCCGTTGAGTTGCGCACGAACTTGTTCGTCGGAATGTCTGATCGTGCAGCGCAGGAATGCATGACGCAATAAGATTTGTCTTGCGAAAAGCCCTTCGGTCTACTCCGCCTCTGTATTATTTTGCGAAACGGAATAATTAGAGACCATGATCAGATATGACAAATTCGATTATTTGACTCACGAATGCGAAAGTCCGTTACAGTTATTCTTCCTACACATTACGTGTACATTTAACTTGTAGCAGCCTGTCAGAATCTCCATTAAAACTACGTGGGCGGTGCAGAATTACCGGATTTTATACGCCCCGCGCAGTACGCAGCTCTGGCGTTCTACCACAGCGCGCTTTTCATGTCGTATGAGTCACGCAGGCAACAGATCACACCTAACTTACCAGGCCCATCATCGTGCACGTAAAAAAGAGTCACAGTTGAAACTGCAAGAATTCCTACGACATACACTAGTACCACAAGTGACTACATCTACATTTATACTCCGCAAGCCACCCAACGGTGTGTGGCGGGGCGGAGGGCACTTTACGTGCCACTGTCATCACCTCCCTTTCCTTTTCCAGTCGCGTATGGTTCGGGGGAAGAACGACTGCCGGAAAGCCTCCGTGCGCGCTCGAATCTCTCTGATTTTACATTCGTGATCTCCTCGGGAGGTATAAGTAGGGGGAAGCAATATATTCGATACCTCATCCAGAAAAGTACCCTCTAGAAACCTGGAAGCAAGCTACACCGCGATGCAGAGCGCCTCTCTTGCAGAGTCTGTCACTTGAGTTTGCTAAACATCTCTGTAACGCTATCACGCTTACCACATAACCCTGTGACGAAGCGCGCCGCTCTTCTTTGGATCTTCTCTATCTCCTCTGTCAACCCGACCTGGTACGGATCCCACACTGATGAGCAACACTCAAGTATAGGTCGAACGAATGTTTTGTAAGACACTTCCTTTGTTGATGGACTACATTTTCTAAGGACTCTCCCAATGAATCTCAACCTGGCACTCGCCTTACCAACAATTAATTTTATATGATAATTCCACTTCAAATCGTTCCGTAGTGACAAGAGAATAAAGATTTTCTCTTAGCGTTTCATTTTCACGTGCTTTACGCTTCTATATTCACGAAATTTGTCGTGTTTAGCACAGCTAATGAGTTACTAGAGAATGACTGGTTGCAGAAATCTTTAACAGTCTCAATGAGAAATACCGCTGTATTCATACAGTCAGAGGAATTCTGGCAACCATTACATAGAGAATAAAAAACGAAATTAGAAATCCAAATTATTAACCGTTTCATCAGGAACTAGTTAGCAATAGTCATTCTTAGACAGTATAAACATCTACCGACATATTGCTAACCGGTTTACCCGGGGTACGGACAACTACTCCTAGTTGCAGGCTGCCTAGCTAACTGTTTCCGGGAGCAACAAAAGTTGGTTTTCAGTATTTCATATAACTGTTGACCGAATTAAAAAATTTAAACTACTTTTATAACCTTATCGTAGAGGTTTAACTTAGACAAGTATTAAACTTAGAAAATGTGTGTATTTCTTGAGGCAACACAACTAGTGACGTGCAAATTATCCAAACTTTATTCATCCAGTATTCGAGAATGAAAGCACTTGGCGACTTTTAACCAACTTCATGTAAAATTTCGAACCATCACGAAATTTTTTCTCGTTGTCGTCGCCCACAGAACTTATCGTTCCTCTTTTATTAAGGGGAAAACGTTATCGCTTACTACGTTTTCGCTATCCATGCAATGAAAGTTCAGCATCAGGTATGCTGTTTTAATGATTCACTATTATCTCTCTCTCTCCATCCGCATGCATTTTGCAGATAGTATCCACACAGTTTACTGATTGCACCTGCAAAATTATATCATTTTGCGGCACACGGTTCAGGAGATAACAACTTCGTCATGAATACTGAGATGCGTGAAAAACTACCTTTTGTTTAAAACGGAGCGCAAAAATACTCAGTGTACTCATCCAGTTTTTGATAATGAGAGCTCTTAGCGACTTCCAGCAGATTTTTTTTTAAACCTGACCTTTTCCCTCTTATGTGATTTATAGGCCAGCGGCGTTACCGCAGTGGTAACACCGGTTCCCGTCAGATCACCGAAGTTAAGCGCTCTCAGGCTTGGCTAGCACTTGGATGGGTCACCGTCCATGTCTGCCGAGTGCTGTTGTCAAGCGGGGTGCACTCAGCCCTTGTGAGGCCTATTGAGGAGCTACTAGATTGAGAAGTTGCGGCTCCCGTCACGAAAACTTACAACGGCTGGGAAAACGGTGTGCTGACCACACGCCCCTTTGTACCCGCATTCGGTGACGGTTAAGGGCTGAAGATGACATGGTGGTCGGTCGGTACCACTGGGTCTTTAAGGCGTGTTCGGACGGTGTTTGGTTGTATGTGACAGAACACACTGAAAACATTGCCTCGTTTGTAAAGTACAAACGTTTGAACCTGTTTTATACAAGCGGGTTCAATTCTTTACAAATCGGTTTTTGCTGGTTGTCTCTGAAACAACACACGGAACAGAAAAGGATAAGATGAGGCTTTTGTGTATTTCATTGACTGATTTTGTTCGAATTTGCTTGCGCTAAACTTAAAAAACAATTCAATTTATTGCTATAAAAGTACATCACTGACTGAAATACACTACTGGGAAAATAAGAAACAGCATAGGAGTTTCTAAGTCTAGTTTTGGAGGTACAGATTGACGAGAACTCACTCCGAAAACATCACAACAGATCTTCTAAAACGTCACATTTAGTTAATTTTGCCACAAGAATAATTATTCGGAAGATTGAAATCAGTAACTTAAAGTATTTTTCTTTACAACATAAATTTGAGGTAACTATTCTCTAAGGTAACAAAGTAATTGCAATTGTGTATGGTCCACAATCATAGATGTGGGCATCTACTCAAGGCATTGGGAATACTAACGCCGGCCGCGGTGGCCGAGCGGTTCTAGGCGCTTCAGACCGGAACCGCGCGAATGCTACGGTCGCAGGTTCGAATCCTGCCTCGGGCATGGTTGTGTGTGATGTCCTCAGGTTAGTTAGGTTTAAGTAGTTCTAAGTTCTAGGGGACTGATGACCTCGATGTTGTCCCACAGCGCTCAGACCTATTTGAACCATTTTTTTGGAATACTAACAATAGCCTCGTAGTGCATTTATTCTTCATTGAAAGTTATTGTCAACATTACATTACAGTTTCAGAATAATTGTGAAATACAGCATGCGATGTAAACATGATATGCACAGTCCTCTCTAGTGGATGCAAATAACTGCTCATAGTGAAGTGTGTACGTAACTACAAACGCCTCTGTCTGCGCACAAAAATAAAATATCTGGCATTTAGCAGACATGAGTTCAATGCAAAAAAATTTCAGTTATTTTGACAACTTCAATATCAAAGACAAGTTCTTTACTTGAATACGTATACAGCCAGCATAAAGCCCCAAATACATTACAAATAGTTACAGACATCGATGCAAGAATTTCGGCGCAAAAGGGAGAGTATTTTCCTGTTTTCTTAGTACTCGTAACTTTTTTCAGACACCGAGATGCTGAATCAACTGCAGTTAATTTTTTTAAAATAACTGTAATAATACATCCGTGTGACTCAACTGCATGGTATAAGTCTTTCAATTGGACGTCACTTCTGCAACTTGCGTGTCCCTAACCTACCCCAGTAACCCTACCGAGGAAAAGGGACCTACAGTTTAACGTATAATCCGCACCCCGTGTCGTTCCTGGCGAATGTAGACATTGTGGAGAAGTGAGAGATAAATTAAAAGCAGAATAAAATATTTCGTGGCCCGATCGGTATTCGATGTCGTGACATTTCGGTTTTGCAGGCACACGTTTTACCGCTACACCAACAGGCCCGACTTCCGTCGAACAACACTATTTATTTTTTAACGTGTGTAAGCTCTGGAAAAGAGGATTATAACTATGACTTGCTGAGCCAAGTTTAGCACAAGTTGCTCAGGATGAATTACGTCTGCTTCTTATAGGGTAACAGGGTAGCACGTATACTGCGCACTGGCAGGTTTCACCTCCCATTTTAGCACAGCCTCCTTTTGTAATGACTCCCAAATGCCACCACCGATTATTTGGGAGTGGCAGAGTACAAGTCTTTTTCCGGTCATTGAAATTTATATTTTCCGTGGTTTCCCTAAATAAGTTAATTTGTATGCCAGGGTGGTTCCTTTGAAAAGGACGCGGCTAATTCCCTTCCCCATCCTTGTCCCACATGAGTTTGTGCTACGTCTCTGGTTCCATCGACGTCAACGGGGCTTTATCGTATCATTTTCCTGCTTATCCTTCGAATACTGCTGAAAAGTGTGCTGTTCCATTAAAAATATATCGCAGCTGTTTAACATACTCAGTTAAAAAAGAGTTTCGAGTATTAAGCTGTATTACTTGTCGAATCTAAAATTTTAAGAAATAAAAACTTTGAGCTTTGCCCAGTGATACTGTAACACGGCCAGGAACGGCAGAGGACATGCAAAATCATGTGAATGGAATGGATAATAGTTCGAAAGGAGGTTACGAGATGAACACCAATAAAAGTAAAACAGAGGTAATGAGACGTAGTAGAATTACATCAGGTGATGCTGAGGGAGTTCGATTAGCAACTGAGACATTGGAATATTAGACGAGTTTTGCTGTTTGGGTAGCAAAATAACTGACCGTGTCCGAACTACAGGGGATATAAAACGACGACTCTCTATAGTAAGAAAATCGTTTTCTGAAAAAGAGAGATTTTCTAACATTAAATTTAAACATGAACATTAAGAAGACTTTTTTTTAAGGCATTTCTCTGTAGTGTAGTTTTGCACAGAAATGAAATGTGGATAATAAACAGCTCACGCACGAAGAAAATGAAAGCTTTTGAAATGTGCTGTCACAGAAGACTGCTGCATACTAGATTGTTAGATCAAAAAAATAGTTGACAAGTAAGTAAGCGAACTGAGGGACAAAGAAATTCTTAACAATACTTGCCAAGAACGAATCGGCTGATATGATTTCTACAGAGGCATCAAGGGATCGATGGGGGTAAAATATATAGAGGCTTGTCTGCAGTAAGAAAGTGCAAATGGACGTCGGTTGCAGCAGTTACACAAAGATGAAGAGGCTTGCATGTAATAGACTAGCGCGGAGAGCTGCAACAAACGAGTTTTCGGACTGAAGACCACAACAACAACAAAAATTCTTTTTACGTATTTGGGGTACACAAGATACGCTGGCTACCTAGTGTGTACCATTTTAATCAGTATGTGCCATCATTATACAAATGACACATTCAGGTTATGAAGTATTACGGAATGTGAACTGTGTCGTAAATACTTAGCTAATTGGAGACCCATGTCATTCCCATATTATTAGTTTTCGAAGTAAAAGCGTAACAAAATTTGGAATTCTGCTGGATAACCACTGATGTGTTGTTCTCGCTGCACACATCTGGTCAAGCAGCTACGATAGACGTTCCCAGTCCATTGTTCTTAACTGCAGGGGGCGTTGCCCTGCAACATGCCAGTCGCCAGTCGGAGACATGCCCGGCAAGCGGATAGACCAAGCAAGGCGCTTGCGGTCGCCTCTGGGTGCAGAAGGGGCGGGGCCACTACAAGCCCCTGTGGTTCGGCGCTGTCTGGCTGGAGTGAAACGCCGGTAGTGTGCTGAGATAAAGGTATGGTTGACTCGTAAAACTTTCATGAAGTAACAGCTGACGTAGTGTGCAGCGACGGTTATTGGTTAACGCGATGTTCAGTTGTATTACTGGAGACACTGTAGCATAACCTCCGTTATTTCACCAGTATTACGCAACAAATTCTGTGGTAAAATAGGTGTAAATATCGATATAGTGAATTAAAAAAAGTATTGGCAAACGGTCCACTTTCAAGAAGAATCGTCGAACAGAATCGCATAACTGACTAAACTTTAGTATCAGTATGGTCGGATGGCAAGGCGTCTGCGTTAACTGCGAGCTGTGGTAGCGTCTCTTACGGATTTTGTGTGAACTACTTACGATGCGCTTTTGTCCCAGTGCGAGCGAGTATTCGAAAACGAACAGCGAGGGAATCTAATGCTAATTACGTTTATTTTGTTTCGATCTTCTTTTTTCATTTTTGGGTTTCTGCTGGGTATTAGTTGGATTTAATTTTACTTTTTATTTGTGTCTTTCCCGAAATGAGTGGCAGATTTTACGCAATTGCAAATATTTTACATAATTACAAAGAGCGTTTCTTTCTCCTTTCCAAAGATAATGGTGTGATGTAGCCTAAATTTTATGATTATTTCCGAGGATTTCAGTGCGTTGTTTCTTCCTGGAAAGAGACCAACTTTCTTGTTTTCTCTAATTTCGATCAGTTTGGAGCAACCTATAGTTGATTTAAAGTTTTTATACGCACTGAATTTGAAGCGATAGTTGTTAAATGTTGCGTCAAGAAACGATTGGTCAGTGTCACATATGTTTGGCGCTACTTTCGGAACGTACCGTGATTTCCCAGGCGTTGGATTGGATGGGACCTAACGGCACAACTTAAATTAATTTGCACATTCCGTTCTGTATGATGCAGTTATTATCTATATTTAATTGTGCCACACTGTATCTTCCTAAAGGTAGCGTCATGTTGACGTCAGTCGAATGCAACTCTGTCGCTGTTTGCGCCATCTTATGTAACTATTCAACATCCCTCGTTTCCAACAACTGTAATATATTTGACATATTTATTTTAAAATAGCATTTCCAACATACGGTTAAAATTTTGTGATGTATGGTATCAGACATACTTCTTATCTGCATTTCGGTGTCACAGATACGTATGAAATATATCTCCATATCTTTTAGTCTGTACTGGCGGTCTGCTAAAGATTTTACCCGCACTGTCTGTTGTAGAGTTACGGGACACGTTTCACGCTCATGCATATTGCCCTATTAGCACAACGGTAACTTCCGCTATAAAAATCAGCAAGGAATCCACAGAGCCCTTGCGAAACTCTGCTCGATCTGTTCGTCCTTGACGACCAGAAGGCAGCAGATGAAGTTACGCAGATTGAGGCCGTATCCTTGGCATCGGGACGTCGTTCGATTAAGTTTCGCACTCTCGCCTAGTGAATAAAATACGAGCTTATTTTAATTGGGTTCAGGATTTACAATCAGGCAGAACTCAACACGTCATTATTAACATTTTGAAATCATCGAATGTAAAAGTAACTACGAGACTGATAGATTGATGCTACATTTGTTACCGGTTGATTCGATCGACACACGAGTGTTACGGAAATTTTCCGTGAACTCAAATAAGAATTTCTGGAGGGAAATAGACATTCGTTTTGTGAATCGCTATAGATAAAGTTTAGAGATCTAGCATTTGCGACAGACAGCGTGCCGTGAGCGTAATACAGAGATACGGGAATGTCGTGATTGGATTGTAAATTACCGTAATAGCCTACTTTCTGTCTTTTGGCTTTCTTCTACATGTCACTTTCATTTGCAGAGCAAATTCTCTCCTTTCTTAAGATTTCATGTTATATCACGGAAAAAAGTTCTCTCGTCACCTAACCACCTTTGTAGCCGAATTTCTGATAGTCTCTGCAAACGAAATTCTAGGTTAGGATGAAGAAATCCAGATAAAATAGGTATTTTACTATCAACTGGTTGAAGTAACGTTACTGATGCTTAATGAACGTTTAAGTAATTAAACAGTGAAAGTATTACTCTGTTGGACAAACACCCATTTATCCGTATTTTATAGGAGTCGATCAAAAAGTTTCGTTTGAGGCCATTGCTGCAACGTTGATCCATCCATCGTGACTCCGATGCGGGTTTATAAGCACAGATATGGAGGCAAGGGGATAGTGTGGCCTTCCAACGGAAACTTTTTAATCGCCCTTTAGATAACAGCAAAGACGCTGACGTGAATATGAACGTGACATATTAAATTGTCATACGCACTGAATGATTTACGCAGCCCAGTAGGTAAGACCAGTTCGGAACTCTCGAGATCTCGTTAGCATGTGACTCTACTGAACTTTTACGCTACTGATCACGCCAAGCTCACAAAGCAGTTCATTCAATATTTCTGTAGTGTCATCAGAACAGTGTTGAATTCGTTTCACATGAACATAAACGTTAATTCCTATTACTCCAATTTGCTTCGTCAAAATAGTTTGGTTTACTAATAGAGCGTCGACCTTTTTACGTGAAAGTTACGTTGAATATTTATAATATCCCTACGGTCCGTGAAAAACCCTTGAGAATTTGTGCTCCACGTGATCGGTTAGGACCGCACACAGGATAATCGCGCAGAGAAATGTCAGGATATATATTGACGCTTAACTAACACAGCTCGTCTGATAAATGTTGCGTTAGAGACAGAATAAACAAGTCTGGGCTGTGTGTGTGTGTGTGTGTGTGTGTGTGTGTGTGTGCCTGGTCTGCGCGCACAGAGCGTTCAGTACGTGACGGAACAGACAACTTGTAACGCGCCGAGTTATCTGTAATGCACGTCTTCCCGCCTTTCTCGGTAGCACGGCCTTCGCCGCTGACAAAGAGAGCGGCGTGAATAGCTACGTCCTGCGTCTGCGGCTCCCAGTACGAAACGCGGAAGAGCTGTTCTGTTAGCTACTGGAGTGCTAATGAGGTAACGGCTTGACATCGATGCTACGGAAAGTAACGCGTGCGCCACATTTACATGCACACAGACTCCTGGCTTTGTTAGAATTGAGCTATACCAAATAACTCAACTTGGCAGGATTCGAACCCGTGTCCACCTATCCCGATTTAGGTTTCACGCAGTTTCCCCAACTCATTTCAGGCGAATACTAAAATGGTTCCTTCATTCAGACTGCATGCTATTTTCTTGCCCAATCTGAACTGATCTCCGCCTCTAACGATATCTATAAATAGTGAGATATCAACAACGCATACTTCTTGTGACACTGTTTGACAATCAGATATTCACATGGGGATCGAAAACCGTTGTTCGTAAGCGAATTTCCCAGTATCGCTTTTAGATGGTCTTGTAAACATTCGAATGTTGACTCTGGGAATGTGTTCTAGTTGCCGCATTTACTCTTCCGTAGCCGATGATCGCTTCCAAGTGAAAACTCTACCGTATCTGAAACTTGCTTGGGTTGTCAGACTGCTCCTTGCTTTTAAAAATACAGCCACCTGAAAGGAGTGAGTACACTATCTGATCAAAGGTACGCAGATAGCTATTGTTGGACATTAATATGCGGCGTGTGCGGATGTCACCTTTGTGAGGACTTGAACTCTGCTGGGGACACTTTCATCAAGGTATCTGAATGTGTGTGGAGGAATGGCAGCCCATACTTCCTCAAGAACTCAAACCAGAGATGTTGGACATTGGGGCCTGGAGAGAACTTAAATTGAAAGGAACACATAGAAAATGTTGTGGGGAAGGCTAACCAAAGACTGCGTTTTATTGGCAGGACACTTGGAAAAGGTAACAGATCTACTAAGGAGACTGCCAACAATATGCTTGTCCGTCCTCTTTTAGAATACTGCTGTGGGATCCTTACCAGATAGGACTGACGGAGTACATCGAAAAAGTTCAAAGAAAGGCAGCACGTTTTGTATTATCGCGAAATACGGGAGAGAGTGTCACAGAAATGATACAGGATGTGGGCTGGACATCATTAAAAGAAAGGCGTTTTTCGTTACGACGGAATCTTCTCACGAAATTAAAATCACCTACTTTCTTCTCCGAATGAGAAAATATTTTGTTGACACCAACGTACATATGGAGGAACGATCACCACGATAAAAGAAGGGAAATCGGAGCTCGTACAGAAAGATATAGGTGTTCATTCTTTCTGCGTGTTATACACGATTGGAGTAATACAGAATTGTGAAGGTGGTTAGATGAACCCTCTGCCAGGCATTTAAATGTGATTTGCAGAGCATCCATGTAAATGTAGATGTAGATGTAGAAGTCGATGTTCTAACAGTGGTGGCGTAAGCTGGCGCCAGCACTCCATGTGGTATAAAGGTTACAAGATGATCGACAGAGACCAACGACAGACTCGAAGGAAACGTGCCGCCAACGCCCTCTCGGCCGCCCCTATTTAGATAGCCGCCGCGGACTGGAGGGACATTTCGTTCAGTTCGTTTGAGCCTGTTATGCCGAGTTAGTTCGAGTCTGTCATCGAGCGTGTCACTGAGTCAGAGCCACAGTCTTAGCCTCTAGCACAGACAGGTAGCACATAGCAACCTGATAGTGTTCATAGTACACTTTGTATTTCATCAGGAGAGAGGCTAAAGTGCATTATAGAGGAGAGCTTGTACCACAGCAGATGGAAGCCTAAGTTAAGTAGCTCTTTGTTTATGTAATAAAGAACCCAGTTAATAATTGCGTGCAGTTTGTGTTATAGAACGAGGATACAGGCCACCAACCAACGTCCTCTCCTTGCTTCCCATGGTACAGCTCTACAGAGACAACGAGACGACATAAAAGCGGCAAACGAGGATTCAACACTAACTCATCTTAAAAGTGTTAAATTAGAGTCAGGTCGGGACTCTGAGCAGACCAGTCCATTTCAGGAATGTTAGTGTACACAAGGCATTGCCTCATACATGCCGCTTTATGACAGGGTGCAGAGTGTGGATACAAACAATCATTTTCTCCGAAGTGTTCCTGTACTATACGAAGTACACAATACTTTAAAATGTGTTCATATCCTTACTCCTTTAGCGTTTTCTTAAGCGCAATTAGGGGATCACAACATAACAGCGAAAAACACCCCCATACCGTAACACCACCAGCTACGCACTTCACTGCTGGCACTACACATGATAGCTGGTAGGCTAAAGTTCTCCAGGCATTCGTCAAACCCAAACCCTTCCATCGTATAGCCATGGGTACAGCTTTTCCAGTCACCCAGCGTCCAGAGGCGTCACTCTTACACCACCTCAAGCGTCGCCTAGCTCCTTATGAGGAGCTGCTCCAACATTCTGTCCCATTTCTGTAGAAACTCCCTACGCACAGTGATTGTGCTAGACTGCCGGTAGCACATAGGGACTCACGCGTGATTCCTCCCGCTACTTGCATGCGAGTTTTTTTCAGCCACTTTCCGTAATGCTCGACGGTCCCTGTCCGTCAGTACATAAGGACCACAGCGGTCGATTTTGGCAGCTTTAGAGGGGCCGAAACGTGCCTGATGGATTTATTACTCAGGTGACATCCGCGTTCGAATTCACTGAGCCTCCTAACGGAGGAAGAGCAGGAGGAGGAGATTAGTGTTTAACTTTCCGTCGACAACGAGGTCATTAGAGACGGAACACCAGCTCGGATTAGTGATGGATGGGGAAGGAAATCGGCCGCGCCCTTTCAAAGGAACCGTCCCGGCATTTGCCTGAGACGATTTAGTGAAATGAAGGAAAACGTAAATCAAGATGGCCGGACGCTAGTTTGAACAGTCGTCCTCCCGAATTACCGAATGCGAGGCCACTGTGCTAACCGCTGCGCCACCTCGCTCGGTCCCTCCTAACGGATCCATTCTGCCGTTAGTGGTTCTCTACTGACAACACGATACTCCCTTTAAACTGGCGGATCTGCTTCTTATGAGTTCTAGTGTTAAATTCTGCATTATATAGGGCGTCCGGATGTAATGTATTTGTGGAACGAGGGAGAAGTGGAAACAGTAGACCGAGAAAGAAGTTATCCCCCCCCCCCCCCAGATTTAAATAAAGAGAAACAGCCATCATGCTGACTAAATCAGAAACCGGAACAGCTGATTTCCAGAGGCAACTCGTGTAAAACGACTGGCAGTAAGGAAATCGCTATTTGACAGGGCTAGCAAATTCGATTCAAGCTTTAACATGCAAACTCGTCAAATTTCTAGGGAGCACCGAAACTTATCGTTTCACTGGCTACGTGAGATTAATACTACGCCGGGCAGGGTGGCCGAGCGGTTCTAGGCGCTACAGTCTGGAACCGTGCGACCGCTACGGTCACAGGTTCGAATCATGCCTCGGGCGTGAATGTTATTCTAAGTTATAGGGGACAGATGACCTTAGAAGTTAAGTCACATAGTGCTCAGAGCCATTGAACCATTAATGCTACAGGACAATGACAAACCGTTTGTTCCAGCGATTTACGCCACGTCACCGTCGGAGTTCACGTATCTGCGACTATCTCCTACATTTACCTTGCAAGTCACAACTCCAGAAGACTGTCGAAAGATGAGACAATAGTCTCCAGTGTGATATGGTGTAAGTAGGCTGTTTAGGTTTTTTTATTGGTAACGCCACCCCTGTATGAAAATCACTGGCTGTGCTGTGTGCAGCCTGTGGCTGCTTTGCATTGTTGTAATACTCGCCATTGTAGTGTTAGGCAGCTGGCTGTGAACAGCGCGTAGCGTTGCGCAGTTGGAGGTGAGCCGCCAGCAGTGGTGGATGTGGGGAGAGAGATGGCGGAGTTTTGAAATTTTATCATGAACTGCTTACATTGTTTGTTCTCTATTAATATCTTTCATTTGCTAACTATCCCTATCAGTAGTTAGTGCCTTCCATAGTTTGAATCTTTTATTTAGCTGGCAGTTGTGGCGCTCGCTGTATTGCAGTAGCTTGAGTAGCGAAGATTTTTGTGAGGTAAGTGATTTGTGAAAGGTATAGTTTAATGTTAGTCAGGGCCATTCTCTTCTAGAGATTATTGAAAGTCAGATTGCGTTGCGCTAAAAATATTGTGTGTCAGTTTAAGCACAGACTTGTATAATTGTTCAAAGGGGACGTTTCATATGTCGACCCTTAGCCTAGGATACCTCACTGGAATCTTCTGATTTTTTCTTGTAGTTTGTGTAATTAGTGTAGATTTTGTTTATTGCTAGCGCGTA